>NC_080108.1:3347500-3647500 GCF_950005125.1 Chionomys nivalis
TCCATGGCTCACCGTAGCCATTAACCATTGCAGGTGACTTAGGGCAATGGTCACAGAGTTAGAAGAGCAGGGACAGGTCACAAAGCAACGGTCAGGGAAGCAGTTCTCAGTCTATCTGTAAGGCGGGGCTAACGCGCCATCTACTATAGCTGTGGGAGGCTTAGCTTTTTGTGTCCACTTGCAAACGCTTAATTTAAAAGCAACTTTAATTATGTATGTGGGGAAAGTTAAGAAAAAAAAGAAAGAAAAGAAAAGAAAAAAAAATCTACCACCCGAATAGCGTACAGCAGTAGGCCGGCTCACAGACGTCAGTGTTCGAGGACGAAAGGACTTTGTAATTTGTAGCGTAGTCGGCCGAGCCGCAGGTGCTATTCCGGTGCTTCACCAAGGCGTGATCCTTGTTAACCTCCAGCCCTCGGAAGCTCGTGCCTGAGATCCTGCTCTCATTGTGGGTCTAATTACAGACATTTTTAGCTCTCCAGAATCCCTTTCAAAGAACAAAATGTTCGGAAGAAATCCTAAGCCACCATGTAGGAAATATTGTGGAAGTTTAATTAAAAAAAAGTTTTTTTTTTTTTTAATGTTAGCTTTAAAAAGAAATGTTTGAGATGTCTTAAAAAAAATCATCTCAAATGCTCTGGTCTGGGACTGTTGAGATGTCTGTGAGATGTTACTGGGGATTCTATAGTAAGTCATGGCTGGTCAAGCAGCCCCAAAGGGATGGCAAGGTGAACTTGGGGTGGTGGGACTTGGATGGGCAGGAACCAGGCTGGTGGACTGAGTACATCTTTGGAAGCAGACATATTGGTAGGAGGTTCTGGAACTTTCCTAAAAACCTCTGTCTTGAGGATGTGTAGGGGACTCATTCTTCACAGCCTTTCACACAGACCCTCCCTGGTCCCAATGGTGATGGGAATTGAGCCCGAACCCTTGCTCATGTGTGTCAAGTGTCCTGCCACTGAGCCACACACCCGGTTCTGGAACCTCTGCTGCATGCTGGTCCTCACACTGTGCTTACTCATCAGGATCCCAGAGGCTCCTGGAGGAAGTTGAGGTGCTCAGAGGCCCTGAACCAGTTCCCATGCTCCCCTGAAAACGTGGGAAGTCAGGGAAGCAGTTCTCAGTCTATCTGTAAGGCGGGGCTAACGCGCCATCTACTATAGCTGTGGGAGGCTTAGCTTTTTGTGTCCACTTGCAAACGCTTAATTTAAAAGCAACTTTAATTATGTATGTGGGGAAAGTTAAGAAAAAAAAGAAAGAAAAGAAAAGAAAAAAAAATCTACCACCCGAATAGCGTACAGCAGTAGGCCGGCTCACAGACGTCAGTGTTCGAGGACGAAAGGACATACCCATCTTCTCAACAGAGAAGGAGCTGAGGCCTCTGGGTCATACCCATCTTCAGGCTACAATGTTGCCTTCATTGTTGCCAGGCAATGGGGGAGTTACTCCATCAGGTCTGCATAGCAGCTCACCTCTGACCTTGGAAGGGTGTCGTTAGCATTCCCAACCTGTTTCCCCAGCTGTGGGGTCATAATTGTCTTGGAGCAAAGGCTCAAGATACGGCAGCTGCCTAATCCTAACTCTCCCCTGTTCCTTCTGTCTATATTTAGTTTTTACCTTCCCAGACCACCTTCAACCACAGCCATTTGCACCCTGCAGGTCCGGGTCATGCCCCTGTGCCCACGTTAGCTGCTGCCTCCTTATCTCCTTTCCTAATTCCTCCTTATAACATTTTTGGTCTGTTGGTTCTTCCTACAGAAGAAATACACATTCGTTGTAGAAAATTTTAAAATTTCAGACAACAAAGAAGAAGAAATAAAGAAAGCAATCACCCATAATTCCACTCCTTAGAGCTACCTTACTAACCAAAAAAAAAAAAAAAAAAAAAAAACTTGTTTCTTTTCCGTTAAGATCCTCTTTGAAATGCCTAAGACGCTTCTGAAGGCTATTCTCCACTGTGTGGTTACATGTACACTTACCACAATCTCCCACCCTTTTGGAAATGCTAGTTTGCATATATCTTCTCTAAAAAGAAATAATACTAATGTATGCATGTATTTGAATTCAAGCAACACAGAAATACGCTGATCATAACTGTATATGTCTTCCTTTACTCCTTCCTACCCCGCCCTTCCTACTCCCCCGGGAGGCAGCCGCTGCTCATTGGAGTATATACAGACATTTTCCACTTCATTTCCATATTATAGCTAATTGCTGATGCTTAAAAAACCCTAAAAGATGACCTCAGACCCAACATTTGGTTTCTCTGGCCTGGTGGGTCATTTTGCTCCAAAGCGTCTGGTCTTCAATTTGGGCTCAATATTTTCTCTGTAATCAACTTTCTTAAAAATCTAGGGCAGGGCTGCTCATCTTTCGTGCGTGTGTGAGCCACCAGGGGGCTGGGTGAGGAAGAGATCTGTAAAGCGGTCTGGACTGGGCAGAGATTCTGCACTTCTGACTGGCTTAGGCTGTTGTTACCTGGAGCATTTTGAGGAACAAGAGTCCAGGGCATCAGGGCATCCATCCACCTGAGTCAGGCCTTCATGACCCAGATGACAGTTTTGCCTATTCATCCCAAATACTGTATCACTATCCTTTCCTGATGGGCCAGAGCAAAGTCCAATGCACAAGTCTTTCTTGAAAGTTTAGGTTACCCATGATAAGGAGATTTTTTGGGGGGGGGAGGGAGTACTGGGTTCCCAAACAAAAGGGATCTTGGTGTGAATCATCTTCTGAAAAGGCAAAAGACATCATGATCACCGTGTCAAGTGCACAACGATGTGGCATCCAAGGGATACAGCTACAAGGAGCTCTGAACTGCACCTGGTGACAGAAGCCAAAAGAAGCACAGTAATATTTGAACCCCTAAACTAAGTACTTTTTGTCACCCCAATTGGAATGAGAGGAGCAGATATGGACAGCCAGTGAAAGAATCTGCCCTCCAGTATCTTCTGACAAAGGATTCTGGGTCGGAGTGGGGTGCTGGTGGGAACGGGTGACTGGGTCAATATGCACCATTTAAGAGGGACAGTATGGGGTGGGGCTGTGCACACAGGTAAGAGGAGGCATTAGAGGAGAAGCAGCTGCCCATGGGTACCACCACTAGGGTGGCTTCTGGAGATAGGTGT
The DNA here is from genome assembly GCF_950005125.1 of Chionomys nivalis. Lineage (NCBI taxonomy): Eukaryota > Metazoa > Chordata > Mammalia > Rodentia > Cricetidae > Chionomys > Chionomys nivalis. Next base: position 3,350,629 of record NC_080108.1, read on the forward strand.
ACACCTGGGAACCTCACCAAGATCCACGCCACCCGGTGCTGATCTTAAAGCTCAGCCCATGGGTATCTTACATAACCATGGCAGTTGGCCATGGGGAACACAATGCTTTGGGGACTCAGCCAGATGATTTGTCATCCAGCCTGGGGGCTGGTGAGCAGCTTCGAATCCGCAGTACTCTGAGAATTAAAGAACTAGGGTTCCCCTAGGATAAGACAGTGTCTGCCAAGCATAAACAGTGTCATATAGTGTCTACAGTTAAGCACAATGCATTTCACTGTGCATCTTAAATTTTTAAATCTTTTGGATACTAGAAAATAGCTTACAACCGTACTAGGCCACAGCATCTTAAACTTTCCCCGATAACGGTTGGCAGGTATTTCTTCACGATTTGTCTATAAATATTACTCCTCCAAAATAACTCAAACCTACAAAGGATATGTCTTTGCAGTTTTCATTTATATCCTTCCGGAGCTCAGAAATCAACACATATTTCCAATAAACTTTCATGGCTTTGATCAGCATTAAAATCCTCAGGAAGACTGGGTTTCCCCTTCCTACCTGAACCTGGGCAACAGTTGTAGAAACTGGCTCTTGCCATGAAAGAGAGTGAAGAGCTCATACTTCAGAACCAATGTCAGCCTGTCAGTCAGAACCCCTAGATACTGTGTGTGTGTGTCCACGCTTTGCATTTGAGGCAGAGACTGTTTTCTCATTGCGTAAGTCAGGTTCCTAGGCCTATGACCTTCTGGTGATTCTCCTGTCTCTGTCTCCCATCATCTCCCGGCAGGAACACCTGGATTTCAGATACCCCTGCTACCTATCTGGCATTTACATAGGTTCTGGGGATTTGAACTCACGTCCTCAGTCTTCCCATCCTCGAGATACCTTCTATTAACGGGACATCTCCAGGGAAAGGAGAATGGGGAGAGATGACAAACACCCCAACCGGTGACCCTGCAAAGCCAGATGACGGAAGTCAGAGACTGCCATTGTCTGGGTTATCTGTTTGGTGATTGCTGCAGTCCAGAATCCAGCTCAGCCCGATGGAGTGGGTGCCGCATGCATTTCCCTTGAATGAGCGGGTACAGGGATGAGAACATGATCGCTTCTAAATCAGTATCTCCAGCTCTTATTCAGCGCCAGGTGTCTAGTAATTATCTCGACTTCGATGCCTCCCAGGTGCCTCGAGCTCATCACGTCTACCATTGTAACTCATCAGACCCCACTCCCTGTCCCTGCTAACTGCTCCTTCAGGACTCTGGAGTTTCGAGGCCATCTTTAATCATTGGAGCCTCTCTCTCTTACCTTCTTTGTTTACAAAGGTATCAGGGTGAGTGTTCTCCCCGATACCTTTGGATGCCTCTCATCTGCTCTTTTTCATTGACTTTCTTCTCTGAGCATATATTAGAATCAGAAGAAATACCTGTGCCTTTTAAACTTTAGAATTTAGTACTGTGTGTGTGTGTATGTGTGTGTGTCTGTATGTATGTCAGAGAACAACTTGCAGAAATAGGTTTGACTCCCTACCTCCCAGGAAAATAGAACTCTGACTGGGGGAAGCAGGGGAGGTCAGAAGCTCTAACCAGAACCTACTTAGTTCAAATCCTGACTCAGGAAAAAGCCATCTTAGAATTGCACTGAATTTGCAGGAAGTGGAGGCTCACAAGAAAAGGAGCAGCTTGTCACTACTCAGGTTTCATGAGTAGTGAAAGTGAAGGTTTGGAACATCTAATGGTGTCCGTTGAATACCCAAAGACCTTCAAGATCACGCCTGTGGTCATGATGTAAGTGTATTTGCTGGTGGGATCTGGGAAGAGAAACTGAGTAGGACTGCCCAGATATTACAAGTTTGGGCTTCTGTTGGACGAATCAAGACAATCAAGGGAGCCACACTAGCTCTGGATTAGGTGATCGTAAGGCGGGGACAGTTGAGTGATACATAGTTGGGGACAAAGGTTAGAGGGAGGGGTAGGGACTGCAGAGAACAAAGCAGAGATCACAGAGAGGAGGACAACAGTAATCTGTCACTGACACGGCACGTATTGACCATGTCTATGGCCTGAACATGGTCATGAGGAGGGCTGATCTAGGCTGTGAATATCAGTCTGGAGGTAGGGAGTACCAAGTTTCACTATCTCTGGCTTTTTAAAAGTGAACCTATGATTATCAAGGAGCTTACGGTATGTCAGTAACAGCAGTACGTTCTACATATGCGAACTCCTAGATCTCTTTATGAGAAGGGCAGGCGTGGCAGGCTTTCACAGCAGAGAAAGGCTTAGCGGCGCCCATCACACTTCTGCCATTACACAGGTCAGCGGCAGCGGCAGGCTTTGTGTTTGGAGCTAACAGACCCTAAATTTGGCATGCTCACCTACACTCTCTCCATTGTCTCACTACCACCGTCGCCTCTAGTCATCCTCCCAACGATGACTGAGCCCGTGGTAGCCTCTGTGCTAGGACATGGGGGAGTGTGAGACGTAATTCCTAACTTCATGGCGATGAAGGACACACCCCCAGCCCCTGATCTGAGAGCTGCACAGATCCAGTTTCCACCCACGGCGGTTTAAGTTCAGATGTGAGATAAAGTCAATTAAAATGAAAAGGCCACTCCCTCTGCCGTGCTCGCTGCTTCCCTGGTGCTAGGCGACCACAGCAGATTGATGGGTGTTGCACAGGAAAGCGCAGATATGACATCTGACCATTCACAGAGTTCTGTTGAGGAATGTTGCTGCAAGAGAAATGGTCCTACTAACTGAAGCAGTTATGTCTGCTTTTAAAACGTCTGTGTGGGGAGGGCACCCACGTGGACATCAGAGGATGACCTGGGGTGTCGTTCTACCTTCTGCCTTGTTTTGAAGCAGCATCTCGGTGCTGTTTTTCCACTGTGTATGCCAGTGTTGGGAGCAGTGAGACCCCAGATCCTGAATTTCTTGTAATCCCCTGATCAGAGTGCCTACAGCTGCTCTGAGCACGAGACCTTCAGGAGTTCCTGATGGCAGGAGAGTGGTTTCTGGTGGGTTTGGCTGGGCTGTGGCTATCTCTATATAATCTGCCCCTGAACACAATAAAGGGGGCATTCTTGGGGAATTCAAGGATGACCCGTGTCACTGTCTCTCTGTCTGTGTGTGTCTGTGTATTTTAACCTCCAGCCCCCTTGCCCGAAGCTTGGGAACTGGGTGCCAGTGTACAGAGTGCAGACATGGGGGTACGGTGCATAGCATGCCAGGGCAGGGCAGCTGGCCCTCAAGCTTCTGGAGCTTTCCCAGTCACTGCCTTATCTGTCCCTGAGGGACTGCAGGCACATGCTGGTATACCCAGCTTTTATGCTGGTGAGGAGTCTTGAACCCTGGTCCTCAGGTCTGCATGGCAAGCGTTTTCCCTACCAAGCCATCTCCTGAGCCTTGTGCCTACTCTTTATAAATCCTGTTCTCTTTGTCTGGTTTTCTATCTAGGCAAAGAAGTGATCTATCTAGGCAAAGATCGCCAAACCCCATGGAGAGTGTGAGTGTGTTTTCCTTCCCCTGCCTGTTCCTGGTGCCTTCTGAGTCATGCACATACATCTTCTTTACAGCCCCGAAGGGTTTGGGAGCTGAGATGACAGGAAGGAAATGTCACCCGAGGAAGAAGCATCGCCCTGTGTTTCTCTGCATCGACAGAATTGCCATTGCTCCAGTAGCTGCTGGAAGCAGAAAGGAGTTGTTTTGATGTCTAGGCTTTGGAGGCAAAGAGAAACCCTCCTTCCACTTGTGAACTGAACTTACGGGACGTAGAGATGGTCAGAGGGGAGAGTGTGCCAGGTGCAGGACATGGTCTCCAGTGGAGATTTTCAGCAGGCTCTCACTGACCAGCAGGTAGACAAGACCCTCTCAGAACGAGGACATTGGCGCTCATGTCCTTTTGTGAAAGCTTTTATGGCAGCTGCCAGGTTTGTCAGCTGAACAGAGCCTCTGTGTGTCTCTAACCACGCCATCATCTCTTTCCTATCCCATTGTCTTCTCTGGTGACTAATGATGGGCCCAGAGGAAGGGAACAGGATGGCAGACATTGCATATAGTACAAAATCTAGATAGAGAACCATGACAAAGAGGCCATCTTGTAGCCAAACCTAGTAGTACAGGCCTGTATCCCAGCTACATGGGATGCTGAGGCAGGAAGATTCCTAGTTCAGTAGCTGCCTAGTTTACAGAGTGAAGTAAGGACCACCCGGAACAATTTGGTACCTCAAAATAAAAAGCAAAAGAGGGGTAGATATATAGTTCAGTGATGGACCTTGTGCATAGCAGGAGCATGGCCCAGGATCAATCTCTGGTCTTGCTAAAAAGAAAAAGAAGAAGAAAGAACCCATGTTGAGTACATTTGCCCATGGAGTAGTGGCCAGCAGCCTGGCCCAAGTCTGCCTTCCAGCCTGCGTGGTCAGCTGCGTCTCACAGTCCACTTGAATGGCGGCTTTACAGGTAAAGATGGGCTCAACTGGTCAGTTCTAGAGATTAAACCCAAGCCATTGAGAAGCAAGATGGCAGGACAGGCAGCACTCTCGGCCTCTGGAGACCCAGTCAGGTGGACTCAGCACCCGCCTTAGATCCATAATGTCTAGCCAGCAGCAGTTGCTAGGATGAAAAGAACAGTTGGGGTCGGCCCCTGCTCTTGATTTCCAGGCCACTGACTTGTCCCCTACTTCACCCATAGGCCCTCTCGGCCCGGAACTCCCTGAGATAGTTCCGGTTCACATCTCTGCCCCTTGTGTGACTCGGGGGCATTCCTTTTTCTCTGAAGGAAGCGCCACTCATTCTGCGACTGAGTGGAAATTAAAGGTGAGTGGCGTTTCAAAGGCCTATGCTGTGCCTGCCAAGCAGGGTCTGAGGGGCTCTTATATAAGACGCCAGATTCGTTGCCTGCCAATTAGAAGTCGTCACCATCCCAGCTCACAGAAGAGGAGCCAGGTCCCCTGAGATTAGCTCTCACTGTCTCCCTGCCGACCTCAAGCTCATGGGGAAGGGGTTCTCCTGACTTAGCTACTCACTGAGTGCAAAGATTCTGTAGGCCGGGAGATACATTTGCAGGCTTCCTAGAGGCGCTCCAAACTGGGGAGCACTGACATTGCTCTGGACTACAGTTTCTCTCTCTCTCTTTTTTTTTTTTTCTGTAAAAATGACATCCTTAATACGGCTAATAAGAGTGCTATGAAACCTGTGCATCCAACAGGAGCGCAGACCGATCTGGCATATCCGCTCAGGCGCCCATCTTCACCTCCGGTTGCTCTCCTCCCCTCTCGCCTTTCACCAGCCTCCAGCCTCCTGCCTTTTTCCTGTGCCCGCCCAGCAACCTTAGTCATGCTGGATCCGGTCCCAGTCTACTTGGCTGCAGTCTGCTGTTCAGTGCGCTTATTATTCCAGGCACCCTGTGATTTACTTTTCTAGTGAGTTAATTGCAAAATCCATATGGAGTGGAGAGAAAACATCCACCCAGGCTTGCCATGAAAAGCAGGGCGCAGAGGAAGCTTTCCATCTTGGCCGGTGCAGCCTGCAGAGGCAGGGGGAGGAAGCCGTCACTGCATGGTTTGTGCACGGAGCCCAGTTGCCAAGCTCAACGCGAGGCATGAGGTGTTTGGACCCCTTGATTCCCTTTTGGTTTTCACTCTGATCCCTTTAGTCAGACATCTTTCTCGAGTTTAGAGACATTACTGTGGGCATAAAGTAAGGTCTAGGTGATCAAAGACCCTGGGAGCTTTTATTAACAAAACCAAACCAAAATGTCATGTCAAGCTTCTTTTTCCAGACTCTCATCGAATGTCTTGGATGGGGCCATGCTTCATCCCTGTATATTGCTCATATTGCCAATCTGTAGGCCAAATGTGAGGAAATAAGCCTGCAAGGTGAAGATCGGTAGTTGAAGCATTAGCAGAACTTGAGAGAGGTTTCTGGCTCTCCTCTGTCCAGTATGTGCCCTTGGAAAAATCACAGGACATCACGGAGCCTTAGAATTCTTCCCCTCTCTAAAGCAGGAAGTAGCATACCTGCCTGACACCTGCTTTGAGAGGGTAACACAACCATCCTAGAAGCGTTTGTCAAAACTCTTTGCTCACACACACACACACACACACACACACACACAGAGAGAGAGAGAGAGAGAGAGAGAGAGAGAGAGAGAGAGAATGAATCCCAAAGACAATTCACTTTTCTTTCCCAGGAAGGCACTTTTTAAAAGTAGCCCGAGGCAACTTAGCTACTGAATGCTAATATCTTTCTGTATGTGTTTACTGTTTACAACGTCTACTGACGGGCCTTGAGGGGGGAAATCAGCTCTTGTTTTGAAAGCACTTTGAAGATGAAAAGGTGTTCAACCCTCCGGAGACTGAGTTGGTGGAAGCTTAGACAAATGTTTATTTTAATTTGTTGAGTTATAACTTATTAAAAGCTTCTGCAATGTGGAAGTACTATTTTTGTTCTCACAAGGGATCCAAACAGTTTTGAATTCCTTGTCATTAATTCATCCATTGGTTCAAAAAACACTACCTGAGCACCTGGGTACCAGGCCCGGTGAGCAAGTGTCAGCCTCCTGGGACTTGGCCTCTGAAGGATGACAGGACAGCCTAAGGAAGCCCAGGGAGCTGTGACTTCGCCCAGCCTGAGAGACTGGGCCTGAGGAAAGTGACAAGCAGAAAATGGCTCCATTTTGAAAGCACCCAGATTGCCACACAATTTAAAAAAGCAATTCTGGTCCTGGGAGAGATGTGTAATTTGAGATTCCCCAGAGGCCACCCCCACACCTTTAATTTCAGAGACACTGGGGAAAGCGGGAAGGCTCTCAGCCTCAGGCCCTAATATTCAAGTGCTTCCCAAACACTTTTGATTTAGAGGTTCCGCGGCCCTTCAGACACAAGCACGTCCATCTCTCTATCATCTCTCTCCAGTCACGCCCCAGCTGTCCCTCACTCTTCCACACAGCTGCCTTGCCAGCTGATCTGACTGCTAATGCCCCCATGTTGAAGCCCAATCTGGGGCATTCTCTTAGTTTGATGAGCGATGACCTTTAGGAGGCGATTAAGTTAGGAGGGTTCTGCCCTTATTTCTGGAATTAGTGTCATTATGAAACAGACTCAAGGACACTGTTCCCTCCCCACCACGGTGCTTTGATCTTAGACTTTCTAGACTTCAGCACCCTGAGCAATAACTTTCTGTTGTTATATAATCTACAGTCTAAGTCATTTAATCATAACAGGCCAAATGGTCTAAGGTGATAGTTCTCATCCTGTGGGTGGGTGGTGACCCCTTTGGGGTTGACTTATCAGACAACCCTTTCAAAGGGGTCACCTAAGACCATCAGAAAACACAGATATATTACATCATGATCCACAATCGTAACAAAATTATAGTTCTGAAGTAGCAACGGAATAATTTCATGGTTGGGGGTCAGCACACCACGAGGACTGTATTAAAGGGTCACAGCGTTAGGAAGGTTGAGAACCAGTGGCCTAAGGCTTACAAGCAGTCAAAATCTGTATCACAAACCTGTGTCCATGTCTCTATTTAGCCACACATGTCTCTGCTCCCTTGTAGTCAGGCTGAGCCTTATGACTAAGCAGACCTGTGGGCTGTGAAAGGCAGCCGGAAGGCCACTAGCTGCAGAGATGGAACCTCTCTTCCTCTGTGTCCTTGAGAGACTATGTGGAGAAGTTTGACGGGTAAGGTACATAAGAGGTAAAATCTGTTAAATCACCAAAACGCTAGGCTCACCCCAATTGTTTCGTCATGAGCGCAGACTGACAAATACAGAAATAATCGTTTCTATCTATAATCACCAAAATGGGACCTGGGGATGTCAGTGCTTATGACACATTGGACGGTAGCAAGGATGTGAGAATGAATATGCAAATAAGCCTAGAAAATGGAACTTGAGACCTGGAGGCAAAAGAAATCGGCCCATGTTAAGCATCCCAGCAGCTCCTGCAATTTGTACTCAGGGTAGGATTGATTCTTTGGTGTCTTGTCTCTGAAACGGCTCTTTATTTATGCCAATCAAAAGTACACAGACCCTGGTGGATGTTTCAGTGCCTTGGGGAGCCTGGTGACACATCTTTATCAGTTTTCTACCAAACTGTACAACCCCCGCATACTTCCTGGGCTGTATCTGGATTCAGTTCCAGGGATGGAGATTCATAAATTATCCAGGTCAAAGGTTTTTAATTCTGACAGTTCCTTCTCCTATACCAGATTAAACAATAGCCTCATTGGACCACGTATCTCTATACACATGGGGTGGGGGTGGTCACTACCCCTGAACCTTTCAATGCATTTGGCTGAGCACAAAAGCAGAGGTTCCAAGTTTTGGATTGAGTCCGTGTATTTTCAAAAACAAATACAAAAAAGAACTTCATTCCAACGTCATGGGTTTTTGAGGTTCCTGCTCAGCAGAAGGGCAGAGTACTCATACAAATGTTGAGCTTATAGTTTAGAAAGAGCCTGGATTGGGAAGTGCTTGAATGGGAGGCAGGTGCTTGAAAGCAAGAAGGCTGGCTCGGAAAGATGGAAGTTCTCCAGGTCCAAGGAGGAGGAGTCAAGGTTCTTGGTGCCCTGATCAAGTCTGTGTTTCTCTACTCTCTGGCTGTACTAGGATGGAGGGAGCTGGTGCTGGGCCTGAAACAAGGAGGAAGCTGAAGGAGCTGAACACACAAAGCAGCACAGATAGGAGGTTCACGTCCTAGCGGACCACGTTCGGACAGCATCCATGTTCTGAGTTTCCTCTCTAGAGAAAGTACAGGGGTGTTCTAGTTTTTGGAGGATCACATAGATCGTATTCTACAGCTTCTTAGCTTGCATCCTCTCATCCCAAACATTTCCACGTCACCAGGACTGGACTACTGAATGCATTCAGTAAATGTGGTGACCGAGGGGTTTCTTAGGGTACAGTGTGCACTTTGCAAAGCTCTGGGTATGAGTGACAGCACCCAAAGCAAAATGAGGCACTGAAAAAGGAAGTAAATAAATATAAATAAAATCAAATATTCTAGGTTTTCTCCCCCCCGCCATAAGACTCAGTGGCACTGGAATTTGTGCAACTAGATGGTTCTAGAACCTTCTCATCACTCCAAAGAGACCTTTCCCTTCCAAGAGTTGCTCCCCTTATCCTCCCATGTTATGGTGGTTTTAGAGAAAGACAAGGCTTTAAAGCATTGCTAATAGCTGTTGGCTTGTGAGCCTTGGCTGGTGGAGGGTGAGTATCCTCAGGACACAGGTTCCCAAGAGAACACAACGGAGATGAAGCCAGTCAAGGCAGAGCGGAGCGCGGTGATGCCAGGGAGGTCAGATGGGGGACCGGTAGGCTGGATGCTGAGACTTAGACTTAATTCCACGAATCTAGGGATGGTGACTCAGTCCTTACCCAGCCTGGGATGCTTGTAGGCGGAGAGGATGGGGACACACAGCTCTTCCAAGCTGACAGGTCTGAAGGGAAGGCCTCCTGGCCTGCCTCCCTCTGGAGACTGGGAGGCAGGCGGCCATGGACAGTTAATGAGTGATTTATCGGTGTTGCCATATAGCAACTTTCCTGGGACCTGATCTTAATTAACAAACACTATGTGTATTCATTCTCTCTCTCTCTCTCTCTCTCTCTCTCTCTCTCTCTCTCTCTCTCTCTCTCTCAAGCCTTCAAAGAGTTTCTTCCCTGTCTTAATGGCAGGAAAAGACTTTAAGCTTATTGACTGATTCTAGAATACAACAGTTATTTAGCAGAAAATTCCTGCTCATTCTCATTCTCTCTCTCTCTCTCTCTCTCTCTCTCTCTCTCTCTCTCTCTCTCTCTCTCACACACACACACACACACACACACACACACACCCTCATGTATGTTCAAATCCACACACAAACTTGTTTCCACACTAAACACTTACATTTGTGTCACGAGTACCTTCACTTGACACTTGCAGTGCTTGCACACAGGAATTCCAACACAGACATCATCACACCATCAGGTCATCACATAGCCACACACACAAACACACAAACACACACACACACAATTGTTAAGGCTCGGCTGCCGGGTCACTTCTGTGGTCTCTCAGGCAGGAATGTGTTCTGGGGGCATCTTGTCCCCAGTGAAGAGTTGAGTCACTGAGAAGGAGCGCAGGATTGGGTGGTCTGATTTGGCTTGATCAAGGAAGGAGAGAGAGAGCTTTAGGGTCTCTGGAGTCCATTTACCTGGAGAATAGTAAATGGTTCATCATCCAGAATACAGTGCTTTTTCCTGCCTGCACTTACGTTCAAGAATCCCACTTCTGAATGGGAGAACCACGGTGCCTAGGATAGTGTCCGGCGCCTAACAGGCACCTTTCATGGGACCAGCTGGTTCCCCTCAGAAGACGCATTCAAGTCTTATGCCCGGGACCTCAGCACATGGCTGTATTTGGAAATAAGATTGCTGGGGTTCTAATTGTAAGATGAAGTCACATTGAAATTAGAGACCTCCCCATCCAATCTGTTCTTATAGGACAAGAGATAAATGATGACGCTGAAAAAGAGAAGTGTGACAGAGAAGGCAGAGACTATGGTGATGCAGTTACAAGACCAAGGATGGTAGCGCTGGCCAGCAAACCACCCAAGGCCGGGGAAAATGAGGACAGATCCTGCAGATTTCCAGAGGGAACACGTCATAGATGTCAAACTTCTACCCAGAGTGGTAAGGAAGTGAGAGACTTTGGTCGTTCTGAGGCACCTAGTCTTGTGTCCTTTGTATGAGCTGTGTCTTGCATTCTTCCTGGACTTCCAGCTAGTATTCTGAAGTAATGGGCATACCGCCCAGGATGGATTAAGGATACCTTCCAACCTGAATACATTTACAGACTCTCCTGCCCAGGCCCTGATCCCATGGAGACAGATGCATGCACTACAATCTTGCTAAGACTTACAAAGACCTGGCAAACGTCTAAATGCCAAAGGAAAACAATGCATCTGACCGTAAGACACAGCTAAAGAGGTCATGAAGAATGGCTCTCGTGAGACAAGACTGAACCCCAGAAGGGGATGGCAAGGTTGACTGTCACTTCTACTTTATGGGGTTCATCCCAGTTTTGAGCTGTAGGCCTTGAGCTTCATTAAGACTCCGTTGTGGTGGAGTACAAACTGATCACTAGCGGGCAGCTCTTCCATGTTAATCAGCCAGCTGTGAAGGACTGGAGAGCAGACAAAGCATCACCTTGTCCTCTGGGGATGCCCCACAACCAGTTCACTTGATGCAGCTATGACTGCAATCCCCCAGGCACCTCCTCCCTCCGCCAGGGCAAGGGCCTTGTAGGAGTCCTGTAAGCTCCGTGTGCACACTAGGGGTCTGTCACAGAGCTCTTGTGCTGGGCTAGGCTCAGCAAACAGCTGGGCCAGTCATTTCTTTCAGTGTCCATGACATCTGCCAGCCAGGAAAGCTCACGGCATTGGAGCGAATGTGGGTTCCGGAGCCGCGTGGATATGTTTGAATTTGGTGTCTCACTTCCTCTTTTCTTATCTGCACAAGAGGAAGATAGCAGCTTTGTATAGACAGGGAGATACAATAAGGGCTTTTAAAGAATATACTTGGCCTATAATAATTATTACTGCATATACATTATTAAATAAATTTTAATAGTGCTTAATTTAGTAATATAATTGTTCCTATTATTAAATAAGTCACTTTTATTATTATCTCCTCTGAACACTAGAATTTGTCAAGGGTACATACAGCTCACTGAAGGCTCTCAAAGCAAATTCTCAAACCTGGTACCAATGTCTTATTATTTTTAGGCTTGGCATAATACGATGGTTAGTGCTAATCAGCTATCTGAGAGGATCTAGAGTAGCTGGGCATCGGCAGAGGACTGGGATTAACTGGGATGGGAAGACCACCATAATGTGGGCACCACTACCCAATAAGCTGGAGTCCAAGACTAAATAAAACAGAGATGAGAGGAACACCAGCCTTTTCTCTCTCTGTGTCCTGACTCGGGGTGCAAAGTTACCCACTGTCTCAGAGTTCTGCTACCATGGCTCCTCTGCCAAGCTGGACTGCACCCTTGAGTGTGAGCCACAAGAACCCCTCCTTTCCTGAAACTGATTTTGCTGTTTCGGTGAGAAAAGTGGGTTATAGAGATAAGAGAGGGAAAAGGCAGCCCTTGGTGGCCAGACAGCCTCAGCTACACCGATAGTGGCATTTTGCCGTTGGATATAAACAACCAACACCATTTCATACACCAGCTCCAGAAAATTTGGTGATTACAATGGATGAAGCCAAAGACAAGGGCACCCTAGAGTTGTTTCTGAATTCAGGCAAAACCCAAAAGCATTGTCCAAACCACAGAACGATCAAGAAGCTCCCACACTGCCTACAGTTAGAGACAAAGGCATTCTCCTGTGGTTCTGTGGCAGTCCTTCCTTGATCAGCTGGCTACTGGCCACTTGGTGCTGTTCCTAGCACTGAGGTGTCTGTCCTTCTGCAGGGTGTCTACTCGGTCCTACGCTGAGACCATCACTGGCTTCATGTACAGCTAGTCCACTGCATAGCCAAAAAAGAGTGTCATATTGTCCTTCTCGGCTTAATTTACCCACACCATCTAGGTCACAGAACGACCTAGGAGCGTGGTCATTCTGTGAGGTTCATTTGAACACAGGTTGCTTCTCTAAGAGGCATCGTTTCCTCTCTTCTTCCCTTATTACCTGCACCAGCATCAAGCGTTCTTCGTTAGGCAGATTCTCCCAGCTAAGACTTACAGCCACTGGTTAAGACCAGTGTTAAGACTCACTGGTAAGGACTGAGAGTGTTAAAAAACAAACAAAAACTTCAATGCTGTCCTGAGAAGTGTGGACTGGGTAGCCTGCTTGGATCATTCTTTGACCGAGCAGGAGGCACGTCCAGCCCAAGTGTGCAAAGGAACTAACACACCGCAGACCTGATACTACAACTACAGAGTCCTTCTGCCTGCGAGGCTGATCCTGGGCTGGTGTCTGGGAACCTGCTGATAAACGGCCCCTCCCCATTTATGAATGTGACTCAGGGTGTCTGGCTGCTTACCCAGATAATGTACTTACGTTAAACAGCTGCATTGTTTCTGAGTCTGGAATTTGGTGCGTGGCCAGCAGAAGTTACCTATAGGATCAGTTCCCTGATGAGAAACTTCTGCTCTGGGTCTCCCCTGCGCTTCTCTAGATGATTGCGGATGTCATTACAACTTATGGTTGTAGGGATCAAGCTCACCCTCTGTCACTTGGCAAGGGAGGCCCCTCAGAAGCTTAGAGCTGGCTTCTGACTCACTCGGCCCCATGTGCGTTCCCCTTAGATGCTTTGTTTTGGGTCTCTGCTGGATCATAAATTTTGGCAGTGAGTCCTGCAGCATCCTGGGCCCCATCTGGATTTCACTGAACCGTGGGTTTGTCCTGACATTGGCTCCAGGTTCTAATTTCACTGTTGGGGTTCAGAGACTGGTGATGATAGAGTTGTTTGGGGAACACAGGTATTGAAGAGAAAATGTGAGTTATTCTGCTCTTTTTTTGGTTTGCTTGTTTCTGTTTTTGTTTTTTCGAGACAAGGTTTCTCTGCAGCTTTGGAGTCTTTCCTGGAACTAGCTCTTGTAGACCAGGCTGGCCTCATCTCTGCCTCCCAAGTGCTGGAATTAAAGGCGGCGTGTGCCACCACCACCACCCGGCTATTCTCTTTTTAAATGTGAATAATAATGGCCAGGCTAGCAGGGAAGATTTCCTTTAAAATCCACCTGGAGACAAACGTGGCACAAATATTGTCTTCACATATACAATCCATCCTTTAGCTCCTAATAGTTGTGCTGCAGATATGGATGCGAAGGCGGTGGATACGGCGAGGAAGAAATCCTATGTCATGGGAAAAGTCGGGCTGGGAAGAGCTACATCAGGACTAACAAACGAGAAAGAAACCAGTTGGAAAGGAAAGGCTGGAATTCCTCCCCTGCCCAGCCTACATATAAAGGATGGGCAAGAATTGAAAAACCCCCATGATATACAAATGTGCAAATGTGGAAGAGACAGGTGCTATGGAAATGACCTAGGAAGGGTCAGGAGTCCCTGGGCTTCTCTTTTGAATGAATGATCTAGCCTCAGCTTACAGGCTCACTCCCATATGTTGGAGCAGATTTCCCTTTCTTAATAACTGTCTCTGCTTCTGTTTCTGAGCTGAGGTACAAGAGCCCAGAAACTTCAGGTGTCCTGTAACACTTGGGGTGTAAACACACACTCTTAACTGCCAGGTTCCTGGTTTCTAATTGCTGCCTAACTTCTGCCTTCAGCCTATTTGCTTCCTCCTTGAAGCAGCTTCTGCATTTTCACAGCCCACTTCACACCCAAGACAACTCTTCTCTCCACTCTCTTCCATCTTTCCAAGGAGCTAGAATTGCAAGCAATTTCCCTTTGCTCACAGGCTGCTTTGAACCTGGGTTGTTTCACACACTCCCTTCCTTTACAGAGGTGCCCTTGCAAAAGCAATTTATTTTGTAGTTAGAGTACTACAAAACTAAGTGTAGCAAGCTCATCAGTGTTCGGAACATAAAGGGATTGCCTATTTGTTCGAAGCAAAGTGTGTTTCTTCCAGAAGGTGGCTATTTCTAACAGAGCATCCTGGGAGAAGCCTTGGAGGAAAATCAGGCTTGGTGGAGCCCTTATAGTTGGCCCAGGCACCTGGGAACCATCCCCGGAAGAAGAGCCAAGCTGACTGCCTGCCAGATGGAACCATGAGCAACTATGTGTGGGTGTGGAATCAGGGAGACCTGGGGTTGAGTCCCATCTCTGCTTCCATTCAGCTGAGTGATCTGTGAGCATTTCCACCAATGCTGAGCCTCATAGCTACCTCTTAGTCTCCCGCAGATGTTAAACAATATCATAGCCATGAAGTGCTGTGCAATTAATAACAACAACATGTGCTTAGCACGGCACCTCCTATGTGCCAAATAATATTTCAAGCGCTGCGAGTATCTTCATTCACTTAATCCTTGTGACTTTCCTATGAGGTGGAGATCAGAATGGTCCCAACTTTCCAGGCAAACCAACTGAGGAATGGAGACATTAAGGGACTTTGCCTTGAGATATAAAATAACAAACACATCGAGAAAGCGATGGGGTTCAAATCCAGACAGCGTGGCTCCAGAGTCTGAGCTTAAGTGTGGGCAATTTTGTTTTTCTAGACGGGTACATCTGGTGTATCAGTATTATTTTAATCTGCCCAAGCCTTGGTGGTCACTCCCTCAAACCGTTCTGTATTTCTGTCTCCACCAGGCAATACAGCTAGCGCCAAGCTTTGGATTTCCATGTGAACTCTGGGACTTCCTACCTGGCAAGTGATTAAAACTTTGAAGGGCTCCTTTTAACCGTTTATAAAATGCTAATAACAAATGGCTTTGCAAACTGATTGGGGCAATTAAATGAAATAAAGCGCCCACACTGCCTGGCTTATTGTAAAAGCACACAATAGATGGTAAGCATTATTGACACCATTATTAACTGAAGTAGGGTTGAGGAGTGAAAAGGAGGTGGGGGCAGGGAGGAGGAGGGAGAAGGGAAGAGTTAACCCCAGTGGATTCGTCACTTGGCATTGCTCTGACAAAAATACCCCAACAGACACCTTGAGGGTGGGAAGATTAATTTGAGGTCATGGTTTTAGAGGTTTGGGTTCAGTCTAAGAGGGAAGGCTTTCCAGAACAATTCCCATCTTCATATCATGGTGGCGAGGAAGAAGAGAGTGCATTACAGGAAGTAGGTAAGGATAATATACCTCGGGAATGCCACCACCCCTGCTCAGTGACCCACTTCATTTGACCATACTTCACTCTTCTCTGCTTCCAGAACCTCCCAAGTCATGCCAGAGTCTTCATCCCAAGCATTTGGAACATGAGCCTTCCTTCTGGGAATACTTTTTAAAGAACCCGTTGGAGTGGTACTGATGAGAGCTTATGCACCTGTCTTAGGGTTTCTATTGCTGTGATAAATGCCATGCACAAAAACATCTTAGGGAGGAAGGGGCTTATTTCAGCTTTCACTTCCACATCACAGTCCGTCACGGAAAGACGTCAGGGTAGGAACCGAGAGGAAGGAACTGAAGTGGAATTCTTACTGGCTTCCTCCTCAGGTTTTGCTGAGCCCGCTTTCTTCTAGCACCCAGGGCCATCAGCCCAGGGATGGGACCACTCACAGTGAACTAAGCCTGCCCACATCAACCATTACTGAAGAAAACGCCTCACAGGCTTGCCTACTGCCTGTCTTCCAGGGCATTTTCTCAGTCCAGGTTCCTTCCTCTCCGAAGGCTTGAACTTGTGTCAAGCTGATCAAATACTAGCCAGCACAGCACTTTGCTGATTCTCCTGGTGTCCTCACCCGTAGGAGGTAAATGATCAGCCTGCAGATGCGGGCAGTCTGAGCCTCTCAGTGCTCACTGAAGTCTTCTATCCAGGATCCTCTCAATGGTTTGTCTTTCTGTTTTCCCTTCTTTCGCACCATCTTCCTTCTGGAGGCATGGTTTCTCTACAGGGTTGGCAGGAACCCCCGTGGGCTGGCTTCCTAAGTAGAGGCCAGGTATGTCCTGCACACTGTGTCACTGTGGAGACTAACTAGCACGGCAGCATGTCACCTTTCTCCTGAGTCTCCTCTTTCGCCTCATTACTACCCTGAAATTGGACCTCCCAAAGAAGGCATGGGTTCCTTTGCTTACCTGAAGCTCTATTTTCTAGAAAACTCAAACTAAGTCAGTTTTATCAATACAAGAGGGCAGAAATTGTATATACAAACCAGCTCTGGATAAAGGGTATGCTCTAGGGAACCCTCTAGTCCAAGTTCAGCAGACAGGACCTGAGGTCATCAATGAGCCAAGCTCTTAACCGCTGTCCAAGGCAAGTGCATTCTGAATACAGGTTCCAGCTAGACATGGACATTTACTCCGCCGGACTGCTTTGCAGCTCATACCCAAGGCAATGCCGTCTTCTGGAGAGGGAGATCTCCCTAAATGTGGCCTAATCTGAAGCAGAGGAGATCTTTACTTTCTCCCAAGTCAGACTTGGCTTGGTTCCTGATCCCTTTCAGAAGAGAGGCTGCATGCATTCGACTTTATCCGCTCCATCGTACCATCGGGGAGTCTAGCTTTCCCTTTGGCCCATCTCTTAGGCTTCAACCATAACAAATACTAGTGGTTTGATAAACAGTACATCCAGTCAGCAGCTAGACCCAGCCTCCTCATTGCTAGGGGTTCTTTTATCTGCCTGGCTGCTTCCTTATCAGAGACAGCTGGCCTTGTCACTGTGGGAAGAGTTTGGGGGAGGGCCTAGGTTTCTCTAAATCACTGCAGGAAGTTTCTCCTGGGTTTCCCCTGAGCCTGGCTCCAGAGATCCTAGGGGTAACTGGCGTCATCCTCCCCACATCAAACTTCATGTATCAAGCCCATATGAGCCCCTTGGGCCCCCTTCACCTTTAGCCTACCCCATGCGTCCCCCCATAATGAGGTCAAAGGAAAGAAAGTTGTTTCTACATGGTGGCCCATCTACCTGGGTGATCAGCGTGAAATCTGATTGTGGTAAGATCTGGGAGATGCTGAACTCACTAGCCATGCTCACTAGCTACATGTGGTATCCTTAAATACATGCCCCAAGGTCCTGCATCACTGCTGTATTGAGCAGAGCGGTCCAGATGGCTGAGTGAAGCTGCCTTATGACTCATGCGGCTCCAGGTGTTCCCAGGGCAGCACTTCCTGCTTGAGGATGTTTTTCTTGCCACCCATAGCTGCCCTTGGATTTATTTTATTAGTCATTCATTCACACAGGAGGGAGAGAAAGAAGGGGGGGCAGGCTCCACAGGTCAGGGGGTCTGGTGCTATCATACAAGCTCTGAGTCTTTGAGTCAGCCCAACAGACCCCAGAGCTATAAACTCTGCCTCTATGTCTCAGACGGGGGTCCTGAGAAATAGTAGGGCTAATAGTTTTGGGTCAAACCCATGATGAAATGAATCATGGAATTTTTGAGTTAAACATTCTTTAAAAGTAAGGGAATTAACACAGGATCCAGGTGCCGGGCACTTTCTTTAAATCTTTAAAAAAAATTCTTTTTTACTCGTGTGTGTGTGTGTGTGTGTGTGTGTGTGAGAGAGAGAGAGAGAGAGAGAGAGAGAGACGAGAGAGACACGAGTACAACGCAATCACAGAGAACACATGCTACCACACACATGTGGAGGTCAGATGGTAACGTGTAGGAACCGACTTTCTCCTTCCACCGTGGGTTTAAGGGATCAACCTTCGGCGGTCACACTAACAAGGCAACTACTTCTCCTGCCGAGCCATCTCGCCAGCCACTTAAACTTACAGAAAAATAAATGGAAATAGATAACCAGAGGTGTGTTTTACATGGTGACTACACATGCTTTGTGTCAAGTGTCCTTGTAGTCAGCATCCGTTTGGCTCCGTGCTGTCTTCTCCCCTGACTCTCCCTAGCTCCTTTATTACTTTAATAAAGATTCTGAGTCATGGAGTTTATGTTACCATTGATTACCAACCCCTGACTGAAAAACAGCATCCTGCTCCCTTCATATGTAGCTTCCTTTTGCCTTTTCAGCTCTCTCCACATCTTTTGGTAATAGGCACTTATCCCTAAGCTGCGGATGGGGAAACTGAGGCTCACTCAACTTTAGTAACTTGCATAAAATTCTTCAGTTGCTGTGTGGCTAAGATTCTGAGTGTAAACCCCAAACCCATTGTCTTTCCATGTTACCGCACTGGTGACCGGCGCGCAGAGAAGAGAAATAACTGCTCTGGGGTCACATTAGGGCTGGCGACAGCCTCGTTCTGAAAACAGGTTTGTCCCTGGATGCTACACTGCACTGCACTCTCAGCAGAAGCCTCTCTTCTGCCATTGGTGGGAGTGAGCGAGATGAGTTTAAAGAGGTTTAGGAACCCACTTGCCCTGGCCAAGGCTGAGCTCACCTGAGGAGGAAAATGTCCCTTAAATATCTCCAGAAAGAATCGGTCATTGCGCTACTTCCATGGGAATTGAAAGTCACGTTGTCACAAATTAAAAGCAAAATTCTTGTTTGCTGCACCTCTCTGCACACCCACTGGGTTTGAACAGAGTTTCAAGAAAGCAATCCGTTTTCATTTAGCAAGGTCTGACTCTCTCCATTCCCTTCTTCTTCCCCAGTGCAGAAACAGGCCCAGCCTGATTGGCACCACTGACCAAGCTCACAGGTGGGAACACCAGTTCCAGGCCAGGACTTCCTGAAGTCCTCTGAGAGGGAACTCCCAAGAACGGCATTGCTCGTGGCCTTTAAACCACAGCAGAGGGACCACTGAGGAGGAGAGACCCCTGGTCATGCTGTCTGAGGCCGCTGAGCAGAGGAAGGGTGGCAACCGTGGCTAAAGTCAGGATTTTAGCAAAAGAAGCCAGAACCACATGTCTCTCATGAGGAAGAGATCGCGAGGCCAGGGTTGGGAGGGAGGCAGCGGTATCCGAAAATGAGATGATGAGCAGCAGAATGAAGAGCTGGGATGAGAAGTGGCTGGGGATGGATGTGGTTCAAGATCAAAGCCATGAACATGGAGATAGAGAAGGGGCATTGGGTGGGCCAGTGGCTACAGAATCCAGCAACTGTGCCCAAGTAGGTGTGTGAGAACAGGATTAAACAGATATTCTGCTGCCCCAGAGTACTGGGAATCCAGGCTGGTCCAGGACTAGGAGCAAAGGGGTGGGATAGTCCTTGATGCCAGTAAGATCTTGGGGGAGCAGGGTAGAGACGTTCAGCATAGAGGCAACTTAAAAGACCTGCCTGCACTGTCAGAGTCCCCTGCCTTATGTTTTCTTGCCTGGATTTTTTTTTGCTATAGCATCAATCTTTGCCTGTGGGGGTTTATTCTTTACACATTATCCAAAATCATCCCGCTCACGCACTGTAGACCTCAGCCAGACTCTTCAGAGGGTCTCCTAGCAACAGCCTGCACACCCTCCACCCCAGGCCATCGCTTTGGCCTCCTCTACTGGTCTACTCAAAGGCCCCCTTCAAAAAGCCATTTACATCCTACACCAAGGTCTCTAGCCATCCCCTCAGCTGGCATTTAGTCCAGGACCTCAGAACTCCTGTTATCCATGACAAAGTTCCAAAGTCATGTCTCTAAGAAGCTTTCTCTGGTCTTCATATTTAAAATCATAACCCCTTTCACTCACCCTGGGACCTGTTCACACAGTACTTACTATCTTGAAGCAGCCCATACAGTTTAGGTTTTCAACTGGTCATCCTCAATTCCCCCATTCAAAGTAGCTTCACTGGTTTTGACGGTTTACAGAATCTCTGTACTTAAAACCATCCCCTAGAATATAGTAGTAAGTGCTCAGGAAATTGCATCTATTATTGTGGTGAATTGTCCTGAGATGTCTAGCCTTGCCAAGAGTGGACTGTGGTATCAAAACGGTTCTCCTTTGCCCCAGACTCAAGCATGTTTATATCAAGTGTCCTCCAAAACCCTGTCCTGGGTCAGGTTACTCAGTGGCTCCGGAACAAGGGCACGGGGAAAAACAGTAAAAACCTGAGGATATTAAAAACATTGTGTCCTTGAGAACGTCTAGAAGGCAAATCACTCCCCAAAGACATTGCTATTGTTTGTTCTATGATGTAAAACTATGCGCAGGTGTGATAAGAAGCCAGGAGCTTCCTGATGGAGAGGCTCTCAGGTGGGACTACAGCATCACCAATTCTTCCCCCAGTCAGCTTCTGCTGGATGTCTGAGCCCGGTTTGATGACATTACTTATGTTTGTCCTCTCTCTCTCTCTCTCTCTCTCTCTCTCTCTCTCTCTCTCTCTCTCTCTCTCAGTCATGCTATTCGGTTGTCTCTGCGGGATATTAAATCCATCTGTGATGATGTCTTGTTATCTACCTGTTACTTGCTATCTGTCCTTTTACTTTTGTTTGTTGCAGGCTTAGTAAACTCACTCATTTGAAAGTATGGTCCCTGTGTTCTCCAGATGACTCAGAACAGTGCTGGGTTCGGTCGTATGGCTTCACAACTCCACCCCATATCCCCCTTAAAACATGCTCACACATGCCTGCTCGGACCAGTCTCTGGGGACACCTTTGCTGTCTGTCTGCACAGAAAGCCCTTCCTTCCATTTCTTTACCTGTTAAATCCCGCCCCATCCGCAGATCCTGAGCCTGGCACCTCCTTCATGGAGTCTTCCTGGATGCTTTCTGACTGGACTTTTCAACTTTTCTCTAGCGTGACAAAGTTTAAAAGTGGCCCCGGGTGATTTCCATATCCTCTTCATAATGGAGAGGCTATGCTTCTAACACGGACAAGGAAATTTATGCTCCAAAACGTGGAGCACACGAAGCAGCACACACAGTGGTTGCAGAGTGGGGCATAGCTGGGTTTAAGTCTTGACTCTGTCCCCTTCAACACGCCACTGATGTCCAGATCAGTGTGCTTGCCTAGAAAATGGGGGGGGGACGTGTCTTCTAACTCAATTCCTAAATTCTCTGGCTCATGCCAGGTCCTTTCCAGTCCTCTTTAGAACTTGGGGGGATCCTGGTGTGCTCGGGAGTCACACGGCTAACTGTCCCATGGGAGACAGACTCTGGTCTGTTCAGGAGGGAGTGTGGGCTGGCTCCAGAAACAGGAAGGCACTCAGCAGGGGGGTTCAGTCTTTAGCCCAGCTGTCTGGCTCAACTCCCTGCCCTGGAAGACGCTGTCTCTTTGGACAGGAGGTTGAGAGGCAGCACTCAGAACATTTCAGACTTACTGGTCAGTTTTCATCTAGATCTTGGCAGGAATGACTGATCTCAAGGGTCTGGACCCAGAGGTGAGGGTGTGGGGGACAAGCCCAGCAAACTTGGGAAGGAGCTCTCTCTCCATAAGCCCTGGAGAAGGCTGCTCAGTGGACTTGATACCTCATTAGCTTAACCCACACTTTCCCCTTTGATGTGGGTCTACGGAATCATAGGGGAGGGGTAAACCGACTTCTTCTTCATTTTCTTTTCTAAGTGAATTTTTAAGTTGGCTCCTGGGATGAAAGCAGAGGCCACCCAGGCATTCTTCATGCCTCCTGGTCTGGGTCCTGCAGTGGTCTCTCCTGGGCACATCTCTCTAGTGCACAGTCAGCTCTTTCCAGGCCCCGAGACCCAGGTATAAACACGAGTGGGGAGGAGGACCTTGCCCTTTGCACACTCAGGGGGAAGTGAGTGGCTCCTTCCTCTGGACCCTTAAGCAAATACCACCTTCAGATGCCTCAGGTCTCAGAGAACAGGGGCTTCCCAGGTGGTGTATAGGCTGGCAATGCCTGAAAGATGGCATGGATTTTTATGTTTCATTATTTTTATTTGTCTGTGTGCTTGTACATGCATATTTGTGTATGCCCAGAGGAGTTTAGGGGTATGTGTGCCCACGTGGAGGTCAGAGTTCAACAGTGGGTATGGGTTCTCAGGCACTGTTTACCTAATTATTACGGTTGTTGTTATTATTAAAGATAGGGTCTATCATTGGTCTGGAGCTTATCAATTAGATTATACTGGCTAGCCAGTGAGACCCGGGACCCACCTGTCTCCATAACCCCAGTATCAGGATCACAAGGTTACCATTTCTCCTGGCCATCTATTCTTTTTAAATACTGCTTCTGAGGATAGAAGTCAGGTTCTCATTCTTACGCGGGGAGCATTTTACTGACTGAGCTATCTCCCCAATCCCCAGATTTTATAGTTTTTAACTATGATAATTAAACCTAATATCGGGGCTTTTAAAGTGAATAAGTGGTATAACTTTCACTTGATTTATCTCCAGAACTGCCTCACCCTCCAAACTGGAACTCTGTAGCCCGTAACAATCACCGTCAGGATCTTCTTCCCTGTCTCTGACGACCACCAATGTGTTGCTCTTAAAATCCAGGCCCTGTGGCTCGGAGAGGTGAACCAATTTGTTCAAGGTCTCGTAACTGGGACTTGGTGCACCGGACCTCACCCCGAGGAGGTCCGGTCTCCTCGGGGGCAGTCAGTTCTTTCCAATGCTGGACACCTCTGCTCTCATACAGGACCACAGGGGACTAACTTCCCACCCCGCCCCCTACTGCTCTGCGTTCCCCTTCTAGAAGAAAGCCTGCCATGCCGGAGACACTCAGCAACCACACATTCCACATGAATCCACAGAGAGATTTTTGTTCTTCTGCCTCAGTGCTGGGGATGGAGCCCCAATCACGTCCTCTACCTTCTGAAAAACATTTATCGAATGCCTACTGGGTGTCTGTCATTCTAGATTCTCCTTACTGCCTGCGGCTTACTGACCGCACTAGGAGGAGGGACCTGAAGGCTCTCTCTCTGGCTGATGGTCGTGAGGAGGGACGGGCTTGTGTCTCCATCACCCAGTCAATTTTGTATTTATTTCGAAAGTTAAGCAGTGACATAAAAGCTGCTGACGTTAACTTTCAGGGACAGAAATTGGCCTTAATGGACCCTACAAAAGTTATTACTGATGACAGCTGCACACAGCAGCCCTGTGACCTCATCGGAAGCGCCCACCGCTGTCAATACTGTTGACCATTACTGTTATCTGACGCAAGGCCAGGTGTGGAAGTGGAGTGCACGCTTGTGTGACTGGAGGTCACGGGGGTTATGCTCTGCCCTTTACATCTATCAGGAGGTCCCTCTGAGAGCTTGGATGCACACTGCCGATGTTCTCAAGTGAGAGACCCTGGCCTCCTTATGACTCAGAGGGATGCAAGTGAGGGACCAGAGAGACCCACAGTCCAATCAAAGCTTTGCCAGCGTGCTGATGGTGACTGTTGTGTTAGCTGACTTTGATTTTTGGTATGTTTGTTGTCCCATCTGGCAGGTGGGAATGCCATTGCCGTGTCGTGACAGTTAGAGGCCACCCCATACATGCACTGGGACTCTTGGATTTCCTTTATTCCTGAGCGGTGGCCTCCCTGGGATGAATAACTAACACACCCAGTGCATGGAACCCTCCTTCTCTGATGAGATCCAAGCCCTCCTCAGAGGAAACGGAGAGAGCCAGGTCTAGAGGGGTTGGAGGTGGAGGAACAGAGGATGGGATGGTGGGAGGTTCCATGGGAAGGGCAAGGGGAAGAGGGGAGTCTGGGAAGAGCAGACGCTCTTGACAGGGCATGCCCTCAGTTCAGCGAGGCAGACAGCATGGTGCTCTTTACTTCTCTGAGCCTCAGTTTCCCCAGCTGAGCAAGAGTAATATAGACCTAATCAATGAATTATAGCAAGGCAATCTGATGACTGGTATCACGATTCCGATCAGAGTATAAAACAGCCATTAGCACAACTTGCCAAGGAGTCAGGGTTCCAGAGGATGGAAAACTGTGGGTGCCTGCTCTGGGAAGCCATGCCTGAAAGGGATGCAGAAATCAGGGTCTTTTGTTGCACTCCCCTCCCTCTCCTCTGCCTCTTCATTTTTTCTGAGTACAGCTGCCTTAGCTCTGTGGTCCGAGTTGAGATGGAAGTAGGGGAAGGGAGCCATGCCTACGCTGGGGAACCAGCCACCAACCTCCTGGTCCCGCTGTCTGCTGGTTCATGGCGCATGTCATTATTCCCCCCAACAGAGGCTTAATCCAGCTCTCGCGAATATACAATAAAGTGGGCGGTGTGTGTCTTATGCTGTCATGACTTTACAGAAAATGATCCTCTATCGCCATAGCAAGAAGCCTTCAAAAGAACACCCAACCCCAGCATTTTTCTACTCAGAGAATTCAACAGGATAACTAAAGCTGATGAAGTTACAAGTTCAGATCAGTTAAAAGGCCCGAGTTCTAATTCCATCTAGCCAGCCCGTGAGCCGGACAGACTTTGTGGCCTCTGTGGCTACACTTCCTTGTTTCTGTACAATGGTTGTAAAGAAACTGACTTCCAAGAGTTGAAGAGTCAGTGAGCTCCCGTGGCTGGAGTACGCTGTCAGCCATGCTCAGACGTTGATAATCAGGTGTGGTGATTAACTCCGTGCCCCTAATCCTTTCAGGCCTGTCTCCAGCATGCCGCCGTCAGTCAGAATCCCACGCCTACAAGTCCTGGACGTCATTTAGCCCAGCTGGTATAAGAAGCAGCTATCAGAACACCACCCCCTCCCAGATGAGCTGGGTTCTGCGGTTGAAGGCTACGACGTGGGCAACCTACAAATGCTGGTCATTTAGCCAGCAGCATGTATGTTAATATTTTAAAGGCTCAGAGCAGTCCTGCACAAGAGGATCTCCTGTTTCCTCATGATCACTAAACGCGCCCCTTCTCCTAATTTGAGAGCTTAGGAAATGAGAACCGCTGATTTCACTAAACTGTAGATGAGGAATGTGAGGAGGAGACAAGACAGGAGACAAGAGAGGGGACGAGAGAGGGGATACAGCTCAACCATTCTCCAAACCAGCGACGGAAGACTTCCTGTTCCCCCAACCAGACCTCATTTTCCCCGAGCGCTGTTTAAAAAAGTGCTGTGGTTCCACGGGTTAGGGAGTGACGGGGCTGCCAGCTCAGCCTGGGCCTTCGTGGGAAATGAATGGTACAAGCTATCCATGGTGGGAGGGAAGATCCACAGGGGTGAGGCCACGGGACCCTCCCCTGCCTCTCCTCCCCCACTCCTAGGAAGGATGCCACTGGCCCAGATGGCAGAAGAGGCATCTGGAATCCTGCTACTGCTGGCTCTTTAAGGGGGATGAAATCCTCTACCTGGTTCTGGCTCTCGTGGTCAGCTGTCTGATCTCTAATCTGGGCTTTGATCTTCCGCAGCTCAGCTGGAGCTGTCTTGTTATGGACTAAATGGGCTAAGCCCTCATCCTGACCCAGATGCTGGCTGGGAATCCAGGATTTTGCATTTAGAGCTGGCAGCCAGTAGGGGGCGCTGGCACCTGTCTGGCTCTTCTCATTCCTCCATCAGTTTGTTTTATTACAACATCCCATGTTGCATTGTGTCTGTTATAGGAGTTAAGAGTAAGAGCCCAGATCCCTGACCGAGCTTCTCAGAAACAACAGCCTCCCCAGATGGGGCTGTTCTGGGCTCTGACAGTGACCAAGGCAGACTCTGAGTTCCTCAGGGCCCCACCAACAAGATCTGAGGGGAGAGGATGATTCCAAAGCTGAGCTCCCATCCCTCGGACATAAAAACATGTGCAAACTACTTGCCCCTTTCCTAAAACCATAGCACCCCGGGGCGTCGGAGGATGGAACAGCCTGGAGTCAGCTCCTCACGACAGGCAGGCGTGGAGCAAGGTCCCCTTTCCACCTCAAAACTTATTTTTACTTTCTCAACTCTTAACTGACGAACGGCGATTGCATACATTGACAGGTTATCGTGCGATGTTTCCATAGATGTACGCACATGCAGTGGAAGGATTAAATCCAGCTGACTGTGGGTCTACCACCTTCCATTCTGAGGGAGGAGGGACCCTGGTAACCTACACCTTTAGTGAGTTTCAAATACTCACAGTAGGTTGAAGACCCTTCGTCTTAAAAGCAGAAACTCTGAAATCTGAAATTCTGAACACCGTGTTGGAATAGGAAATTTTTAGATTTCAGATCTGGGGAGTAGAAATCTTCAGCTAGGAATGTCTATTCAAATAGACCCAGTTTGGGAAAACTATGATTTCCTGACTCCAAGCTTTTGGGTTACTGGGCAATTCCACACATTCATCATATAAACTTATTCCTCCTACTGGAAACTTTGGAGCCTTTGACCTCTATCTCCTTGACACCCCAAAGGCCAAGTTGCTCCTACATGACAGACTTAGTCTGTAGACCCTTCTTCTGAGCAACAAAGGACAGCGGAACGGGACAGTGGCCCTGGAGATGGCCTAGAAATGGTGGGGGAGGGACAACTGGATGCTAGAGTGCACGGGAGCAGAGCTGAGCACTGCACAGTTCACAGGGAACCAGCTCTCCAGGGGATGGGTCACCGGCACCGGCAGCCCTCTGCTCCCTTACCTTGTGAGTAATAACCCAGTGCTTTAGCCTTGCCCTAGTCCGGACTCAAAGTGCAGTGAGTCGTCTCTGAAACATCACTGATGGGTGGGCCTTTCATGCGACATTACAGAAGGCTCTGACTCTTGCCCACTGAAGGCAAAGCCATTTTTCATCAGCTTCCCCAGAGCCCCAGGGAGAGAGCAAGAAATCAATATTATAATTCAAACCACAGTGTGGACATCCCCGTAAACCGACAGGCCAGGTGAGGCACTCACCGGTCTCCGTGTTCTCGTGCTCCGTGTCCGTGAGCGTGAGGTTGGAGTTGGCCCGGCTGGACAGGCAGGAGCTGCGCCCTGACCGCGTGCTCCGACCCCACAGGCGCACGGGGTGCTCAGGGGACAGTACAGTGTCGGCTTCCAGGTCCGCCTCGGAGCTGGCCCCCATGGAATAGCCGCAGTGCGGGAGGCCGATGTCTGTCCGGTAGAGGGTCCCATGAGGGGGTGTCATCTCCCCGAGCCCCAGCTCACGCAGGGTGAAGTTGGTGCCTGAGGGGAGACAAGGTAATTACGGTGAAGGGGCTGGGAGAGTTTTCCACACCAGAAGCCCCTTACTGCTGGGTTTCCTGCTGTACTGCAAACTCACTGTACAGCCCCAGCCCCCTCTCCGCGTGCAGGGCTCCTGCCCCTCCTTTCCCTGCCAAGTGCTGTGCATCAAAGTTGATTCAAGCTGCTGCCTTCCTCCGTGGAAACTCCGTGTTACCTACCTACATGTGTGCAGAGTTCGCTGTCTCTTCTCTCAGCTCCCTCTGGGAGATGCCCTGCCTCGGTGATGTTAGATGGTGCCATTGTCTGCCACTTTTGCTGAAGGTGGTTTCTACGCAGGCAGATGCTATATGTCTTGTTTATTTCTAAATTTATGTGTCTCCAGACAAACCCAGTATAGTGAAGGCACTCAGTTTAATACGTCTGTTAAATTGCATCGAAGGTTTCTGTCTCCCCTCTCAAATAGAACTTGCCAGTAAGTCCAGACTGGGGCAGAAACTTCTTGGGTGAGCCCTACATATATCTCTGGAACCAAGAGTTCTTTCCCGGACAGGCCAGAGGAATTTGGAATGGGAAATAGTTCAGAGGCTGGCACAGCCATGATTTGAGGGCAAAGTCGTAAAACCCTTCTATGCTAGTGGGTAAATAATGTCAGCCGCTATCTGAAGCCGCTAGTTTCCCCTTACTCTCTGCCCTGACTGTTCCAGCCGCTTCTCTTCCACCCCTATCCATTACCCCCTAGATCCCAATGCCAGACAATTAACTTCATGTCAGCAGGCCCTGGACCTCAGAGACCTCCGGGTTCTGCTCAGCGGCCAGTCAAATGTTGGGATCGGCTGGGGTATTGGCCTGACCAAAGGTTACATACTTTGAACCTCACTCCTGTGTGCCATACTCCACTCCTCTCTCTACGTTTTTCTCCTTCTAAGAACAAATGATGACGTGCACATTGGCGCCCAGTCCCCAGGTCCTTCGCAGGTCTCTGCAGATTCCGTGTCCTGGCTGGTGTGTGCACTCTCGCCCTCTCCTGCTCTCCACCCAGCCATAGCTGCGCTCGCTGGGTTAACCCTCTCAAGAGAGGCCACTCATAAAGAATGGCTGCTCTGCTTAGTGAAAACTCAAATTTATTTGCCGTAAACAACCTAAGCCGCATTGATTTCCGTAGGGCTTGCCTTCTGTTCCCTTTTAAGCTGACAGATTTGGCATTCATACTGATGAGCAGAGGCATCTGGATAGAGAAGGGTTGCAAGGTAAGGGCCAAGTCCGAGAGTTAGGGATCCCAGTGAGCCAACTGGACCCCTCCGTGAGGTGGGAGAGTCATTTCACCACGTGGTCTGTTTTGTGACCTTTGACCTCTTTCTTGAAGTTCCATGCCAGGCTCTGGTGGCAAGGATATTGTTTACGGTCCTCACTAACTCTCACGCGCACCCTACCATCAGGTGCCATTATCCCTCTGCACAGGTGAGGATGCCAAGGGCTGAAACCAATGCAGAGCCAGATTCCCATCCGGATCTGTCGGATGCCAGGGCAGAAGCTCTTCATCACGACCCAGGGAAAAGCTGTGGAGCCGACAGTTTTCAAGCCTGAGAGGCAGCCTTGCTAGTGGGGCAGATTTCGTGTGGACCCAGGCCCACGGGGAGTGGGAATGAGGCCATAGATACGTGTGTGCGCACGCACTCCTCTTTCTTGTTTGATCTTGGATACACGATTCAATCTAGTGTTGCTGTGAGGATTAAACAGCATTGCTAAAACATGTCTAAATTACATAGCACATGTCTAAATCATGTGTGGCTGATGCTGTCTGTGGAGGGGAGGAGTACAGGGCAGAATCCCATAGGCTGCCATCATTGTGTGGGAATGGGGTCACCTGCCAGGACTCACAGAGGCCTGGAGCGGAACAGCAAGCTCCTTGGAGACACTGCAGTAGGAAGCAATCAGGGTTGCAGGATGCAGCCACCGTTCAGATGGGCCAGGCCGTGGGCGGGGTGGAGAGGCCGGAGACAAAAAAATTCTAGGGAGCTGAGGGGGGAAACCGAGGAAGAACTCCTAGCATTGGGAGTCACCTCAGGCTTCACTGAGGCTTATGCCTGAATGGGGAGCTCCGGGTTGACGGTCATCGAGGTCAAGCTTCCAGGACATATAACCATGTCCAGGACTGGGCAGTGGCAGAGGGGAAGCAGACAAGGGGCTGACTGAGAGGTATTCTGGGAAAGAGTGGCTAGACTTGGCTGAGGACTGGATGGAAGAAATGGGGGCGGGGCTAACAGCAGGATATCTCCCAGTTGCTAAGCGTTCCAGTGTAATCATCCCAGGAGCAGTGATCTCTCAAGGTCACGCAGCTCACACTGAGAAGGTGCTAAGATATGCTCCTTGAATGGATAAACCCTCAAACTAAGCACTGGTGTTTATCTAACACCTACCTCTGTTATCACTGCTTACAACTTAAAGGTGTCCACCCCCCTGTCCCCCTCACCAGTCACCGCAGCAGGGAGACTGCTCAAGGCCAGCTAACAGGGACCAGGGGTAGCAGAAGAGCTTGATTCCAGGCTGGTACCCGAGACCAGCCTCCAGCCAGCACTCTGAGCAAGGCAGCTGACCCAGAAAACATGTCTGTCCCAGCATGAACTGCAGGGTAGACTCTCAGCAGATCCAGGGCCACAAACAACAGGAACTTGGATTTCTCTAGAGTCACCTCTTCCCTGTCCAGCTCACCTGCTGGATTCAGTCCCCACTACGATGTGCACTCACCTGTGTGGCAGAACTCCTCGGCCTCTTGTGGTACCATGTCCTTGACGCGGCTGCCATAGGCTAGGCGGGCATCTTGGTCATAGGCTTTCAGGGTCTCACTGGAACTGTAGGACTTCTGCGGGGCCTTGCCCTCCTCGCTGTCTGCTGACGAGCTGGTGTAGCGGCGCTCAGCATCGCGGCGCCGGGTCAGCGAGCGGTAGGGCTTCCTCTCCTTCACGTCCATGGCCTCCGGCCCACGCTCTTCCACATCCACGAATTGGGCCCTTGCCGCACTCAGGGCCGAGCGGTCTGCAGTGGGGAAAAGCAAAGAAATGCTGAGCCTCAGATTTGGGTTGGGAGAGGCAATGCCAGTCTGCCCTGGACCCGAAGAACTCTTGGAGCAAAGCGAGTCAAGGACCAGGCTGCTGAGGTGTGGGCAGGCTTTATCGCTACCTTGCAGCCAGCATCATAGGGCACCTCTCACGGACAATCCTTTCTCTTTCTGTTGCTGGGACTACCTAACTGAGGATACCCCATGCTTTCCGCTAGGGATGGAGATCAATGGGGCTACCAGCAAAGACCGGAGGGTGCTGGCGCCCAGTGATGGTTGGAGGCAGAAGAACCCTTGCGACTTCTCATCTGAGAGAGGGCCTGACTGTGAACTTAGGGGCTCTTGGTGTATCTGAGAGATGATGGACCATAGCCAGGCTGGGACTTATTTCTTCAACAATCTCACTAAGTCACTGTAGGTCTGCAGACATCGTTACTGTCTCCAGTAGCAGTCTCCACACTGATTTAAACTGTGGCTGCCTTGACTTCCACAGCAGGAGTTTACAGGGGTTTTGCCTGTCCGTATCCTCACCAGCATTTGTTGCTATCCATGTTTTTTTTTTCAATGACTGGCCATTCTGGCTACACATTAATACTACGCCGAGATTCCGCTCACCCAGGTCAGAATGGCAGCGGATTTATTGCTCTATTCTGAAGGCCTAAGAGCTTTTAGCTGAATGGCATCTTCATTTTTCCTTCCAGAGTCTTTCTTTAGTCTGGGGCACTCCCCACCCCGGAATGGGCCAGGAGTTCAGTACAGGATTGACCAGACGCCGTGCCTTTCTGGAAGCCTATGACCTCCTCAGTTCTGTTCCACTCGTCACAACAACATGGGTGTGAAAAGCATTTCCTTCTTCACTGTTTGGCTAGAAAAAATGGCAGCGCAGGAGGCTCTGTGATAAACGGAACACAACTGAGGGTCTTAGTGCTGGACGAGACTCTGCCAGCCAGAGTGGCATTTAGTGCCTGCCAACGGCGCCACTGCTGTTTGTAGGGGGTGGAAGATGTCTTCTGAAATTTTAAGATGAGCTGGGATTTTGGATTTTGAATTGAAATACGTAATTTAAAGATATAATCTTTTTTATTTTTGATTTAGCAACATGTTGCAGGAAAGACGAAGCCTGATTTGGTAGGAGGACTAGCAGGTCGGCTTGTGGTCGGGTCACAGGCACCTGCATCCATCAATGCTTCCTTCCTTCCTTCCTTCCTTCCTTCCTTCCTTCCTTCCTTCTTTCCTTCCTTCCTTCCTTCCTTTCCTTCCTCCCTCCCTTCCTCCCTTCTTTCCTTCCTTTCAGAGTAGCTCCTAGTTCTACTCCAGTGCGAGACTCTGTCCACCCTGTTAACAAGCCCTCTGGACCCACTAAGACCAGCCCTATACCCTAAGCTGAATGCCACAATCACTTTGCAAGGAGTTGGTCTGGAGTTAGCGCTCCATGTCTTTGGAGGGATTAAGGATCCTGAGTGCTTACTCTAGACTTTTCCTGACGTATTTTCCTTCGCTGTTCAGAGCATAAACATTTGTGACTTCATTGGTGCTGCATAAAAACCATGAAGCACACGTGTGACTATTTTCATGGATCCTGAACCATTCAGCTTCCCACCTCGGCACGTAACATGAGTCAGGAGAAGCGAAGTTGGTATTACTACAGAGACCAAAGTTGTGCCTAGATGCAGTCAATACGGAGTCAATTTCTTGGGGTCTTGATTCTTAAAACATGCTTGATAATCGGGCAGTGGTTTGACCTAAGACACACAAAAATTAATTCATATGATGAAGGCCCAAATCTAGGCTCTAAATTCTGTCATCTTTGAAAAATTATTTACTTATTTTTATTTTGTGTGTATGAATGCTTTTCCTAAATGTATGTATGTGTACTAAGGGTGTGTCTGGTACCTGCAGAAGCCAGGAGATGGCATTGGATTCCCACATGGGGAGTCCAGAAGTGTATTCTGCCGTCTCTCCAACCCTGGAGTTCTGCTGTCTTGATACTCAGCCTCCCAACACTCACTGCCAAGACCAAGTTCTGAGGGTGTGAAAAGCAAAGCCACAGGGAAGACCAGAGAGCATTCACCCCTTCTCTCCTGGGGTCTTTAGAATTACCTGACTGCAATTCTCAGTTTAGAAACCAACTTGCAATGCATCCCATACATACATTGGTAAGTGAATATATTTATTGAATATGTTACTGGAAGCAGAAAATCTATAATAGTTACTGCATGGAAGTTAAAGCTTGCTCATAGTTCCCAGGTTAATCTAATAGTTTTTTTTAAAGAAAGTGTGTGTGGGGGGAATGTGTGCACACTTTCAGAGGTCGGGAGAGGGTGTCTCATTTCCCCAGAGTTAGAGTTACAGCTGGTTGTGAGCTACCTGACATGGGTCCTCTGAAAGAGGAGAAAACACTTTTAACTACTGAGCCATCTCTCTAACCCATCGATCTTTAATTTTTAAAGGAAGGCTGATTATAACTCTTTAAATTGATATTAGGATCCAGTAATGACTTTTGATCCATAGCACTGTTCTGGTTTAATCTGGGTGAACCTTGTGGCTTCCCCAGCCCCAGAGTGGGGGGAAATGCTGCTGATATGAACACACACACACACACACACGATAAAGTTTAGACATCACGATCAGGCAGTATGAACACACTCACAATCACACCAAATTAGCACCAGCAGTAGACAATAAATTTGTGGTGTGAGCCAATATTTACTGCTTAATTTACCTGCTGTGATAAGAGATCACGTGTCAGATTGCCGTGCCAATCCTCCTATATGGGTGGTAGGATTACCCACAAATCTCAGTCTAGGAAGACGATTCTCCTGCCCAAGGTCTCACAGTTCTGCTAGAGCTGGGGTTATGACCTAGAGAACTGAGTTTGGCACATGGTTTGTTGGACGGTTTTGCCCTCCTCAGCTGTGCTGGTTGAATTCCCAAAGCCCAATTTGTACCATCGATCTGCTCACTCCCTCTCTGCATCACAGCCTAGCTGCCAGAACCAGTTCTAGCTTCTTGACCGAAATGAACTTCTAGATTCAGACATCTCATTCCATCCCTAGACCCACACTCGCTTCCTTGTGCAGGGGGCACTGTCCCCACCACAAGGGGCGTGTCGTTCCTTCCCAGGGCACACAGATAAGCGGTTATGGAGTCTACCTTCTCTTTAGGGCAGGCCTGACCTTCATGGCGCTTGCAGATGCTCACTGAGCAAATCAGGGACTAGAGGACTGTCTGGCACTAACTTCGTTCCTGTGACCCAGCAAGCTTTCGGCTGTTTGCTTTAGTTGAATATCTCACAACTAAACTAGTTGAATATGAAAACTAAACTAGAGGTGCCTGCTTACATGTGTCCTGTGAATGTTGTGGTCAGCCTGTACTGCAGGTTTGCATCCCTGCACTGACCAGCTAGGTGGCTTTAGGGCAAGATACTTAACCTATCTATGCTTCAGTTTTCTTACCAGCAAAGCCTCTTGGCTGCTCAGGGAAATAAATACATGCCCCCGGCACACAATTAACAATATGTATTAACTATTAACTTCAGAAACCCCATTTTCAAAGGCCTCAACTAGATGTCAGTTACCATCGAAACAGGAGCACCTCACTGAAATATATGTTACCACGGCTGCTAAACTAGTGGGTGACAACGCTCCCCACCAGTGTGGCTCTTCTGACTGAACACAACAGCTTTAAGATGAAGAACGCAGCTGCATGCCCGTTCCCAAGAACGCAGCTACCAACCCGGACGTCCCCAAGCAGAGCAGAGGCGGGGAGAGCCCGCCTTCCCCTCTTAACATAGCAATTCAGTAAATATTTATGTTTCTGTACAGATAGGGGGTCAGGGAGAGTTCACACGTAAATTGGTGTTTAGCAGAGCGAGAAGAGCTCGGCTGAGAGTGGAACGATAGGAGAACGAACTCCCTGGAAGCCTGCAGCGACCTGCGGCTCTTGACAGAAGGCTGGGGAGATGGCGCGGGAGGTGCTCCTGTGCATGGCTCTGCGATCCATGGATGGGTCAAGGACCAGCCGGAGAGAACACATGGCTTCAACACACCTTGTATTTTTCTTATCCACTGCTATGCCTTGAATGGGCTTTGTGTCTCTTCCCACCCACTCCCGGCCCCTCCTTCACACCATGGTTGTGTTGATGGTATTTGGGAAATGATTAGGTTTGGAGCAGGTCATGAGGTTGGCCTCCAGAAGAGATTGGGGGCTTCCTAGGAGAGGGAAGAGGGGCCTAGGCATGGACCTCCTCCACGTTCCGTTTTGCTATGTGACGCCCTCCATCACATACTCACAAAGCAAGAAGATGCTCACTTGATGCTCCCTTATATGGCATTTCCTGAACTTCAGGTTTTAAGAGGCAGCTGGGCGGTGGTGGCGCACGCCTTTAATCCCAGCACTCGGGAGGAGGCAAGCGGATCTCTGTGAGTTCGAGGCCAGCCTGGTCTACAAGAGCTAGTTCCAGGACAGGAACCAAAAGCTACGGAGAAACCCTGTCTTGAAAATCCAAAAAAAAAAAAAAAAAAAAAAAAAAGAAAGAAAGAAAGAAAGAAAGAAAGAAAGAAAGTAAGAAGTTATACCCAGGGCACAGAGTTCCAGAACAATTTGCAATCAGCTGGCATGGGCTACTGTTCTCATGGTCTCCATCTCTGTGACTTGGTTCCATTTTATGGAAGAAGCAAGGGTTTAGAGGAGCTAAATAATCAGCTGGAAATGACAGGAAGGTCATCAGGAGGCTGCCATTGCTTCTCTCAAGGGCAGAATGAGCTCTGGCCACCTCCTAACTGTGTGACTCTGGAAGGTTCCTCAAACTAAGATAATAAATAGTCCATTAGATGCTTTGCCAACTGCAATGCTCTATGTCAGTATAAGGGATTAAGAAATTTTGATTAATGCCATTATAACTGTCTTCATCATCACCATTATTTTTGTTTTTGTTTCTAAGCAAAATATTCTTAAGAATGCAAACCGCGAGCTAACGTAAGCAGATGGGGACGTTTAAGGGTGCTCTGGGGAAAAATGAATACATATCCAAGGAGTAAATAGTGGGCCGGGCTGTGGGTTTCCATGAGGCAGCTGCCACTGTGGCCCCCGCTGACGCTGGTGGTCCGTGTGTGAAGACGCTGATGCTGACCACACCTAGGCGTCATCAAGTCCTTGGCACGGGCTCAGCGGCCAGTCTCTCCTAAGCACGACTCTTTGGGAGTCTTCTCTAGCGCCAGCCCCAGCACCAGCACCACAAAGGTGCAGTGAGAACAAACCCTTTCTGGGAGAGCAGCAGAGCAGTCGGTCACTGTGCTGCTGTCTCCAGAGATGCTCGGGCCAGAAGCCTTGCAATGGCAGCTTTCTGTCTGGCTAAAGTGTCAGCAGATAGCCCGTCAGTGGAAATTGACAAATTAGGAACTGCAGATTCCTGCGTTTCTTGTTAAACTCTGATATGGGTATCTGATTTGGTCTATCAGTGGCCAGAGAAAGGGGCTGGGACAGGAGTACAGAGCGTAGCCTTCCCACCCTGACTCATGTTTCTCGCCACAGAGGTCAGGATGTTCCAGTTTACATGGTGGATAAAGGACAAGGCTTGGACTTGAACCCAGGACTCTCGGATTCTACACTCAGCATTTGGGATTCATGTATGTATGTATGTGTGTGTGGTATATATGACGTGTGTGTGCTGTACCGGCCTGTGGAGGCCAATGGTGGACACTGGCTGCACTGCTTCATTGTTTTCCACCTTGTTCCTTTGAGTCAGGGTCTCTCACGGAGGCTGAAGGTAGGGCTGGTGACCACCACGCTCCAGAGAACCTCATAGTGCTGAATATGTTACTGGCTGTTGTACGGCCATCCCTTCTTTTGTGTATATGTGTTAGTGATTTGAACTCAGGCCCTTAATTCTTTTGAAGCAGGCACTCTTACCACATTGTTGGTGTTTTGACTTTGGTTTGGTGTGGTTTCCCTTCATACGGAGCTAGTTTTGGAAGGATCTGAATGTTTGAGCAGGTGTGTGGAAATAGGGAGGCCTGGGGCGGAGATGGGGATCAGAATAGCATTTTGGATAGGAAAAGACCCAACAGAGACATACATAAAGGGGCCTGCACTTAGAGTTCAGGGGGAGAGGTCTCGCTTAGCATGTGCAAGGCTGTGGGTTCAATGACCACCACTGGAAACATGAAGCTAAGAGAAGCCATGTATGCAATCGGTTTATGTTGCGCACAATGGCACACACTTGCAATTCCAGCATCTGGGAAAGGGAAGCAGGAAGAACAAGAGCCCAAAGTCAGCCAGCCTTGGCTACACAGAGAAGTGATGCACAGCCTGGGCTACATGAGACTGCCTGAAACAAAAGAAACCCCTGTTCACTTAATGCCTCCTCATATCCTGGTTACTGTGTGCATATTATTCCCAGTTCCCATGGCAACATTGCAAGCTAGGTGTCATTCTCTTATTTTCTATTTTCTCTTGTTCTTGTTTTAATGATGAGATAATAAAAGCTCAAGGAGGATAAAAGTGAATTACTCTAGATCACATGGTTCTCTCATGTCTGGGTCTATATTTGAA
Source organism: Chionomys nivalis (assembly GCF_950005125.1). NCBI lineage: Eukaryota > Metazoa > Chordata > Mammalia > Rodentia > Cricetidae > Chionomys > Chionomys nivalis. Next base: position 3,387,677 of record NC_080108.1, read on the forward strand.
ATAGAATAAATGCAGAAAAGCCAAGAAAAGCATTGCACACCTAGCACCACACACTGAGTCACCAGGCACATAATTTCTAAATCTCCTTTCTTATTTCAGTACTGCAGGGGCACACGCTGGCACCACAGGAGTCTCCCTCCGCCTCCCTTATGGTATCCTCCCTCCTCTCCAAGTGCTGAAGTCTTGTCTAACTGTTCAAGCTTCATTTGAAGCATCAGAGGTCGAGCCTGGGGCAAGTGTGTGCTTAGCTTGTGATACCCAGGAGCCTCTATTCAGCAGGCAATTCAGACAGGAGGGAAGACAAGAGAGAGTGTCCCAGGGCCACCAGGCCAGGCTGAGATAGGCCAGCAGCAGAAGAAGGTCAGGGTCTTCCACCAGGGACCAAAGTGGTATCTAAAGCAAGGACATGTCTAAAGCTTCACCATGGAAAAGGTGAGCACAATTGAGGGTTTTGCGATCAGAAGAGAAAAGTGGCACAGATTAATGGCTTCTAAACTGTTCTAATAAACTAAAAATGTACCTGATGCTACAGCCCAAGGCCCACATACATTATCAATGTCTCATGTGCTTGTGTGTGCCCTTGCACGCATGTGGAGGGCAGAGGTGTGTATGGTTTGTCCTCTTCTGTTGCTCTCCCCTCCACATTTTGAGGTAGGGTCTCTCGCTGAACAAACAGCTCACTGGTTCAGCTAGGCTGGCTAGACAGCGAGGCCCCTGGATCCTCTAGTGCCTGCCTGGCCAGCACGAGGGGCATCTGAACTCGCACACACATCATCTTACCACCGAGCCGCCAGCCTAGCCCACACATTACTAACTAAACCCCAAACTTTGTGAAACCACGCTACATCTTAGAGCAAGGGTGGAATTTGGTATTTTCAAGTCCATTCTACTTACATAGGATTATAATGAGCTGCCAGCTGGCATGGGAACACACAGTTGTAGGTCACAACATGGATGGATGACCTTGAGCAGAAAGGAGCCAGGTTATTCCTGGAGTTCAGACTATGGGGAGAGAAGATGTGGGAGACGAAGCATGCAGTGTGGAGAGAGCCTCCTGCTCGAAGAGATACATTTTCATGATACCAGCGGACAGGAAAAGTGGAGTGCATGTGGCAGAGAATGCCGACAAAGACTCAGCAAAGTCCTCAGGGAGGGAACCTTCAACTGGGTTCAGAGACACTGATGCCTGCCCCAGCAGGGTAGGGTTCAAACTGTCCAGGAGAACGAGCTGGGTGTGGGGCTTGTGCAGAAGACTTGTCTCAGAAACAAAGCATCCATGTCTGGGGAGAAGCCCACATCTGGACTTTTCAGATGGCCCCTAGTTGTATTTACATAGAGGCAGAACATCGAACATCTGGGAGGGAGACATCCATAGACGGCAAGGCCTAGGCTGCCAATACATCTTTTCCCCTCCACAGCCCACAGGGGAGAGGGCTGTTATCACCTGCTTACCCAAACCCAGTCAGGAAATTGACTGAATTCCTGCCGGGCTGAAGTTTTATCAGTTTTGCTTAACATAAGCAGAGGGTGGTATTTTTAGTTCTCCGTGTGTCAGAAAGGCCCCTAAACATTTTGGAGTTAACATGTGTTCTGCAGAATGAAGGTCCCGGGGAGTCCTGGGCATGTACAAAAGCATAAATCTTACTTTCCTTAGTCCTTCAGCAATTGCTCTTAGGATACTTTGTTTTCAGCTGGGATAGGAAAGGCATGGTCCTTAGCCTGGTGCCACATTCTGTGCTGGACTCTGCAGACCAGAAGGGGAGGCGTTTTTTCCCCACGTTAGGGATTTGGGAAAGAAAGTCTTGCAGCGTCAAAGAGATGCACACGTTCATGACTCCAGGACGGATCCTCCAGCTCTGGCTTCCACATTTATGCCCACCATTACACCCCAAATACACTTACATAGCCCTGTTACTAGGGGGACTCCTCACCATTTAAATAGGGGGGCAGTGCTGTTGAGAGTGTTAAGAGCAAGGTATTCTTGTATACTCCCCCACTGAAGCTGCACCATACCCTATCCGCAGTTTACACATGAGAACCCAGGATCAGACAGGTTAAATGCTCGCTCCGGAGACCACATTAGGAAGAGGGTATGGGTAGGAGTCACATCTCAGCTGTCCTGCCCAAAGTGCAAACTTTAAACCGACCTATACTACTTCCTCCCTGCTCATACCCGTTCTAATTTGTGCCAATGTTCTATCATCTCATTTTTAATAGCACCAGCTCCTCCGGCGGTCCACTTGGCCTCTGGTCGGCTCACAGCAGTTCCTTGGTAGCTTGGAACGGAGTAGCACTCTGGGCCAGGGAGAGGGCTTCACTGGGAGCGAGCTGGCTGGAATGTGGCCCTGTGCCCAGCCTGGCTGTGGGGACATCTCTAATCAGTGGCTGCCAGGTAGATGACAGATGGTGTCACTATTTGCCGGAGCCATCTTGCCTTCTGTTGGAGGTTTGTCAGAGACCAGGCATCAAAGGACAGAGACTCTGATCCCGAGCCAGAGGGTTCCCCTTCAAAGGGCAGGGCATGTCCAGGACTCAGGGACAGAACAGGGCATCAGTCTGCAGGAGGCTTTAGGATGGCTATGCTGTCTACAATCCCGCTCTGTCCAGGTTTTGCTCCCGAAGCCACAGATCAGTCCAAGACCCTCTTACAGAATCTATCACCTCAGAGTTCAGACAGAAGGTGACACTCAATGGGTGTTTGATGTCCCTTGGTATCATTTTTACTGAGTTGTCATTACATGACCTCCACTCTGGAGACTTGGCTATCTGGGGACAGCTCTGCTTACCAGCTTTTACTTCCTGTTATAGAGTCAAAAATCTGCCTCCGTTCGGCTTCCTTCCTTCTGTAGGTCTCAGCTCTATTCCCTGGAAGTCTAGGAAATATGTCTAGTGTTTTGTTCCCAAGAATAATCCTTCCAGACTGAAGGTAGGGCCAGTCTGTGTCCTTGAGTTCTTCATCAGAGACAGAAACCTTGAGTCTCTGATGGTCTTCAAGTCCCTGCCTTCTTGGTAAATTCCCCCCAGGTCTGTCTTCCTTAGGATCCTCTCCTTCTTCTAATCCGACCCTTATAAAATCCTGGGCTGTGGACTGAGAAGCTGGATTAGATTTGGTCTCCAAGGAACCACAAAGCTGTCAGAAGGTCAAACACATCTACTCTTGGGTCCAGCACAGAGGAGGCAAAGGAACAACGGAAACAGATGGACTAAGGACCCAGATGGGACCTCTTGAACTTAGGCCTCTGCTGTCTGGGGAGATGATCTCTGAACTCAGCCACCAGGCTGAGTCTGGAGTCACCCAGGGGACCAGAGAAGAATATCTTCTTCATTGTCCCTTGGCTTTCCCAGGGGAAGCTGCTGGGGCCTTGATAGATCGGTGCCCTCTCTACTATCTTTCCACTGCATCCTTCTCCATCCTCCCCAGGAAGCCGGTCCCATCCACTTCTCAAATCCTCCCAGACTCCAGTTTCTCCATGAACACCACCTTGAGACATTCCCTACCTCTGACAAAGTTCACTGACTCTGTTCTTTCTCCCTGGAAGCCCTGGCAAGAGTTGAGGCCGCAACTCAGTCTGTTTGGGCGCCAACTATGCATGAAGTTTTCTTTCTCTCAACTCTCCGCGGGCTGGGTCTAGACCTACACTATGAAATATTCAGAGTCGAGCGGAGACGCTGGTTGATTGAACACATCCTACGGAGGCCAAGTCTTAGCCTGCAATTACCCGGGCTCCCACCAGGCCTCCTCCTCAGCGGATGGGGAGGGTCAAACTGAGGGTACTACCCAGCTCTCGGGGCAGCAGGCAGCAGTTCAAGGCTTCTGGAAACAGTAAAGCATTCAGTGAAATGCAACTCAATGGTTATAACACTATGGGCTCAGAGCCTTTGGGGACTGACCCAGGATCAGAGTGTGGCAGGGGCAAGAACATCACTTTTTTAAAAAATATGTTTTTAGTTAATTCTTTGAGAATATCATACAGTGTATTTTATTATACTTCCTCCTCCCCTCAGATACATTCTTTGGGACTGTCAATTTATTATCTATATTTCTTAACCACTTTTTCATAGGTTATTTCTGTGGCTGTCCTGAGATGCAGGTAAGTTACATAAATTCTTTTAATTGCATCAAATCCAAGTTTATCCCACTTGATATTTTAATTGTCTATTATGTTTATCTACTTAATTACTGTGTGTGTGACTGGGTTTGTCATGGTGCAAGCCTGAAGGTCAGAGGTCACCTTCTAGGAGTTGGTTCTCTCTTATCATTTGTAGCCCATGGATAGAACTCAGGTTGTCAGCCTTGTAGGCAAATGACTATACCTGCTGAGCCAGCTTGATGGCCTAATATCTCAAAAGTTTATGTTTCTTTAATATCCCTGTTTTCTGATTGGGCATCTCCATAGCCACCTGTTTCTATTTCATTTAATAATTTTTAATCCTTTAAAAAAACTTTGTATTTACTCTGTGTGGCTTTCACATCATATATCTTGATCAGTTTTGGTCAGCCCACAGGCTCTCCCCATCCTCACCACCAGGGTGGTCTCTGGCACCACCCAGCCTCTGTCTTACAGTATCCTCTCCTCAGTCACTAACACCTGCTCAGGTGGCTAAAGCCCCAGGTACCATGAGTCTAGCCTTTCCCAGATGTACATTCCAAATCCCAACTTCTCTTTAGAGAACACCTCCCTGGAATCAACATGAGTCCTGAGATTTGAATATGGGTAGCAACAGCCTGGGATCCCAAGGACTACATGGGACTTGGTGTTATAGTGAGGGAGTCTGAGGTGTAGCTACAGTCCAGAAGTGAGGGGACAGAGGTTGTCAGGTTCTTCTGGGTCCTTCCACAGTCTCAGTCCACCATACAAGATGGTGAATATCATATCTGTGTCTGAGGCCTTCCCTGATCTTCCAGAGCGCGCGCGCACACACACACACACACACACACACACACACACACACACACGGAGAGAGAGCTGGCTGTCAAGTGTCAGAATTTCTGTATGGTGCATGGACTACAACATTCCTTAGGCACGCGAGGCTTGTTGGTGAGGGTGTCCCAGAAAGGGATGTCACAGAGAAAGCAAGGCAGAGAGAAGTAAGTGGCTTTGGCAGAATTTCACTTGCGTGTCTGGGTACTCAAGTTTGGCAGTGGTGGAGAAAAGTCCTTTAATGATGGGAAAACCCGAGGTGCCTGAAGCTGCCTCCATTTCCAGTCATTAGGGTAGATATTAGGGCCCTCTTGCCAGTAGCTGGGTGGCCAGGCAATTTTCATTTCAATAATTAGCCTCTGTAAGTCTCACAGAACTGGAGACAGATAAAGGCAGGACCAGCCTCTCACGGAGCTAATTGTGCCCAGAGTTGTACACGCCTAATCAAGCCATGCACTGCCTCCATCCCTTTCATCCGAAGGCTCAAAAGACTTCGCCATCAGTAATTAAGCCTCCTCAGTGTCTTAAGGAAAGGAATTCTCCAGGGCAGTCAGAATGAGAACACTCTGCCAGGGTGGAGGTGGTGGAGAAGGCAGCTGTTGTACTAACTGCTAGAACAGTAGGGAGCCAAGAAGAGGTCTCCAGCCCTGAGAATGGCCCTCAGTGGCTACTCACCTCTGAGCTTTCTGCCACAACAGGGTGACTGATGGCTTCAACTGTACCTGGCTAAGCCACAAAAAGCCTTTCTTAATTAACAACAGGGCTATTCTATGGAAGATACTTCTGTTAAAAAGTTCCAACAAGGATGATTAGAAACCACTCTCTCAGCTTCTCAGACTTGGAAGGGAATGTAAATGAGGGAGCCATAAAGACTTGTCGGATGCTGGGCGACTTCTGTACATCCACACAGACCCCGCCAGCCCTGGATGGACCCGCGATGATAGGCTGCTTATGCCTATCACATAGCATGCTCCGATCCCGGCTTACACGACCCATTCTGCTAGTGAGCTAACACTTAACTTTCTTTAAAAGAGATTTTCTGCTGCCCTAGCTCTGCTGTAGAAAGCTCACAAACAAGAAAATCCTCCTCCAGGAGAAGACTTCTTCTCCCCAGGCTCTAGAAAGCAATAGAACATAGTGGATAAAGATGCAGGCTTTTTATCAAAAGCACCATCCAAACAGGAAAAAAAAAACTGGTAAGTCATCCTTCTCTGAAATTCTTGTGTTTTACAAAAGTCTGCTGAGGATGAAAAGTTAATCTACAAAGTGGGAGAAAATTTGTGCAAACCACCCGTCGACAAAGGCCTAGCAGGGAGATCCCACCAGGAACCCAAAACTCAATAGTGAACTAAACAAACACTCCAAAGAGATGAGTAAATATCTTACCAAAGAGGCTATACAGATGGTAGAGAAGCCCAGGGGGGAAAATACTCAGCATTGTTAGTCACCAAGGAGATGAGAATTGAAATCACTATGAACTATCGCCCTGTATGCATCAGCAGGGCTAAAATGAAAAATAGCAACACCTCTCAATGCTGACAAGGATGCAGAGAAACTGGATCACCCATGCATTGCTGGTAACAATGAAAAATGGCAAGTCCCCCCTGGAAAATAATTTGGAAAATTGCTTAGAAAACGGAGCATGCAATTACTGGACAAGCTAGCAATTGCACTCTTGGGCATTTAGCCCTCAAAAATGGAAACTTATGTGCACACAAAGGCCCACATGACAACATATACTGGGGAGATACTCTGAATAGCCAACAGCTGGAAACGGGACAGATGTTGCTTGACAGGGGATTGGTTATATCAAAGTAGACTCCCATGGAATACCACTTGTTGACAAAAGGGATGACATAAGGACGACACCTATGAATCTCAGGGGACTCACACTGAGCGTGTGGGGGGGGCGGGGCAGCACAGAAATCAAGCACTTCCATAACATTTTGGGAATGCCAGCAGCTTCAGGAGGGGAGACCAGAGAGGGATCGGGTGGAGTGTGGCTGCAAAGAGCATCGTGAGGGAACTCTATGCTGGAGGACGTCGCGCCACCTCTCCTGCAGACTCAGCTGTCCCCGCCATCACATTCTTAGAACTAACCAAGGACTCTCAAGTGAAGTAAGAAATGGGGGTAAGGAAATGGAGTGTCCCAATGCTAACATACTGGTGGGGACATGAGCTCTCGTGTTAATGGCTTGCAAACTTCGACTGAAGAAACTGTAAGGGACGCACACAGTATCTCTGCATTATTTCTGTATGTGAATTACAATTGGCTCAACAAAATATTTTTAAATGAGGGTTTTGAGTCGATGCATTTTGAGTCAGGCACACCTGCATTTGAACGCTGAATCTGCTTATGTGCTCCTGTGCTCATTTGGACAATTAAAGTACCTGAGCCTCAGTTTCCCCATCCAGAAAATGAGAGTAGTGCCTGTCATTCTGCAGGGCTGTCCAGAGGTTTAGATAAAGTAATAGAAGTACTCCACTCTCCTCCTGGCACAGAGCAAGGGCTCAGTCAACAACAGGTGTAGACCATGCCTCTTTATCCAGGATAAATGTTTCTGTACCTTAGCCCAGTTCGGTTCTCGCCTGCCCTTTCTCCTTTCTGCCCATCTTCCTCTGAAGAAAAGGTTATTTTTGGTCAATGTTCCTCTTTGGAGACCAGATGACATCAGGTGCACTGGGGAGGTCTGACTTCAGATGCCATGTCACCTTAATAATGCCAGGTTGACAATGACAGACCCTGGTGAGTCTCATTACCACGGACAATGCTGACATTTTAGGATTCTAGCCACAAAGACACACTTTGCATGCCATTTATTTTCTATGTAATATCTTTCTTCATATTTATCCAACCCTGGGTATCGGTATTGATACAAACACCACAGGCAAGGCGTCTCGCGTTTCTTCCTAAATCTCCAAGACGTCCTTGGAACCTAGGTATGCTGATAGACAGCCAGAGTAACAACTTCCTATTAATCATGTCTCCTTGTATTCAAACCCTGTGCACCCTAACCCTGCCTCCAGGGTTGGCCATGTGTCTTCCACCTTGTGAACATAAGCCTAAAACAAACTCAAAGCAGAGGCAGGGAAGACCCCCGAGTATCATGGATTGCCTTCTCTTACTGCTGTTGGGCAATTAGCAAGATTCAAAGGACTTTGGATCTTGCTGCTAGACCCAGGGCTGAGTGGCAAGCTTTTACTGGATTTAGCCACCTGTGTGAACCCCTAAGCGCACCTACCTACCCAGCTCCATGACCTTCGGAACCAATGAAGGATTAGTTTAAGTTACTAGATTTTGGGGGTAGCTATTACATAGTAAAGAGAAACTGCTGTAAGCATTACTATAATTTCTATATCATAAGTGAGGCGACTGAGTGAGACTCAGATGAGTCAAGGAAAAAACAGCACCTTAGAACTTGTACACCTCTCTCTCATTTTTGCATGATTTAAGCTATCCCGCTTCCATAGCTTACTGCTTATATTGGTATTGGTCTCTATTTAAATGACTGCTTAGCCATATGCTCTAATCTGTGTGCTCCCAAGCCCCTCAAACAGTAGGCACTTAATATATAATGATTGGTTAACTGGGTGAAAGTGCAGTATCTCTGAGTAGCTGGGCTATCTCAGGCAGGAGACTCATACCCAGGGAGGAGGACCCTGTTGCCCAGTTGCATAGCTAACAGGGCCTGAACTCTGGCGAAGCTCTGCTCTTCTAGCCCAGAGTGCAAAGGTCTGCCCTTCAATTTTCCATGCATCCCGAGGGCGAGACAGATGAGGAAATGAGCAACTGCCCCCACAGTTAGGAAGGAACGTTCCTGGATGAATTCCATATGTTTCAGGAATGCCAATCTCCATGCTAAGAGGATTCTGATCAAAACAAGCTCCCAGCTGGAGCAGAAGCATACTGGTGTGAACCCCACTGCTTGGGATGGGAGATGCCGGTCAGCTGAAATCCTGGGTGAGCTTGTGCCGTCCACCCCCATGCAGACCCAGGAACATGGTTCCCAACCTGTAGACTCAAGGATACAGAACAGCTTCGTCTCTCCTCAGCCCTAGGTCAGGCTGTACGTGGAACCAGCTTCAAATGCCTGCATCTTTTTGTGCGGTCCTCCTGCTCTGTTGACTACACCAAAGTGATGCTCTCAATATGTTCCTAACCACTGGGTCCCAAGAACCCCGACTGTACCTGAGATGGTGTTTACCTTGACAGCAGCCAGCAGGCACCGAGACCAAGCTGTATCCCTGTTGCCTCCGCGAGCTCCGGCAAACTGTCTCCTGGGTGTCTGTGGCGTCTCTCTGCCTTTTAGGAGGGTCTTGAGTTAGTCCCCTCTGTGGGGAAGCCCTGGCCCTTGCCCTTCCACAGTCTAATGTTACACTTGGGTCACAGCAGCCTGGCTTCCCGGGGACTTTGTTCTCTTGATCAGAGACCTAAATTTGTTTTCATTAAGAAACGCTGCCCGTCACTCCATCAAGTCTGCCCTTTTGGGTTGTTAACCTCAATTAATGGTGCCAGCCTTGGAGGCCACTCTGCAGGAGAGGGAGGGGCAGGCCACTAGGTCTCAGCAGGCTGGATTACAGGGGCTGCGTCTGACTTTGACTAGGCAGCAGAAACCCCCATTTACCGGGCTGTCTTCTTAACAGACCACCCACCCACACTACCTTAGAGAGGAGCAGCCGTGGTCACCGAGAGCCCTCACTCTGGGGTCAGGATTCACACCCCTGCTCTGTCGTGTCCTAGGGTATGCCATGACACTCCCTCCTTGCCCTACCTCCCGCTTTCCTCCTCCTCTCCAAAGTGGAGACGCTGATTCTACCTCCCCGCTGGGGCAGCTGGGGAAGGGCTGGTGACTTAAGGAGACAAAGCACTTAGAACAGACCACAGCTAACACTTGGCGGGTTCCCCCTCCTGCCCCGTGTGTGTGTGTGTGTGTGTGTGTGTAAGGAATATGCATATGTATGTGGATGTGAGGTCATTCCTCTGGAACTCTCCACCTCAGTTTTTTGAGACAGGGGCTCTCACTGGCCTGGAACTTGCAAAGTAGGCTCTGCTGGACAGCTGGTGATCCCTAAGACTTCTGGTCTCTGCTTCCCGTTGTTGTTGTTGTTATTATTATTATTATTAATGTGGGTCCCAGGAAGCAAACTCGCACTCTCGTAGTTACAAAGCTAATATGTTCCCGACTGTCCAGTCTTCCCAGCTCTGGAACTGGCTGGTTCTCATCCTCACCGCAAAGCTCCTATGGCAGCTCGTATTCAGCTCTGGCCTTCTCCACCCACTCATCCTTGCAGTGAGACACAAATAACTCCCTTTAGTAGGACTTATCCTTCCTTTCGACACAGAATAAATATCTATTGGGACCCTCAATATACTCTGATTAGTGATCAAATACAATGTGATAAGGATCTAGACAACGATTGAGCACGCATGATCTGGTTTGCGTCTCACCCTTGAACATGGTTGGCATAAGCCATGGTAAATCACCCAGGCTTTGCCTTCCTCCTCGCCATGGCTGTTATTTTCCTGACGACCTATGCCAGTGTCTGGTTGGGCTCTGCAGAGTCATAACGTGGCAGTACCTTCCCAGCAGAGCCCCTGGTCTCGTCCAGCTCACGCCAGCAGGGAAGAGAGGGCCCTCTCTTCAATCATCCCAGCAATCATCCCAGGTCACCGTGCCGACCCATCCTCTCTGGGAAACCTGAACCACCTTCAAAGAGGAGCTTTTAATTGGCTTAGGCTCCGTGCCCACTGCAAAACAGCTTCCAAAAATAGGATTAGTGCCCCTCCCACTCTGCACAAGCCGGCCAAGGCCCCACATCCAGGGCAAGTGGCTGGACACTGGCCCGCTTTGCCGAGACTTCCCTGAGATGCGTCCTTGTTATGGCTTAGTGGGGTTGGTGGTGGGATTGCTAGGTACTGTCTCTTCTTTGTCCCAAGAATTTAAGAAATGGGTGTTCAGGAGAGCCTCGGGTGAAGAAAGAATTGATAAGGGCCTGGCCAATGATTTTTCCAGATAATATGCAGCCTTAGCAGTTAAAACTATGACGCAAGATTGGCTTTGCATTGCCAGATGGCCCAGGCCACCCTGAGAATACACCAGGTTGAGGCCTTACCTGGACCCACTATAGCTGGTCACACCACGGCTAGTCACACCACAGCTAGTCCCGCCACGGCTAGTCACACCACAATGTCAGTTGAGACTACCCTGAGCAGCAGGTGTTGCAGGCTCCTTCCAGCAGGTCAGAGGTCAGCAGGAGGAGCATGGAGTTTCTCTCAGGAGAGCTAACTCCAGCGCTGGCTTTGTGGTCATTGGCAAATGGCTAGACTGTACATATTGTGGCCCAAATGTTGGCTTTTTCTTACAGGTCACCTTGTAGGTACTTGGTGAAGCTTGCTCGCGACATTCTTACGATCTTACATAAACCCCATCTCTGGTGGGCAAGGACTTGTCCTATACACTCTAGGTCTTTGTGTTATGTGCATGGTGTGTTCGTGTGCCTGAGGATGCAAGTGTATACAGGCCGGCAGATGTGGGGGATGGAAGACAGTTTTGTGCTCTATACTTCAGGCAGCATCTCCCTATGCTTGAGACAGGGTCTCTTATTGGCCTGGAGCTCACCTACTACACTAGGCTGTCTAGGCAGCAAATCTGAGCTCTTCCTGTCTCTGCCTTCCTCGCGTTGGGATGGCAAGCACGCACTTCCACACTTGGAAAGGACTTTACACGAGCTCTAGGAAGTCAACCCAAGTCCCCATGCTTGCAAGGCAAGCGCCTGACAGACTACTGTCTCCCCATGGCATCACCCCACTTTAGAAGGGAAGCGGCATTCAGAGATTTACACAGTGAACCTCACCGTTTAGTTCCAACTCTGCTAGGAGGAAGGTTTACAGCCAGAGATGTTGAGAGTGTGTTGCACCAGCAGGTACACATGGCCTCTAAACTGTGCAACACAAATATGTGTTATTGCCATTGAGGAAATAAAGCCTTGTCCCAGGTCACATCGCTGGCAGGAGGTAGAACTGGGATTCGATCTTTTCCTCCAAGTCCTAGATTCCCTTCCCCTAGGCTGTAGCTGCCTCTTTTACAACAGTCTGTGAGAGGCTTTCCCTGATGCGGGATAGGGGCCACAAATCTGCAGAAACAATCAGGCTGATGGTATTTAAAGACCCTGCTATTTGAAAAAATCTAACAACAAGCAGTTGATAATAAATGCCAAACCTCTGACTGGTTAGAAACACCACCTGGGGGCACAGAGGTTTGCCACTGTGATGGAGGCTTCCTGCCGAAATGCAACACTGTTGCAGACACTTGTGCAAAAGCGAGGCAGTCTGGGAGCTGGCGGAGGCAGGGTCTGGGGAGAGCTGCAGAGTCTGCCAAGCTCTGCTTGCATCTGGTTGCTCATCTAGTTTTCTGCAGGGCACATCTCTAAAGGCAAGACGAGCCATCCTCCTGAACCAGAAGCCAAGACCCAGAGACACTGAGTGCACCTCCAAAGCTGCACAGCTGGGATTTTGGACCCTCAAATGTTACACTGAATATATATGTGTTACATACAAGTTTTAGCTCCTGTATGCTTCTGTTGCCACACCACAGGTGCTGCCTGGGTTCTGTGAGTTCAAGCTTCGCATCGCCCTTTCCTAAGGACCTCATCTGAACTAGTTTGCACATACCATGGGATACCCCAATGGGGTTTCTGTGGTCCAGTCCTGTAGGGTCACACTATCTAGTCAGGAACCAATCTGTAGCCCATCTCCACCTGAGCTCCTGCAGCAGTGAGGCTTCCCTTGGCTAAATGAGAGAAGAGCTAGCCTGGCTTCTTCAGGAAAATCTGATCCTTGGGAGAGTTGGGAGGGGGCAGTGGGCATGTGCCAGTCCCTGGTGTTAGGGAGACAAAAGAAGGACCAGATTATTGGCTCCAGGGCCCTCATCTCTGGACTAAACTGGGTGGGCGCTCAATTACTTCTTATGTGCTTTACATGCGTGTTCTTCTGGGGTTTCACGTGTATTGCCAGATGCTTGGTTAAAAGCAAGTTGGGAAAACTACTTCATTGACATGGAGATTTGGCCTGGCCTTAGAGAGAGCTGTACAGAACACTGGCATTTTTGGGGGCTGGGGATAACCTGACTCCTTCATTCTTCATTTTCACATTTGGGAACTCTATCATGAATGGCAGCTGGCTCTTTCTAATCTCCTGGCTCCCTGTTATGAGCTAGCTAGCATTCTAGGCTGTAGAGATACAGAAAACAACAACAACCACAACCACATCTCCCATTTTACCTGCCTTCTCCCAACCCCTGGAAGCTTCTTCTCAGCCTTCGGGGTACTTTTTCTAAAAAAAAAGACGGAGGCCACAAGTATGGCCCTGTGGTGGCGTCATCCAGCTAAATGGCCTAGAGAGCTGGCCTGGCCCTACCTTTGGTGGCTTGGTTACTCCACTGCCCAGTTACAGCCACAGCAGTTAGCAGCCTGTCAGAAATGCAGTCTCAGGCTCCACCACAGAGCTCCTCAGTCTTTATCTGAAATCAGACCTTCAGGGTCCCCTTGTGCCCCCCAATCCTAAGACCTGGTGGTGCATGCCAACATCCTCTCCACCCTGTTTCAAACATGACGTTCTTAATACTGCTCTATCCCTACCTCCTCCCCTCTCCTTCAGCATCTACCCACACTGCCCTCTGCCTAGAACATCTTCCCCTCACACCAGCAGCTAAACCCTCGGAAGGCAGGCTCCCATGTGCCTGAGGTTCCCTCGACTCCCCTTTTACTTCCATATGATCTCAAGGCCAAGCCTCCTCTCTCCTGGAGCGCAGGGCTCAGCAGTTGCTCTGGCACATATGCAGGCATCCGCCTTGTTACACATATGGAGAGTCACACACGTTACACATCCGCCTTGTTACACATATGGAGAGTCACACACCTTACACATCCGCCTTGTTACACATATGGAGAGTCACACTCCTTACACATCCGCCTTGTTACACATATGGAGAGTCACACACGTTACACATCCGCCTTGTTACACATATGGAGAGTCACACACGTTACACATCCACCTTGTTACACATATGGAGAGTTACATATGTCACTCATCTGCCTTGTTACACATAGGAGAGTCCAGGAAGAGTCAGGCACGTGCCTCTTCTTCCCTTCATGTCCATTCTTTCAGATCCCACCTCAGTCCCTGTGCCTCCAGGCCAGGGGTTCTCAACCTGTGGGTCAAGACTCCTGTGTGGGGGATGGGGGTGGGGGATGGGGGGTGGGGAGGGTCAAATGACCCTTTCACAGGGGTCACCTATGACCACTGGAAAACACAGATCTTTACCTAACAATTCATAACAATAGCAAAAGTACAGTCATGATTAGCAAGGAAAATAATTTTATGGTTGGGAGGCGGGGTCACCACAGCATGAGGAACTGTTTTAAGGGGTTGCAGCACTAGGAAGGTTGAGAACCACTGCTTTAGGTCCTGGGGTGCAGAAGGGATTTAGAGATTGCCATGGGAACACACAGTTCAGCCAGAAAGACAGACTGCCAGATTTGAGTGCAAACACATGTCCTCAGCACAGACCTGTAAATAGGATGTTTATTATCCCGAACCCTTCTGGGGGCTACTTAGAAGCAAAGAAACCATCACTGTCTCCCCTCCCCCTCCTAATGGTTCCCTGAGGAATAGTCCCTGGATTCCAAGTCATGTTCTCAGAAGCCTCAGTTATGGGAATGGACCTACCTCTGTCCATCCTTTCAATAAACAAAGTAACACATTAATTATTACCAGCAAAGATTTGCTGAACACTTACTTTGTGCCAGGCCATCAAGGCTGCTATTTGGAATATAAATAAAATTAACCCCTGCTTGCTGACCTCTCTGAGGTTTCTCTTCCAGCTCAGAGGAGAGTTTAAGAACGTGGAAAACTGGGTGGCCCAGCAAGATTCACTGTTTCCAGAGTAAGTCTCTTTACCTTGAACAACCTCATTTTCTCTATATCTGTATTTTGAGGGTTACAGTTTCTGTGTTGTTCACAAGTTTGAGAAACTCAAACATAATCACAACTTTGAAAAGTATGTGGCAATTGATAAAACACTATATTAATTATACCAACGGTTATAAAGGCAGCCACAGATGACGGCCAATTCAAGACTTACTGTCTACCCACTACTTCCCAGGCTAAATTAAATTTGTCTAAGGCTAGTCAGACAAATAAGACAAGCCTGCCTAGTTCCTGTTTGCCAGCTATTCAATTTCTCAGACTCCCTGACAGCAATTGGCAATCACATGGCTTTATTCTGGCCAATAGGATGGAAAGAAAGCTCACTGGTGGGAGGAGCTTGAGAGGTAAGTGGCTGCTAACACTAATTTCCTACTTATAAACATGAGGTCAGGTGGCCACAGTGGAACCAACCGTGCATTGACAGACAGGATTCCATCAAACCAGACTTAAGGATGGTGACATAACTCTGCTCCCTTTCTGCCTCTCCCATCTCGGTGCCCTCACACCACCTGGGGCACCATCTACCATGAATGACAGCTTCAGCCTCCAATCAGATGCTGTCTCAGGGCAAACTGGGAAGGTCAAGCTGATGTGACAGAGGCTGTTGATTCTGAAAGCACTGTGGTCCTGGAGGGGAAGACCTAGGGGCATAAGAAGCACTAGACGCGATGAGAGAAAAAAACAGGGGCCCAAGCCAGAGTATGGTACCTCAGAGGCCAGAGAACATTGGGGGTAGCATTGGGTCTGCACCCCAATAGCTCTGTCCCACAGGAGCCTATCTCTGTTTAATAGGATGGTTGTCCCAAACTGGGCTCCTGCCTTCTCTAGAACCTACCCTTTCTCTCAATGCAGCAAATGGTGGTTACTAATCAGAACAGACCCTTAAGAACCTACAGGTGTGGACGGAGGTAGGCATACCAGTGCTGACTCCGCCCATAGCCTTTGGCTCACAGATGAGGAAATTAGAGGTGTGGAGGGGGTAATTCGTCTTCTCCGAAGAGCCAATTCTCTGGTAGGTCTTCAAATCTCTGTGGTTAAGGCCCAGGTTGGCTACCACAGTAGCCATCCGCAGCATGGCATGGCTAGATTTAAATTTCCAATTGCAATTAAGATAAAATTAAGGTTTTAATTTTATTAGTCACACGTCCTGAGTACAACAGCCACATGTGGAGGCAGGAGTAGCCTAGGACCTTGGTATGGTCAGAGAATAATACAAGTTAGCACAGGGATCCAGACATGCTGTCTCCTGTTTGAAGGAGCAGAAAGGGGGTTGGGGAGAGATGAACAACTGTCACTGCACAGTGTGCCTGATGTCTGCTAGCTGCCTGTCTTTCATGCCAGCTATACGCCACATGACCAATAAGACAGTGGGATACAGGAGTACGACAAAGACTTGAGCAAGGCCGGGTGTGCAAGCTGGAATTCGGACCCTGGTCCCTCTACTGCGCTTCTGTTCAAAGGGCCATCTTAGCAGTGTCTCCTCCCTCCCTTCACTCATTTCTGAGAGGATGAACTGGATCTTCCGGAAGGAGAGTTGTCACCTAGACCCTGAGGGAGGTGACTTTCCCTTCAGGGCACCTCTGCTTCTTTCTGCGGCCTGGGAGAAAGGTCATAGGGCAAACTCATTCTTTCCGGGGCCTCCCTTCACAGGCCAGGCTGAGGCCTCCATAAATCAGGCTCCACTCACTCCTTGGACCCCAGACTGCAGTAGGAGTGAGGGGTACAGCTTCTAGAAGCTGAGGCTTCTCAGTTCCCCCAGGGAGCTTGCAGCAGCTTCAAAGGCTGGGCCTGATTTATGAGACTGCTGATGGCTCCAGGCTGTCCCAGATCTATGCCTGTCCCAGCCCCAAGTTAAGCAGTTGACCAGGGGTGGGTTAAAACATCCGAGGCCAGACCTAGCAGAAGAGGTCAGATCTGTTCCATCTGCTCTCCAGAGGGCTCGGAGTCAACTACGTCCTTCAGGGGAGGATGTCCCTGGCCAAGCCCATTTTCACCTTGCTGGGAAGTGGAGCGGGCGAGGGGCAGAGGTGGCATGGTCTGAAATCCTTGGATGTGGGGCCCCGGTTGCTTGAGGCCCGCCTGTGAAGGTAGTGCAAGTCGATCGTCATGGCTACCCTTTAAAGACGCTTGGGCCACCTTTGAAACGTGAGAACAACAGCTAGGAGGGCAGGCGGTGTCCCAAGGGGTGAGCGGCAGACAGCCAGGACACTCAAACCTCTGCTTCTTGCCCTCAGCTCCCTGCCCAGCATCCCGTTTTGGGCCATTCTCTTTGATCAAGAAAGACAAACGACCCTCCCCTCCTGGAGAGCAGCTAGCAGGCTCCTTTGCATTCCCCCACATGCGCTACTGTGTGGGGGAAGAGGAGTGAGGCACTGGCCATGAAACACCTAGAAAACAGGACAGTTCTCCCACCAGGGCAAGCGCCAGGCCTGCAGCCTGTGGGAGAGTTGGGACCCAGCTTGCCTCAAAAAGCCTCATTAGCCTAAGGCCTCAAGGGGACCAATTGCATCTTCCTGCAGTGAGGGACCAGACTCCCTAGAGTTCAACAAAGCCCTAACTCTCTTAGTTCTCTGCAGCCATGGTGCCACTCCGCATTTACCCCAGCAGGTACTAGGCCACCCTGTTATTATTATTTCTTCTGGTAGCCTAAAAGAGTAGACATTTTCACCTGGTTTACAGGAGTTTGGAGGGATTTATGACTCATAGTTCAGGCACAGCAGCATAAGAGCTTGGCCCAGCTACATTATCTCCTACCCCATATGCTTCCACTGAGCACTGCAGCCTCAAAGAAAGGGCTAGCCTGGGTTAACCCAGTGATGTTCTCTGTGCCGTACGATTGCCGCCTCTTTGTCGTTCTGTCCAGAGAGTGTCTCAACTCCAGGAAATAACAAACACACACAGTAGAGGTGGCAAGTGTGGACACTAAAGTCTGAGCCAGCCAGGCTTCTTAGCAGCTGTGTGTCTCAGCAGTGTGACTCTCCGGAAAGAACCTCTCTGATCTGTGTCCAGTTCTGCCCAGCTACCCAACCCAGGGAACGGTTATTCCCACAAAGCATCTAGCATCACACCTATCCAGGGTAAGCAAAGGACGAATGTTCAGGATGGCCCTGCTGCCATCGGATCCAGTAAGGAAGGAAATAGAATGAGGAAAGTTCTGTGGACTCGGCAGAGGTGGGTGAGGATTCTGTGGTGACATAATGTTGGGGTGACAGTGTCAGTTACACTGCTACAGGGACGTCCAGATGGAGCTTGTCCACACAGACAGGCACCGGGGAAGTTTCCAAGGCTCTTCTTTATGTCCACCCAAACCTGGAAAGTGTCAATTCCCTGCCCTCCCGCCTTCCCCACGGTCAGCTCTGAAGATAGCAAGCAGCTGTCTGGGCAGTCATTCCTTGGGATCTGTCCCCTGCTCAGCTAGGCTGGGATGCCAGAAGACCAAACCTAGCCAAACATATGGGCCTACAGCCTAGTAAAGCCCACAGCTGGGCCACGGGCTGACTTCTCTTCTGTTCCTTGGAATATTCTGGCAACGCTAAAATAGTTTCAGCAACTTATAGACATTTTCCCAGGGTATTCTGGTCTCTAAGGGAACAATCTGCTCTTTTCTCACACTTTTAAATCCCTTTCTTGGAAGACCAGTTCTTGTGTGAGTAAGCGTACACTCGCAATGCGGATACACACACACACACACACACACACAATTTTGTCCTGGATGTAACGAATAAGACTTCAGTATATAGACTTTGAGCCTGGCAAATCTCAATGACTGGATTTTATTTGCATGTTCTTTATAATGAAGTTCTAATTATTAATTTTTTTAAAAAAATATGTCAACAATGCATCAAATAATAGCAATTACTATACTCTTTGTTAAGCTCATGCTAATTTAAAAAAGTAGCATTCATCTCTATCGCTGCACCAAGTACTCACAGGAGGATTGTGAGGAGTCTGTTATCCCCATCGTACAGATAGGGAGGCAGAGGCAGGATGACTTGCCAGAGGCAGATAACAATCCTGCACAGCTGGCATGGAGCACAGGATGGAGATGTGGTACCCAGGGGCTTGTTTCCTCTGCCCCATGCCCTTGCCCCATGCCAAGGAGCCTTCCAGGCAGAGCTGCTCCTTCCTTGGGCTGTAAGGTTGGCAGAGAGAGACTCTGTCACTACTCGAGTCTCTTCCCCTGGAAACCCACACAACCCAGAATGCTTTGCCTTTCAACTGCGGATTCCTCTCCGGCTTTCTAGAACAGTGCAGCCCTAGCCAGCTTTTCATCCCCTCTGTGGCCTGAACAGATTCTTAAAGTTCAGATTCCTTCCTCTAAACATGTATTTGGAAAATAAAATCTCCCCCATTTTTTATGTAAAAAAACAACAACCAATAAATAAATAAACCAGCCAACTAAGCAAACAAAAACAAAAAATCAGAACAACCCTTCAGAACAGATACAAGGAACCCTAAAAACACATTTCCTAGCAGCATCTGGTGTCAAACAACAAGCTGGGTGACCCTGCCAGGACACTACCAAACAACGGCCATGAGAATCACCTAGATGCCAGTGAGTACACTGAGATCCAGATATTTCCTGGTCACTGACCCCCCTGGGGGGGAGGGGTCATACCCGCGCATCCTTCTCAAAACCCAAATATGAAACCAGGTAAGAAGCCTTGAAAAATTAACACCACTTGATTTAGAATTCAGAGTCCACAGACCCCAAGAAAATGAAACTCAAACATACTGATCACTATAAACTCTGATAGTTGGCCAAGTTCTACTCAACTGGCCGCATAAGCATCGCTAAGAAGGGGAATGTTCTTCCCACAGCTGGCCAAGGCTCCACAGGAGGACTTGGCCGTGCCACAGGGACACGCATAGTTCTCAACTCACAGGGTCCTCCGTCCCCAGGGCCGTTGGCTGTCATGCAGTGGCCTGCCCAAGTGCCGCGATGCTCTGCCTGCCACAGCCTCATCCTGGGTCTCCTGCGATGCGTCCAGCCCATCTCCTGGCCAGTAACAGTCATCTTTCACAGACACCGTGGGATCCCATCACTCCCAGCCCAGGCTTATGTTTCCTGGCTCCCCCTCCTCCTAGGAGATCACCCAGCTCTGCCCCCAGGACCCTCTGGTCTCCTCCCTCACAGCTGCTCCTTAAGCCCCAGGAATGTGCTCCTGGCCAGGCACCTGCTTCTGCTCAGGCTCCTCTCAGCGTGAGTCAGAGAACTTGCCTCCCCAAGCAGGCCCTTAGCAGTGGGTGGCTCCTCCCAAGTTCCCTAAGGAGGACTCACCCTCCAGGAAAGCTGGCAACAGGTCATCAGAACAGGCTCCCACTCTCACAAGGAAGAGGAGCAGGGCGAGTCCTTGCCTAGCGGACAGAATTGTCCGTTTGCATTCGGTCCTCTCTCTGCCGTACTAGGCATCCAATGTGCCTCGTTGGGCCTCAGAGCTTCCATGTACAGGGCAGGCCAACATGCCAGACCTCAGAGCCACAGACACCAGCAACTTTATCACCATCTCTGTGCAATGCCCATGTGGAACGGGTTTGGCACAGGCAGCTAGAACAATCAGAATTTTCAACCCAGCACCCAAACTTGCCTTGGCTTTCCTCCCCTGTCAAGTGGAACAGAAAGAGCCCCTGAAGCAGTTCACTGTCTGACCTCAGACAAGATGTGACATGCAGGAATGGCCTTACAAAGGGGTCAACAGGACAAACGTAAGCATTTACTCTGCCTTGCCCAAACCTGCTTCCTAGCAGCTAGTAGGTGCCCCTGGACATCACAGTGACAGCTTGCCATCAGGTCCCCTGAGCCTTTCCTCCCTCTGTGTGTGTGACCCCATTGCCCATCTAGCTCCATGGTCACTGGTTTCCTTCAGGTATCACCTGGGCTGTCCCTTGGGTGGAGCTCAACCCAAGAAAAGGATCCTAGGATACAATGCATCCTTTGGGATGCGACCATTCTGGAGGTCATTCTCCTCACCTTGCCGTGGTCCAGGACCCAAACTAAAGGTCCGTGGGTTTTGAGAGCAGAAACCTAGTGTCCCCCTTGCTTTTGCCATTTCCTCCCCTGAGATGGATGATGTCATCATTTATTTTATTTTCAGTGTGTGTGTTCTTCTGGATATGTGCACATGTATGAGGGTACCTGAGGAGGCCAGAGTCCCTTGGAGTTTCAGGTACAGGCAGTTGTGAGCTGTCCAATGTAGGTGTTGAGAATGAAACTCAGGTGCTTCGTAGATGCAATGTGTTCTCTTAACTGCTAAGCCATCTTCCCAGCTCCCAAGGTTGTATTGACTGACTTTCAGAATTATCTTCTGAGATACTACAGGCAGATTACCTTTGTGCGATTTTGACCTTGAACCTTCCCCCACTTCCTTCTTTAATTTGCAGCTTCTTCTTGGGGAGGATCTGGACCCTGTTGTGGACCCTGTTATTTTAGCTGTGAAAAGTCACGCTGCATTTGTGAGCAGTGTAAGGATGTGTGTTCAGTTGTGTAAAGATGTAAAAGGGTTTCACCTTGTCCACCTAAGGTATCTGACTGATCTAATAAAGAGCTAAATGGCCAGTAACTGGGTAGGAGAGGGTGAGATGGGGCGGCTGGGCAGAGAGAATGGACAGGAGAGAGGGAGGAGGACAGCATGAGGGAGGAGAGGGTGAGATGGGGCGGCTGGGCAGAGAGAATGGACAGGAGAGAAGGAGGAGGACGGAATGAGGGAGGAGAGAGGAACATGCTTGGGGAAAGAAGTCAGGCAGCTGCCGGCCAGCAGCCAGACACAGAGGCAGTGAAAGTAAGATACACAGAAGGAAGAAAGGGGAAAAGCCCCAAGGCGAAAACACAGACTAAGAGGATCAGGTTAAGTTAGATGAGCTAGCTAGAAGTGAGCCTAAACCAGGCCGAGCATTCATAACTAATAAGAAGTTATTATCTCTGGGTCATGATTTGGGAGCTGGCTGGTGGTCCCAAAAGAAAAAGTCAGGCATAGGACCCTAGCTCCTTTTCAAATTTTTCTTCGAGGATTTTATAGATGAGTACCCCTGCCTTTCCCCTCCCCACTCCTCTCATGTCCCCCATTCTATCGCAAATTCATGCACCCTTTTTCATTGTATGATATAAAGCGATAGATAATATACATTGTATATCCATCCTACTGAGTCCATTTAATGTCACTCCTATGATGTACGTGTTTAGGGCTGAGCACTCGGGATGGGATAACCCCTGCGGGGCTGGGCTAGTCCATGGGAAATACTAATTCTCCTCTCTCAGTAGCTATGGTAGCTATTAATTACTTGTGGCTCTTCCAGGCCTTGTGAGATTTCCCTGTGCACATGTCAACCGGTAAGATCGTGCGGATCTTGTATCAGCAACCGTATTTGGGGATTAGATGTCCCGACCTGTCTGCCTCCTCTTTTGTAGTGTCCCCCGAGACTCAGGTTTGGGGCAGGGCTGTAGATGTATAAACGGGAACGGGGCAGCCCACAATCAGTGCTTGTCTTTTGGTCAGTGGGGAATCTCTGTTCTGTTCCATCTGTGAATGGTCTGTCTGCTGCAGAAAGAGGCTTCTTTCACACGGGCTGAGAGCTACCCCACCTGTGGGTATATGGATTTGGATATAGGTGAAATTGTACCAGTCTGTATTATGTTTTCCTCTAGGGTCCGTGACTCGCCGGCCATAAGTAGTTGGTTAGGTTGACAGTAGCAGTCATGAGCTTCCTTTTATGAGCAGGCCTTAGGTCCATGACTGTTGACTACCCCTAGGATATAAGAGCCACTATTGCACCCTTGGGAACATCTTTCCATGCTGGTTCCTCAGGGATGCCACCCAGCCCATCTCTAGATGCTCATTTAAGGCTGAGAAGCTTGTATCCCTCACGTCAAGCCCGAGCCAGCAACAGCTTCTGTGATTTCTAAAGTACCCGACATGACATAGGACATGGCTTTTATCAGCCTGCACCTCTGTGTCACGTGAGCCCCTCTACCGCCCCCTTCTCACGTGTCCGTGGACGTTTTGTTCTTACACATCTGTGGCATCATTCGCTGCCCCGCATACTGGGAGACAGTGTGCACCGTGGATCAGAAGCCGCAGAGGACGGTCTGGCTGAACGCTCGCTGCTGAGATGATCTTGGTCTGGTGGCTTCCGAAGGGAGGCTGACTGACATTTGCAGTCCTCCCTGCTCTGAGCACCCATTTCCTCACCTACGAACTAGGGATCGGAACATGTAAACCATAGGGGTCTCTGTAAGTAAGCATCATATGGTCCGAGAAAGCCACCCCGTGCATCTAGCACACAGAACGCCTTTAGTTTGCGTTTTCCACAACCTGGCTGAAAGGTCACCTCCACTTGGCCTCCTCCCCCTCCTGCACGGCACTGACATCTAGTGGTCGTCTTGAATAACTGCAGGTGTGCATACCCGAAGCTCCAGTCCCCTTTCCAGGATTGTAGAGCAGCCTACAGGGAAGGTCAGCTAGGTTTCTCTCTGTTTTTCCAAGCACCCAATTGCCTCATAGTATCCACAATCTATCCTTCATTGTATACACTAATGGCAAACAGAGAATCACCAGCAGATGCAGGGCTGGGGCAAGACCTGCCCGTCAGTAATGTTATTTTATCCACATCATTCCCCATGCCTAGGACACTCTCTGGTACACGGCAAATACCCTGGAAATATCTGTACAAGAAAGTACCCTCCACAGTTTAGGAGTTCACAACAATTAGTAGTGTTGTTCTTGGGGTCAGTCTATCAAGGAGGCTCTGTCCACTGCCTCCCAAGGTGTGAGACAAAAGTATTTAATACACGTGTCCCCAGCTGGGGCTGGAGAGACAGCCCACAAGTTAAGAGCATTTGAAGCTTGCAGAGGACCCTGATTTGGTATGCAGAACCCACAAGGTGACCCACAACTGTCTGTAACTTCAGTTCCGGGGGCACCAGTGCCCTCTTCTGGTCTCCACAGGCACTGCACACACACACATGTATAAAATAAAAAAGATACAAATCTAAACAAACAAGCAAAAAAACATTTCTAATCCTCTTATCTGTAAAAGGAAACTATTCTGGGACCACTGTGCTATGTGCCTTTTCTGTATCCACTCCCTAGAAAGGTCAGGTTGGACCCCCGCAGGGTAAGACCTGAGACACAAAGTATAAGGGAATGTGGACTGGGAAAGGGTTGTTTGTCCTTTAGGGTCTGTGAAATTGGGGATTGAGCCTATGATCTGGAGTGTGCACAGCCACGTGGCCAGTCCTGGAGGGCTTTTCAGGGAGACACTAAATGACAGCCCAGGACTCCATAGGAAGCAAGAATCCTGGCGGGAGACTGGCTGCCTGAGACAGGGGAAGACCTGGACATCCTGAGGCTTCAAAAGCAAGAACCTGTCGTCACTCTCTCAGGAAACTGGGGAAGCTGGCAGCACCCATGAATCACTATTAGCCCTGATGGTGAGCACTTTCATAGAGACAGAAGAAGCTGATGTCTGTAAAGGCAGTGGAAGGCCAGAGCAAAGCCCTGACCCCAAACCCTGGGCTGTACAGTTGATTTCCCTTGTTCCTAGAACTCCCCATCCCAGGTTTTACACACACAGATGAGGCCTGAGAGTCCCTCCCTAAACACCCCAGATGAGGTCTGTTTCACACACACCCCACCTTGCTGTTCGCCAGTGTTCTCAAACTAACCACACCAAGGCGTCCCCGCCTGTAGCAACATTGGGAACTAATTGTCTGGCTATTCATTCTCTGTCATGCCTAGCAGGACTCTGAGTTTCTGTAAGGAAATATTTGTCTTACAGGCATCCAAGGAATTCTTGAAGAGGCTAGAGTTCAGGAATAGACCATTTGCCTAGCGAGCTCGGCTTTGATACTCAGTACCGCCAGGAGTATGTGGAGGAGGAACAAGAGGGAAGTGGGGAGGGAGGGAGGGAAGCAGAGAGAAAGTGGGGAGGAGGAGGATGAGGAGGAGAAATATATATACCGTAGGGGTATTTTCTAAATCAGAGTACACAAGAGAATAAAGACATTCTGTGCCTCTCCCTACTCAGGGAGACTCACATACGGACCTTCCAGCATCTGACCCTCCAGACTGACATGATTTTGCTTTAAATATATTATCTCGAAAGGTTTCTACCATATGTAGATCCATGCATGCACATGCCGGTAAGGCCCAATTTATAATTAAATTCTGTAATTATACCCACTGATCCCACAACTTAATACAACACAGGTGTGTGTGTTGCCAACCAACCCCAGCTCTAGTTCAAAAGGGTGAAATCCCTCTTTGCTCCCCCTCCACATACTTAATTGCTGGTGAAAAACCAATGCATGTAATTTGGCTTCATTTGGAATTCCCGCTTCCTTTCCCACTTCCTTGTAATTGAGCTGAGCTGAAACTTTGCAAACTCGCGTTACCTGTCTCCCCTGGCAAACCTCGTCTGCCCTTGGGGGAGAACCTGCACCTGGAAGCTCAGGAATGAAAGATGAGTAGAAGCAGCAAGTCCGCCTTCCTCTGGGGCTCCTTTTATCCCTGCCCTCAACTGCTCCTCCAGGGTCAGAGCTTAGAATCCTGATCCTTCAATATAGAAACAGCACACCACAGTCTATAATGTACTATCTGTGGTTTGGTGCATCTGTTCCTTATGGCAGGCTTGGGAGGCTGGCCCAGCAAGACTATTGGTCTTAATTTACCTAAATGCTAGTGGCTGTGCTAATATTTCACAAGACTCTCTTCAAGCCTCGGGACCACTGTGTGAAATAGCTGCCTTTTACAGACTGGGAAACTGAGGCACATAGAAAAGCTAAATGAGATAGCTCAGCAGTTAAGAGCACTGGCTGCTCTTCCAGAGGACCAGGTTCAATTCTCAGCACCCACATGGCAGCTCACGATTGTCTGTAACTCCAGTTCCAGGGGATCTGATACCTTCACACCAATGTACATAAAATAAGTTTAAATAAATTATTAAAAAAAGAAAATCTAAGCTGTTTTCTCTAAGTCACGGGGTCAGTAAGAGGCCAAGCATGGTAGTCCTGCCTCTGAGGCCCAGGGAGTTACAGGCAGAGAGCGGTGGAGTTTTCTGAATACTGATGCTGATGCCTTCTCAATTCACTCTCCTGGGCACCAGTCATGGAGGAAATCAGCTCAAACGAAAGAGGAGAGTTGGGATGGGCAGCCCCAGGCTTGAGTCCTGGCTGTGCCCCTTACTAAATGAAGAGCCATCCAGTGTTTCAGTGTGGCATTTCTGCAGCATACCTAGGACAAGGCTACGCTGGGGACCCAGTGGAGGATCGCATAAAGAATGTCTGGAAGGCAGTAGGTGCCTGATGGACTTTAGGTGACCTGTCTCTGGACTAAAGCTACTTGCAGGGGCATTTATAGCCAGGCCTTAAGGTTAGGTAATAGTTGGTCCAACCTTCTACTTTGAAGAAGGGAACACAGACTGAGGGAGGGCTAACTTAGCCAAGGTCCTAGCACAGACCCATGGCAGGGATGGGACAGGAACCCACGCTCCTGAGCTCCTACCTTCTGTTCTTTCTACCACAGTGGGTTAGGAACTCTTCAGAGAGGTGACCCAGTAAGGTTTGGTATAAGCAGAGTGGCGAGAAATGCCAGCATTAATGATCTTGTGCCGGGTGGCTGCAAGCCTAGCTGTACAGTCATGTGCACGGATCCCCGACAAGAAATCCATATGCACATGCATGTATTAGATTATAAACATATGGATATACGTAGGCACCCCTGGAAATGTCCTGTTGGCTCTGTTTTCCTGGATGGTGCTGACCAACACAGTATCTTAACCAAGCTCAAGGGAGCTTCATTGGTCAGAGACAAGGGGGTCTGTGCATCCTGGAGGACCCCACCCCTGGCAGACTTATGCAGGATTTCGAATGAACTAGTAGAAGAAGGCGTTGGTGTCCCTCCGCTATCCCCACGCCAGCAATGGTGATGGCCCATGAGTCTGGCAGTCACAGTGATGCTCCTGCATGGACAGGTTCACACCTGGGGAATGTGTTCACACGGCAGCAGCTGGGTTCTGAGACTGCTCTCGGGGTGTCCTCCCTCTCCCTCTCTTCTCTTCTTTTCTCTCCTCTTTTCTTCCCCTTCCCTCTCTCTCCCCACCTCCCTCCACCTTCCTCTTCTGCCCACCCAAACACACACTCACAAACACACCCTGGCTTTCAGCAGGCCCCTGGTGATCTGCATTCCTACGAGGCCAGCCTCTGCACAGAGTCATTTTGCAGGCATTCGTGAGTTCCTCAGCACAGCGTATCTGTCTATGGAGAGATATTCGCACTTCCGCCCTGTGCAGGCATAGGGACCTTTCAAGGAAGACAGGTGCCTGCTACCCTTCTGAGCCGCAGGTGCCTTTTTAGGGAAGCAGCATATTACCACTTAGTACTTAATTCACTTCTTGTGTTTACCTGGACCAGTAGAACTTGCCAATAAGTTTGGCCAAGGACTAACGGCCGGGAAGCCCTGTCAGCAGGCTCGGAGCCACAGGCTTTCTTGCTGCAAGTATAGAGACTCCCATAAGCAGGGAGTGAACCCCAACTCCAGAAAGGACCCCTCCCTCGACTTGCGGGAGATTTCTGAAGCAATGAACCCTTGGTTCATTGTTGTGAACCTTGCTTGTGCCCAGAGATGCCTTCTAGCATGGAACAGGCCACAGAAGACTGAGGGAAGCTGCAATGCAGATTCTACTATGGCCACACAGGGGAGAGAACTCAGGGTAGCAGGCAGGCTACCAGAACCAGAAAAACCTCTTTTCCCACATACAAACAGGAATGAAGGTTTGAAGAAGCTGCTGAGACAGCTTACTAAATACAGGTCTGGGGAAGTCCCTAAGCCAGTGCTTGCAGTCCAGATGTGGTTAGCTCAGTGCTTAGAAGGAAAATGGGTTAGAGGTCAAGAGCAGTCTGGCCAGAGAACCTGCTCCTCCTTCTTCAAGGTCAAGCCTACCTCCTCAAGGAAGCCTTGCAACCACCGTTCCCAACTCCTAAGCTGCCTACTCTTTACACGTCCTCTGAGCATCCACCAGCCTGTTCCAGATTCAGGCTGAAACAGAGAGATCCAGCTCTTACATCCACCAGGCACCAAACTGTCCCAGGAGGAGAGACACACGAAATGGGAATCCTTACCCCTCACTGGCTTCAACATCTTCAGGCCTCATTCAAAGTGACAGGGACGGAGGTTGGCCGCAACCGTGATGGAACAGCTCAAGAACGGCACTCAGGCAATGACAAACCTACACCATCTCATGGTCTCTTGGAGGGAGAAGCAGCTAGGGCCCTGAGGGTCAGAATTGGCTGGGGGTCAGAGAAAGAGCTGGACTCCTTTCAGGAAATAGAGGAGGAGGAGGAGGAGGAGGAGGAGGAGGAGGAGGAGGAGGAGGAGGGAGAGGAGAGGGCTGTCCTGGAGCAGATCCAAGATCCAAGAGGGAAAACATAAAAGAAAATTCATAGCCTTCATATTCTAGTTCTCTGAACTTTGCGGGATTTTGACTTACTCCCCTGCCCACTGGACTTGTGTGTGTGTGTGTGTGAGCGCATGCATGCGTGAGTGCATGTTGCAAGAGAGTTGGGGGGTTGAATCTCAGATTTCATGAAATCCATTTTAATCACCCTCTGCAATCCACAACACTCTGTAATTACAAGTCTCTTATGCTTGAGTATAAAAAAAAACCCTCATGGAGAAAGCAACATTAAGCTTGCAAGCGGAAACATGAAAATTCATGAAACGCACAATTAAGGATCCGATGACAGTGTTAACTCTCTCCTTTGCCAGTCCAGGCACGGGGAATTACCGAGAAAATGGGTAAATCTGAACCCTGAGGCTTGAGCTGCCCATGTTGGGAACCCTGACCCTGCCACACATAGTCTCTGGTGAATTACCATCCCAATAGTCTGCCCCATGCTGCTCAGAATTCAGAGCCTGAGTCCTGGGCAGGAAGGACCAGGCTCAACCTTAGAATGGCAGAAAGGACTAATAACTCTTGTCGCCCGAGTTCTCTCCAGAGGGAGGGCTTCGCGGTGGGGGTACGACTGCTTCTGTCATAGTGGGACCAGCTCCTGTTTGTCCCTCACTCCCACCCACCTCCATTTCAGTGCCTTAATGCCAACCCTACAAACAGTGCTCTCATCCACTCCACAAGCTGGCTTCCTAAGCATGCGTTTGCAAAGAAAACCCTTCTCCGCCCCTTAAAATGTCACTTGAACAAAGCAAAACCCAATGCTATAGTGGAAGAAGTGCCAGCTTAACTCTGAGACTTAGAAAAAACGTGAACTCGGGAAGATGAAGGATGCTAACCAAATGCTGGCTGGTTCCTGCTGGGCCGGGTGCCTGCGGGCCAGAGGGGGGAAGGAGAAGGAGATTAAGCCGGCTTTATGCTTTCTGTGCTTGCACATATTTTCCACAGAGCTTATGACCTGCAGTCAGGAAGTCCGGAGATAAACTGGAAATGTCACCTCTGCTCAGAAACCTTCTGTAGTTCCTCATTTCTTACGCGAGGAGCCATAAATCCAGTATCTGGTATTTATAGCCTCCGACGGTCTGGTCCTCATCAGTGGGCCTGGCTTCATGGTGTGTGATGCATGAAGTTGCACGGGGCCTGTACTCAGAAGCAAGTGGGATTGGTGGAAGCTCCCGCGGTGGCTTTTTTAGGTTGTAAAAACGCCGGGCGCAGCTTTACTGTGCACCATACTCCACAATTTTGCACTGTACTCCACAATTTTGCACCGTACTCCACAATTTTAGGGAACAGGTTCTGATGATCGGTATCTCTATCCATCCAACTCTTTAGCCAACGCCCTTGGAGTCAGAGGCCATGGCAAGGATAACTGGGAAATCAGTGCAAGCAGCATCAGGGAGGACCAGGGATTCTCGGTCGGGTTGGGAAGGAGCAGGAGGTTATGCTGTGTGTACGGAATGTCTCGAGTCTTCTGCGCTCTAGGACAAACACCCGGACAAAGCAGACCATCTGCCCGTGCCCTGTGGAGCTTAGATGCCGACGGGGAGATAGACAATAAATACATAGTTCTCTTTGCTGGGCAGTGCTATGAGGAGAACCCCAGACGGAGAAGAGGGTAAGGGCTGGAACTGGGGGACACACCATTCGGTTTAGAGTAGGAAAAACGTCAATAAATCATGGGTGACTCAAACACAGAAGATGTTGACAGAGAAACAGAAAACTGCAGTACACGGTGAGTTTGTCGTTGCAGGGACTGAGTTAGAGCGTGAATAAGCAGGAACTTGCACCCCTTGGATGAGCAAGGACAGGGCTGGGGAGGAGCCTTGAGTCAGCATCTGCCTCCCCTCCCCAACTCTAGAATAGGCAGAGACCATTTGTCCCTGGTTAATCTTTAGGGATTCTTTCTCCTCTTCTCTCCCTACGACAGGAGAGGCTAGCTAGATCTTCGTATCTCCTAATCTCTGCTGCAAATCCCAGCTCTTCCCCCCACCACCCTCCTGCTTCCCCTTCACTGGGTGCTTCCACGAGGACTCTGTCCTAAATCTTATCCTATAGGCCTCATCTTTTTCTTGAATTTCGGACGTGAGCACTAGCTGCCTTTGTCCCCCGGGGCTTCCGGGCATCTGAGAGAGGGGAGGCAGTGTTTCCCACTGGTCTCAGAAACAGCCATCTGGACACTTCATTGTGCTTTCTCTGGATACCAGAGCCTGTGGACGAGGAAAGGAAACTGAGAGACAGGGAGAGAAAGTGACCGGACAAGACCTTGTTCCTTCTGTCCCACCGGTCTGCTGCCTCGTGGTACCTTAGAGGTCCAGTGCCTGCTGTGCCCAGCTGTGTGATCCTCAGGGGCTGTTTTAGCTCTAGAATTCTAGGTTTCTTTACCCCGAGAATAATGCAGCAAGGGCAGAATTTAGGGAAATTTTCTATGGCGTAGGGTCACAATAACAGCTCGGCCTTACCAAAGACCCCAGCTAGCTCTTACATCAGTGCCAATGGGACCTGAAGATGCTAGGGAAGATCACATGATAGGGAAGCAGAAGACGGAATGCCAATATGTTAGTTGACACCAACCTATCCCCTTAGCCAGAGCTGTTCACACAGGAAGTCAGGGTGTTCTCAAATGGTTGTTGGGTGGGTGGAGCAAATTTTTTGCTTACTGTGTGACACTGTGGGAGCAGGGCACACACATACATTGTCTGTGCACTTCCACCTGTAACTGGAGTTCACTGTCGTTTAGAAATGCTAAGTAGTGCCCAGTGCGCTGGTGCACTCCTTTGAGAGACAGCCTGGCCTTTAAAGTGAGTTCCAAGACAGCCAGGGCTCTACAGAGAAACTCTGTCTCAAAACACAAAGAAACGAACAAACATAAACAAACAAAATGAAAGAAACACCAAGTAGCTTGCTTGAACTCACACCGCTGGTACCCGACGGAGGTGAGACAGTGGGACCCCAGCATGGCTTCTGCTTACTTAACCACTAAGAGACCAGATGGATGGTGCTGCCTGTAGACAAGAGGGGTAATATGCTTTTGCCTAAGTCAGACTGAAGTTTATTCTAATGCCTGTGACGGTACTGCCACCAAGCCGACGGGAAAAATTATTCCTGAAAATGCTCTCCCCCAAGGGACCCTTCATAATCAGGGCCTTGTGGACAACACACTAGGTGAGAGTTACTTCTTAAATGATGCCTACTGTAAAGCAAGTAAATAATCTATTTTTGAAGATGCGTAATTAGCTGTGATTTTACTCACGACACAGTAAATCTATCAGAGTCAGGACCATGGAGTCTGGGGTCAGGTAGGCCTCATGTTCTAATTCTGGGTAGCAGTAACCATTTTGCCTTAGAGACACAGGCCACCCAGTCTCACACTTCCTTGTTGGCCAAGCAACATGGGACAACATGCACACCGTGATCAGCATGAGACCGTGCCTGTGGTAGGAACAGTGAAAACGGTTCTGGTGACGGAGCTAATTCGTTCTCCAGGTCAGCTCTTCAAGCTGCCTATCGTATTATCAGCACCAGCATCTGCATCATTGTTCTGTCCTCATTGTCATCTTTACTTAGCTACCCAAGGTAACCATTCAACGCGCTATGATAATGTTGAAAATGGAGCTATTCAATCCGCCGTCCAATTTAATTCATGCATTGCAATAAAACTCTAGTCTTAACATTGACTTTGGCAGGGACCACACCCTGGGGGTTCTGACAGCACTATACCCCCCATGGGTTCCCCCTTCACCAGCTCTCTTTATCTGAGAGCCAGGCATGCACTCGATATGCCGTGGGGGAAACATGCGTTCCTTTGGATCTGAGGGGCACCGAGGCTTTCGTGCTTGACCTGGGTAGGCAGGTGGTTATTTTCAAGGCTGGCTTGGAGCCTTCCTGGTATCAAACAATCCTAGTCTCTTGGAGAGGCTGATGTTCTGAGGCTGTGAACATCTCTGGGCCTGGCCTCACAGAAGCATGGACACGAAGGGGGTCTGTATGATGAAAGCCAACAAAGTTTTGGCTTGATTGAGAATTCGTTTCCCCCAAGGACTCTTGGGAAGAGGATCAGCGAAGTTTCCCACTGCCTCTAATCATGTTAAAGTCATTTGGCAAGTGTGGCTTTTTGCATGCTTTCTCTGAAGATTGGCAAGCACTTTCCCCAGCCATCTGCAGGCCCACGGCCACTCAGAAGGGAGGAGAACCCTGAAGGGCCTTGCCTTAGTTCTGGGACGATAAGAAGAAGTCACTGAAACTTAAACCTCATATGGGTAGGCAAGTGGTTCCCAAACAGCTGTCCCCTTTCTCGCTCCCCCCAGGCACATCTGTGCAGATAAAAACATACATATGAAGATGCTAAGTTAAAAATGTTTTTGAAAGAACCTGACAACTGATAAAGAGACGAGAAAGAATTGCTTAGATACAGGCACTGTGTCAGAAGCTGGGCTAAGCCATTTGCAGATGCTATTGTACAGTTTCCTCATAGGGACTCTGGAGGACACTAAGCTGACCTTAGAAAAATAAATAAATAAATAAATATATGAACTTAGCGAGACAGTTTATCTGGCCAAGGCACTTGCCATGCAAGCATGGTGACCTGAGTTTGATCCTTGGAATCCACAAAAAAAAAAAAAAAAAAAAAAAAAAAAAAAAAAAAAAAAAAAAAAAAAAAAGCAAAGCTGGATGTGGGAGCTGGAGGGAGAGCTCAGAAGTTAAAAGCATTGGCTGCTCTTTCAGAGAACCCATGTGGCAACTCAGAATCACAGTTCCAGAGGCTCTGACGCCCTCTTCTGGTCTCCTCAGGCAACAGGTAAGCAGGTGGTACACAGACACACATGCAGGCCAAACACTCAGATGCATGAAATAAAACATTTAAAGCTGGATGTGGTGACTCGGATCTGTAATCCCGGTACTCCTAGAGCAAGACAGGAGGCAGGGACACTGCCCTGGAGCTTGGGGGCCACCAAGGCGGAAGTGAACAGCGCAGGGGCAAAGGGTAAGAGAGACACTGCTGTAACAAGGTGGAAGGAGACACAGTGGCATTCTGGGATATGTGTACATTTGCACGGACACATGCGCACACGTGCACACACACACACACGAGAGAAAGAGAGGGAGGAGGGGTGTAAAAGCCAACATAGAACATCCACAGCACACATTTTCCATGTTAGTAATTTCACAGGATCTAGTTGTCGCACCGATACACAACTGGTGAGCTCCCATGGCTACTGTCTGTTCCAGGACCCCTGCTCCCTGTACAGCTGAAACTCTGAACAGAGACAATGAAAGCCCTGTTCTCTCCGCCCCGGCTTCCAGCCACTGCCACTCCACTGTCTTCCTATTCTGATCTAACTATTCTGGTCCCTCGTAAGAGTGGATCCGTGGGCTGCGTCTTCTGTGGCTGGCTGACTACACTTACATGATGTCCTCAAGCTACTTTCATGTTGGAATATATGAACAAACTCTTTAGATTTTAATAACATTCCATGGTATAGATATGCCATGGCCATTCATCTGTTAGCACCCACTTCACCTTTGGCTACGGGAGCAATCCTAGGAACATGGGAGTACAAATATCTCCTCAAAGCCCTGCTTCTCATTTCTTTTAGATGTGTGCTTAAAAGTGGAGTTCCTGAACCATATTGTAGTTCTGTTTTTCCTTTCAGTTGCTGTACTGTTCTCCATAGCAGTGCTAGACTTTTAACAGTCCCATTTTAGAGATGATACAACTGAGTCCCAGAGGGTAAGCAGCAGGTACAAGGCTGTACAGGTTAGAAGGATGGCAGTGAGTTCCACTGAAGTTCAGCATGCCTGCATTGACTGAACAACAGTTCTCAGTGTTGGGGCTCAGTCACGGCATGGTAAGGGACACCTCCAGCACCTTCATCAAGCAGTCAGATTCCTGGGATCTGGGTCTAGAGAGAGGGAACCATGAACGTGTCATCTGTGGGGTTGGGCTTGTGGTTCGGTTGCTTCTTGCTTAGCATGCGTGAAGCCCTGGGTTCAAACCCCAGCACAGCATAACCTGGGCATGGCATGGTGGCATAGGCCTATAATCATAGCAACTTGGGATGCAGAGGTATCAGGAATTCAGTGGCATCCTTGGTCATACAACAAGTCTGAGATCAGCTTAACCTACACGAGACCCCATCTCTAAAGAAGAAAGAATTGTCTTTCAAAAAGCACATGATCCAAATCAATCTCCAAGTGTTTCTGGTGGGTGTCGAGTTTGACAGCCATTGTTTAGGACTGTGATTACTGCTATCAGTTTTGTCCTTGTTACCAAGTTCCCCATCACAACCGTCCTGTACCAGGTCACTGGGCACGTGAGAAGGTCTGGAAGTTGGGTGAAATGCGGAGTTATCAGGACTTATCAGGACTTCTCCGCACGGAGCCCAGAGCCTGGTCTTTGACAACTGCTGGCTCTCAAAGAGGGGCACATTCAGTATTCTGATCAACGAGGCTACAGCCAGGCGCCTGCCCAGACCTCACTTAGATTCCTGACTGATGCTCATTAAGGAACTCAAGTCAGTGCCTTCCCAAGCGTTCACAGGGGCAGGATGCTGGCATTTTAATCTCATTAGGGAGCTGGAAATCTAGAGCAGTGGCCAAAGCAGCCCTCGGCATGGTGGGGCAAGGTTCTGCATACCCAGAGCACACCACTCTGCCTGCCAAGCCCACCCCATCCCCTCCAGATCTCCACCCTCCCCTGGGCCTGCAGCAAACTCTGGGAAAACGGTTTGATGAAGTCAAGGCAACAGCTGCGATAGCCGGCTAACCAGCTCAGGTAACCAGGCTGCCTGTATCCCAGAGCAGACCCCAATTACCCATCTTAGCCTGTCCTGCGTGGCTGGCACCAAGCCACAGGTAGCTCTCCCTGAATCCAACTCTCTGGGACCCCCTCCTCCATCAATACCACTGAGAAAACCCAGACCAGGCCTTGGGAAAGGAACAAAGACAAAACCCCCATTGTTGAAGGACGAAGCCATGGGAGAGGCAGAAGCGTTACATACAGGTTGTCACGGATGGGCGGCTAAAAGGACTCCTGAAAAATGACCCTATGTGCAAACAGATGGGGGACTATGCAAATATACAGCTATGGCTTTCCACTTCCCTGCAAGAGAAATTGCGGGGGCCTTCTCTATAAAAGCTCACACGCACGCGCGCACGTGCGGGCACACACACACATGCACAAGCACATGCATGTACCTGCATACACACATGCACACATACACACACATTAATATAGTCACATACTTATTACTCTGCTTAAACTAAACAAAGAATCAAACATAGATTCATCCATCTACCCACCCACCTACCCATTATCTACCTATTTATCATTCATCCATCCATCCACCCAACCATACATACACGCAGAAATACATTTGTCTATTCAAACATT
The DNA here is from genome assembly GCF_950005125.1 of Chionomys nivalis. NCBI lineage: Eukaryota > Metazoa > Chordata > Mammalia > Rodentia > Cricetidae > Chionomys > Chionomys nivalis. The sequence continues at coordinate 3,423,420 of NC_080108.1, forward strand.
GACTTAGCATCTATGTGGGCATGAATCAGATTGAAAGAAAAAACAATCTAGATTGGAGGTTTCTAACAGGGAGACAGACGCATTGGTACTGACACGATCTGGGAGCCTGTACACTATTTCTCTAGACACCGCCTATGTACTTCCATGTCTTGTACAACATACGCAGGAGCTATTATGACCTGCACATGTTCACGTCAACCATTACGAGGTTCATAACCACTTTTTTTGTCAAGTGTTTCTGAACCCATGAAAGCAAAGGGAATGAGTGCTACCTGCCAGGAGACTGTGGAGCTCTCTGGCAAACAAGCGTGTAGACTCGCACTGGACGGATTCAGGATTATCACAGAGAGAGGATGGGATGCACGAGAGGCCGTAGATGACATCACAGCCCTCGGTGATGAAGACTGTGGGGGCCTTGCTGTCAAGGAGCTCTCTACAGCTCTGCCTGTGAACCGTGTGCGAGGCAGGAGGTGTGAAGGAGTAACAAGACCCCTTAGCTCCCTAGGTCAGGTCCAGTACACCACAGTGCACCTTGCCAGGGAGATAGGGGCCCCAGGGATGCTTCCTATGAGGCCCCGTGAGAAGTGTCCAGGGCTGTAGTCACCTACAGACAGAAGCTTGTCTGGGAAGCTAAGGGCTGCTTGCAGGAAAATGAATAATAGATGCACTGGGGTCCCTGGGACCCACCTACCCCGGCAGCTGCTCCAGCTCTGAAAACCAGGACCGGAACCCAAGCCCGACACACAGTCCTGAGATCCAGCCCTTCCTGAGGCCGATGGGAAAAGCGGATTAGCAGGTGGTTCAATCCAAATGGGGGATTCTTCAGGCTGCCAGGAGTTGTGGGAAAAGACACTCGGGAAGAGTTTCTTAGACTCACCGTGTGTGCTTCATGTTGGCGGCTTCTAAGAACCGGATGAACATACTTCATTCTGGGTGCTACTGAGATACTCACTACTTTTGCTGGGGAGGCACCTAGACAGTTTGTCCAAGGAACCAGATAAGAGGACCAGCCCCGGAGTTCACACCCAGGCAGTCTGGTTCCAGTGTGCATGCCCTTAAATCACTTTCCTTTATTGTTTGTTTATTAGAGACAGTCTTCCTCTGTAGCCCAGGCTGGCCTTGAACTTATTATAATCCTCCCACCTTAGCCTCTGGAAGGCTGGGGTTCCAGGCATACATCACCAGGTCTGGATTAACCATTTTACTATTTCTGTCTCTTGCCTTTTCTCAAGTAGCTTGGAGAAAGGGGGCAGGTGAGGAGGTAGGGGTCCAGGCCCTGCTTTAGGTTACCATTGCCACACGACAGGGCCACTGCCTCTGCTGCGAACTCCAAGTTTTTCTCAGCAAGGGAACACATTGTCCAACACCTCATTTACAATTCTACGAGCGTTTACCGGGGGCAGACTGGACCTTACATAATACGCACAGTTTCTCTCCCCAGAGAAGCCCAGTTCTCTTTTTAGGGCTCCAAACCAAGCTCCAAGCCTTTTTAAGGATGGACTGTTCTAGCCGAGGAAGAGACGCTTTTGAAGGACATAACAGGGAATATGGAGATTTTTAGGATGAATAAATTTGGCCCAGAACCATTAGCAAACCCATTGCAGGTTTTCTCAGAACCTTTAGCATGCTAGTTGTGTTAACACCTGGGCAAATGGATTCAGTGCATGGTGCTCCTCAGGTCATCCACCGCACACACACACACACACACACACACCACACCAAACTCAGGTCATCCACCACCATACACACACACACACACCACACTCAGGTCATCCACCACCACACACACACACACACACACACCACACATACACACAGAGGAATAACTTCTGCAGGACTGATGTATCGTAGATACAGTTTAGGACGTTTGTCCTAGGATAATGACGATTTCAAATCATGTCTGGTTTGGGGCACCGGGTCCTTAGCAGGTCAGTGAGGCTTACTCATCTCTCTAGCTCTGGCCTTCAGCCAGACCTACGGCAGCATGGTTCTTCAGAGGGCAGAAGCAAGTGAGGGCTGTAGAATGGAATTCCAGACCTGTACCAACATTCCCAGCAGCATCTGCCTGCATCTCTTTATCCTGTCTCCTAGGTGACAGGCATTTCCTGCCTTATATGTCTTTGGTGAGGTTTTCCTCATCACCCAGGAAGGCTCCATCAGTGTGCAGCTCTGCCTCTTCTCCCTGATGGGACTGCAGGCAGTTTCCTGATACACATGGTGGTGATTCTCCAGCAAACTTTTCAGGTGTGTTTCCTTTCCTCCGTCTTCAGCTTCAGCTCAACATCTCTCTAGAAACCCGGGTTGCTCTATACTGTGCTTACCCTGTACCTACGCAGGCAGACCCACGCCCTAAGTAAGGAGATTCTATGTAGCTTATGCTGTGGGATGTTGGATAGAAGGGCTGGCAAGGGGCTAATGACACCCACCATCCTGTGTGGGAGGGTTCCAGTCCCTTTGCACAAACTCGCCCTCACCCAGGGAGCTCTGTGATTACCCAAGCCCAGAGGAGAGGCCCTGTTGCCCACAATTCTTAACAGAAACACAAACTAGCCTGGAAATGTGCTTTATCAGATCTCAGTTGCCCAGTGTGTTTTCTTCACAGTTTCCCCACGTCTATAGCATCCCACCGTCTATAGTCATTCTACCGTCTACAGCCATCCCACCGTCTATAACCATTCCACCGTCTACAGCCATCCCACCGTCTACAGCCATTCCACCGTCTACAGCCATTCTACCATCTACAGCCATTCCACTGTCTACAGCCATCCCACCGTCTATAGTCATTCTACCGTCTACAGCCATCCCACCGTCTATAACCATTCCACCGTCTACAGCCATCCCACTGTCTACAGCCATTCCACCGTCTACAGCCATTCTACCATCTACAGCCATTCCACTGTCTACAGCCATCCCACTGTCTACAGCCATCCCACCGTCTACAGCCATCCCACCGTCTATAGTCATTCTACCGTCTATAGCCATCCCACCGTCTATAACCATTCCACCGTCTACAGCCATTCCACCCTCTACAGCCATCCCACCGTCTACAGCCATTCCACAACTTTGGCACGGAGGCTGTTCTACCCAAATGGAAAAGTGACTGGGTGTAGTGGTGAACTCAGAACAGATTCAGACAGAGGAGGCAGGAGGGAGAAGGGAGAGAGAGAGATTCTGGAGAGCTGGAGTCAGACTGAGGTAGCTGAGGTTGAAAACAATTGCTCTCCCCAGTGTCCACCCCCTGCCCCAGCCGCTGCCATCTTCAGGAAGGCAACTGGCCCCCTTCAGGAAGGTGGCAGACTCAACAGTCCACCCATCTGGCCTCACCTTGCCACCCATGCCCATCTGGTGAAAACTGGCTACACACTCACGGTTCCCAGTGACAGGAGACCTGGAGGCCGCCACCTAGCTCTGTGCTACCCTAGCTCTGCTCTTAAGTCCTCTTTGGGGATCAAGTTCCTCACTAAAAATGGAAGCTTACATTACATTGGTGGCTCTCACTCCCTGCCTGTGACCCATGGCAAGAAGTACAGAGTAAGAAATACCCGAACCTGTGGACGCACGTAAGGCGAGGTACAGATCTGCTGTGTTACCGAGCAATGCCAACCTTTATGACCCGCCATGGTTCCTCCTTTACTGTACCTGCGTTCGTTTATTAAAGCGTGACGTAAGTGTGGCGGAGGGAACCCATCAGAACGCAGCAGCAGGGGAAACCGCATCAAATGGAAGCCGGGTCCAGCCATGATGCAGGCGCATCAACCCAGCTGCCACTCAAGAGGTTGAGGCCTAAGGACAGGAAGTCAACCTCACTCCAAAGTCATCATCAGGCCAGACAGCAACTTAGTTTCATTCTCTTTCTCCTACTCCCATCCCCACTTTCAAATAGAGAGCTGGGTATATATCTCAGTAGCATACAGTACAGTCTGTTACTGTAGTATGAGGCGTGAGGACCTTAATTCAATCCTTAGTGCCAAAGGGAGAGAAAAGAAAATAAAAAAACTCCTCTTATAAGCAGCCCTCAGATCAAAGGACAGGGCAGTGTTAGTGCCTTGGAAGCCATTTCCCATTCTCTCCCAAACCTCAGATCCTCCCCTAAGGGTAATCATTCCCCAGACGTACAGCACAGATTTGTCTTGCCTGCTTTATGAAACGGAGTCTTAAAGTTCTGTGTCTGGCTTCTGTCTTTTAGGTTTACTTTGTGGGGGTCATTAGCACTGCTGGACAAGCTGCCCTGTTGTGGGGAGAGACTGCGTTTTGTTCATTCAAGGCTGAGTTTGGCATGGGCTCAACACACGTATGTGCAAATTGTGATTTTCATACCATATGCACCCAGGTTCACGCATCATGGGTATAGCCCAAAGAGCGGCACCACTTGCACACCCATATCCTCAGTGGTTGGTCCTGCTGAATGGCATTCCAAAGTCAACACGCCAGTTCAACTCAACCAACGTGAATGCATTTCCATGGCGTTCCATGGCCACCTACATTAGGTAAAGTCCATCTCTTCCATCTGAGTCTTTCTAATGGAAGCATGATAGTGGTAGCATTTCATGGTGGTTCTCATGTACCATTTTCTCAATATTAGTGATGTTTCCTTATCTTTATTGGCTGCTTTGCTAGGCTCTTTTCAGAAGTATCTTTTACCCATTTTTAAGAGCTGTTTATCTTTTCCTTACTGATTTCTATGAAGAGCTGATTCTTTCCTGCTGCATACATTTCAGATAAGGCATCTCTGTTAAAGAGTCAAGCATGGTGCGGTGAGCCTGTAATCTCAACTTTGGGGAGGGAAGGCTAAGATAGGAGAATCACAGGTTCCAGGCTGGCCTGGACAACAAAGAGACCCCATTTCAACAAAACAAAAAGAATTAAATACATACAATGAAAACAGTCTCATCTTCTCTATGGGTTAATGGGTTACTCTATTTAATTAAAAATAAATGATGGTCTTGTCTCACCAAATTAATTTTATAGCTTGCCAATGGACCACCCACAATTTAGAAAGGGTTTCAGATTGGTTGTACAGCTTCCATGGGTCCGTATCTCTCCTAAAGGCATGGCTGGCTCTAGGGCAGTCAGAACATTTCTATCACTAGCTGTCTGGAAAGCAAAGTCCAGGATCTTAGTCTTATTTAGTTAATAAGTTAATGCCAACTAATAGATCCATTTTCTCCCTTAAAGGACAACAACTTCCAATTCTTCTGAAACTCAGGTCTGCCAGCCCCTCAGTCTAGACTGAGGGAAAAGATTTTGGGGATGAACAGGCTGTGGGACAGTCCATCAGAGACAGATAGAGTAACCATATGACTTGACATTCCCCGAGGTAGCTAAATATTCAAAATAGTCCCGAGGATCCAAGCTATTCGCAGAGGCCCTCTATATCAACAGGTAAGGACCATTGTTGGGGGAACTCCTTTAGCCAATGACCTTTGAGATGTTGGACCAGGTTGGGTGTGGCATTGGGTGCTAAAAAAATGCATGTGCTCGCTCTCTTTCTTGGCTGTTAGATTTGGTTCCTGTTCCCTGCTCATGCAGATGACTGTGATCTGTGAGTCTACCCCTAAATAAAGAACCATTTATTATACTCAGTTCTGACTGGGGTGGGACTACTCTATCATGTCCATCTACACCACACCCCGTTAATTCAGTCAGCAGCCAATGGCCACAAGACCCTGGCTTTACAACATCTAGAGCGCTTCCTTAGTTGAGGGCTCATTCTAAGCAACCCCGTCCCAACTCTTCAAAGTAGCTTTCTCCATAGACTTGAGGCTTCAGGAAGGCAGGGACAATGCCACTCTTGTCAAACACAGCGACATTATTTAATCCAAGATAATGGAGCTAGTCAGTTGACAGAGTTGGTTTGACTGACTTCACGGCCTGGGTTATACTTCTTGGCGGGACCCAGACACTTTGTAGAGCCTTGGTTATGCAAAAAGGGCTGGAGGTAATCACAGACACATACATACCCCTGTGCGTACACACAGAGGCACATGCATAAACACGTGTACACACACAGACATGCACATGTATATATTCACATACTTCTGTTTTCCTCAACAGTGTGTGGGCCGCCCTTGAGCGGCTCATCACACACTCATCTGAATTTTACCTGGCGCTGCTTTGGAAGCATTTGAGAGTCCATAACGCGTGGATAATAAAAGAGCACAAAGTGTGGGACATTTCACAGCATACAGCTCCTGTTCCCATCCAGTACCGCACCTGGTGCTCCCAGCCTTCTAAGCAGACATGAGTACGGGATGCTTTGCATGGCCCCTGATCAGCCAGTCTAGAAACCTCGTTCCAGGGACATGAGTTCTTATTGCCTCCGACTAAAGCTGTGACCCTGGCTATGGGATAGGAGACTTTATACAGCTCTGGAACCCAACATCTTTTTTTTCCCCTTTTCAATAGTGTGTTTCCATAGCAATCAATCTATCCTTATGAGATTCTGTGTTTTAACTGCATCCACTTTCTTGACTGGGGTGATGCTTGCATGGGAGTTTATCAGGTACTGACATTTCTCCTTCATGCCCAACAAGCAGGCTGCATCTTCTTGTTCCTTTTTTATTATTGCCACCACCTCCTCTTGTCCTCTCTGATAAGTAATTCCATCCTTAGTTAACAAATTCAAGGACTCCCATTGATTGTGACTCTCCTAGGTACTAGGGACGAAGTACCACGAGTACATCATCCCAATGTGTTGTCACCGAGACCGTCTCCAACAGGCATTAGCATCCCCGTTTACCAAGTGAAGAGTTAGACATTTGCAGATGAGAAGCGACATGTATAGCCATGTGCAAAGTCTACAAACCATAAAAGCCAGGGTTGGACCTAGGTCCCACTGACCAGCAAATTCTGACTCACTCCAATGCCCGAGACTGCTGGAAGCATCCACTTCCTTACTGTGAGTCAGCAAAACCATATGGATGGAGGGAGCAGTACCTGCGGGCTCATCTCATCCCATCTCTCCTTCTCCTTCCGCTCAGAATAACACAGCCTCTTTCCTGCTGGCTCAGCATGAACAAAACCCGGAATGAGAACCCAGGCTTGCCTCTGCACTGCCCTTCCCACCCACCAGCTGTGCCCTGCAGTGCCCTCCAGTCTGTGTTCTAGGCTGCCCCCATTTTTAAGGTGGCGACATGTGCTGGGTTGGGAAGATGAGCCAAGCAGGATGGGCCCTGGGAACGAAACTATGTGGAATTACTAGAGGAACAAAGAATTTTAAAAAGAATGATCTGGGAGAGGGACCTGTGCTCTCGGTGCACAGCCATGGTTAGGATGGTCTAGCAGGGAAGGTGAGGCTGGAGGGGAGGGGGAGGCGCGGACTTCTGATTGAGAGAACTCGCTAAAAGGTTTGAGCATGCACAGATGCTGGCTTCCCCAGTACTTCCTGGGGCTCTCCAGGTCCAGCCCAGGTGTCCGGGGAATCTCTGACAGACAGCAAGAAAGGTTCCACACTTCTGACACCCTTTCATCTCTGAAATTCCATAAGCCTGTGAAATATGTGCAAATCCCAACAGCAATAAATGCATATTCCCTGCTCATTGTTCCTAGGGAGGAAAAAACCCTTTATCATAAAGTAAATGGAGACGAAGTTACCTCCTATTAGTGCACATTTAAGAGGCAGGGTGGGGGTGGGGGGATCCCTGGTAACATTAAGTCATGAATACTCTGAAGTGGAAGAAAAAAAGACTCACTTTTTAAAAAATCTTCTTAAGAGGGTCTAAGAATAGTCCTTCAAAGAGTCCTTGAAGTACGCAATTTTAATTTGGACACATGGTAATTTCAGTCTACCTGTTGGAGAAGACAAGAGAGAAATCAGCCATTGTTGATGTGGATCTCTGTTCTTACAAGTGTCGGGGAAGATGCAGGAAGCTTAGGGGTGGCGCGGGAGAGAAGGGGAGGGCTGGGCTGGGGGAGCCACAGCGCTGCAGTAGCCCTGAGCCAAGGCAATGTCCTGTCTGAGCAAGTGTTCAGTCCACCTAGGTGGAACGGATGAGCCAGAAGGATGGACAGATGAGGGCTTTTGCCACACTTTGGTAAGAGAGATGCCCTGGAGGCCTGACTTTTCAACTCTTTGGGAGGCTCTGAGTGTACCGTGAGAAACAGCACTGAGGCCACGTCTGCCGTGCCCAGTCTGAAGGAGGATGCTGGGCCAGCTGTGTCTATGGCCAGAGTCCTGACTCTGCTGCTACCCTCAGCTCTGATTTATGACCGCCGTTGTGCTTAAATAGACCACTCATTAATTTTTAGTCCTTTTCTCTTTCTAATATAAGCACCAACGGCCATAAATTCCCCTCTAAGTGTTGTTTTGGCTGTGTTCCACAACTTTTGATATTTAATATTTCCTTGATTGCTCATTTATAACTGTTTTATAATTTCGACTGTCATTTCTTTTTGACCCATGAGTGACTTAGTAGTATGTCTGTAAGAATCTCTCAATACAGTTTTTGTTTTGTTTTTAGAAACCCCTCTCATTTCCCTGTTATCGGCTTTTTAGCTTAATTGCATTGTGGTGAGGGAATGTGTTCTGTAGGATTCAGATTCCTTGAAATTTATTGGGAAATGGTTTATGAACGAAAATGTGGTCAACTTTGGTGAATGTTTCACGTATGCTTAGAATGTTTATGCATTTTCTGCTGTGACTTCAGGCCAGCTTCTTTTTTCCTTCCTGCCTTTCTATCTTCTTTCCTTCTTTCTCCCTGTTTTCCTCCCTCCCACCCAGGGCCTCATGTAGCCCAGGCTGGCCTCAAACCCACTAAGTAGTTAAAGATGACCTTTAACACTGTTCTTCCTGCCTCCACCTCCAGAGTCCTAAGTGGGAATTGAACTCAGGACTTTGTGCATGCTGGGCAAGCACTCTAGCCGCAGACCCACTCAGAAGCCCTCTCTGCACTTCTATTTCCTTACCCTGGAAAGAGACTGTGAGCAACCCACGTAACTCCCTCTTAAAGGTAATAATGACTCTTAGTTCTGGTGACAATAAATCAACAGACAATAACAACAACAAAACAAACAAGAAGACAAAACAAAGTGCAAGGAACATAAGAGAAAGCCATCCAGGTGGGGCTAGCATTTGTGATATAATATTGCCAGAAGCATCTTGGGCTGACCTCGCACTCGGAGTTTCTAAATAATGACCGCATCTGTCATGGGGTCTGAAGGGAAGTTGTGGTGCTGCCCAGAGAGGTAGCGGGTAGGGTACTGCCAATGAAGCTGGTGATGTGGGGCAATACGGTTAGTCCCTCCGCTGAGTACTGGAACCCGGACCTCTCCACTGCTTCCTTCTGTCACTCCAGTTCCGTTACATCTTCTCACTCACTGTCCTCGAGATCCGCCTTCCCGATCACCTCCAAGGCTAACCTCATTTTGAACCTGTTTCTTTCCAAGATTGCATTCTGACAAGGTTTTAATAGACCACTCCAGGAGGTAAATTCAGAGAGACAATCTCCTTGGCAGGTGTAATTCTGGAACAGGGCTGGGGTTAGGTAGTGGGTGGCAAGCAGAGAAGCCCTGAATTGACTGAGTTTCAACACTCTTCCCTCAGCAAACACCTTCCTGTGACCTTGTCCCCTCCCCCATCCCATGCTCTTTTCTCCCCGGGAGCTTAGCTGAAAGAGCTGTCTGTATCTCTCTTCTACACCTACGCTCTTCACAGATCACAGAGGTGCGGCTCTCACCCTCGGAATCAGGATGGTGATGATGTCACTGCAAATTATCAATTCACGGTGGCTTCTGTGAGTCATCTTCGGCAGGAGCCAGCCACCCTTCCGGAAACTGTCCTGCCTCAGCATTTATGCCACCAGCTTCTCCCAGCCCTTTTTCTCTTCTAGGAAATTTCCTGCAGCTTGAATTCGAATTTTCATAACTTCATTAGAATCATTTAAGAAAGAACAATGACCCTAGAGCACTGTTAAGTACATACACACCAAGTCCATGCCGGTTACGTGTTTAACACTGTTTTATTTCTCTCCATTTGCACAATAACCACCAGAGGTAGATGTTACTATTTATATTTTCCAGATGAGAGAAGAGAAGCCTAGAAAAGTTTTATAAACTCCAAGGACCACTCAGCTGAGACATGGCAGATTAGGCGTCAAGCTCCAGTTCCATCTAATCTACATCATGTGGGCTCGGCTGCGGGGCTTCTCACTCCTGTTCCCCTCCTAGCTATTGGTTTCTGGGATTTCTACAGCTCCCCCACCCCTGCCCCAGTACTATGCATCCTCGCCCCCCCTCCCACCACCCCCTTCCCGCCTTCTCCTTTCCCTGCCTCCATTAGAAGGCCTCTGGTCTGCAAACCACTCCTTGGTCCAGGCTCTGCTCCTATGTCCTTCCTCATTGCTCTTGCCAAGCCTAGTCAAGGAAACTATTCCCATCCCCCACTGTAAAAAATCTGCACACTAAGCTACCCATTGGGCTCTCTCTTCCCCAGGAACTACACAGACAGAGCAGAAGTTTCTTTGTTTTTTTCTCCCCCAAACGTCTACATACTAGAAGCAGCCAAACAATGGAAAAGGAATTTGTTCTCAGAGAATTTCTTCTTCTTCTTCTTCTTCTTCTTCTTCTTCTTCTTCTTCTTCTTCTTCTTCTTCTTCTTCTTCTTCTTCTTCTTCTTCTTCTTCTTCCTCTTCCTCTTCCTCTTCCTCTTCTCCTCCTCCTCCTCCTTTCCTCCTCTTCCTCCTCCTCTCCTCCCCCCTCCTCCTCTTTCTCCTCCTTTTGATTGTTGTTCTTTATTCTATTCATTTGCTTTATGGATATGAGTGTTTTGCCTGTATGTTACCACTTGCATGTCTGGGACCCACGGAGGTAAGAAGAAGGCATTTTAAAACTGGAGTCACAGATGGTTGTGTGTTGCAAGTGGATGCTGAGATTTGAGACAGGGCCCTTGAGGTGAGCATCAAGTGATGACCCAGCCATCCTAAGGATTTCACCCTTTGAAAAATTAACCAAGTTGTTGTTCAAATGGAAAGTATTTTACTAGAAGTCGTAGTGCTTGGGTAAGGGAGGAGATCTGCTCAGCACTTGGGCATAGATACCATTCACATGATCTGGCCAGGACAGTTGCCAAGGTTACCAAACCAAGTCTTGTCAATTTCCTTACCCAAACGCCACATTTAAAAATCCTATTTACACATCAAGCCACTCTCAAATGCCTCCTCATTCTTGAGATATTTGACTTCTCCTATCCTAGGAGGTGTAAATGAGCCCGCTTTCACTCAGGGTGTCTTTGATGGCTAAGTCACACTGGGCATTCCATCATCCATCATGAATGTCACAGTTCAAGGGGAACTGCAGCATCCTCCTGCCAGCCCTCCCCTCCCTCTCTGAGCCTTCAGGCTCAGAGGTGCGTTCAGTTCATTCTTGGTGCATTCAGAACCAGACCTAGGGTTTAGCGTGCAAATATCAGCAAGTGACTGGAACAAGATGGCATTGGTCTCCAAAAACCACCAAATGAGTTCTCAGGAGGATGAAAATGCAAATGCGGGGCACTACCAAAGGACCAAATCCATCCAAAGTCATGAGGATCCCAAATCAAACGGGGAGGATGTTTGCTCTGGGCATGAAACTACTGAGAACCCACACACTGTGGCTCACAAACACGTCAGTGAGCTGGCTGCTGACACCCTGCAGGTGAATCAAGCATTGGAAGCCCTATATTCAGACACATCCCAGTTCCCACAGTCAAAAGATCAGAGTCAGCACTTGGAAAGTAGAAAGGGCTTCAGGCAGAATCACGACGGCCAATTCCCCTCACAGAGGCGCAGAAGAGCGACAAGAGGGTAGTGTCCATGAAGCTCCCTGTCCCCTCCAGACTGGCAAATGAAGCCTTCAGGAAGCCAAGTGCTTTGGGTGTCACTAAAAATAAGCTCCCCAAACTTCATCTTGATACACTGCAGCTGCAATTCACAGCGTCTAGAGCTTCATGTGGTATAATGAGCAAATGGATTACAATGATTTATTTTTGGTTTCAAAGCTCCACTGAACACAACCTTCCAGTAGAATGGGAAAAGAAGAGGCTGGGAGCCAGCCACTTTCCTCCAGCCCCCTTCCTTCCAAAGCTGGCAGGCATCCACCTACTGATGTCCAGTGGACATGCCATGAGACGGGACAGAAGCTCTGGGTTCTGGTGCCTCTGGAAAGTACGACTTTGAAGATAAAGCCTCTGACAGGGTTTACTCTTTAGGAACTGGGAAGATGCCTAAATCACCGTTTATATATGGGGAAACCCAAAGGCGTTTGCTATGGAAGAAAGAGCCACGAGCCTTAGTGTATCTCTCGAAACATTAGCATGTACTAAGGCAAACACAGCCAAGACTAATTGCATGTAGGGATTCCCTCTACAAACACCGGATGAGTTTCCAGGACAGCTTCCCTCAGCTTGCCTCGGCACAGGGAAGCCTATTATGACGGTTCAGGAGAGGATGGCACCCAGAGAGGCTGGGCCATGCAGCTGAAGGAAGACAGCACTGGGCTCGGAGCAGAATTGTTGGGGTTTCCGTTCCTTCCATGCGCCAGGAATAACAGCCCCTCTGAGTGCTTTTTATAAAATGGCCATAATGAGTAACTACATCAGCGGATTGCTCTGTCGCTTGAAATGAGAAAAAGAGTGGGAAAGGGGGTTTTTAATAAATTAATAGTAGAGATTTTTGTCATGCAAATAAATTCCAAAGTAGTTCTTTTGTTTGCACACCTGTGCGTACATGTTTGGAAGTGTGTAGCTGCACATGTGTGTTTGTGCACAAGTAGGTACATGCTGTGTACTGTTCTCTGCCTTAATTTTTCAGGCAGGCCAGCCAGCAAGCTCCAGGGATCTCCTTGTCCCGCCTCTCACGCCCTGAGATGACAGGCATATGCCACCTCCTGTATGTAGGTGCTGGGGACTCAAACTCAGGTCTTCATGTATAACAAGCATATCACTGACCGAGCCAACTCCTGAGGCCCCCAAAGAGTCTTTTAGTTGAGGACTTTCCCTTTCCAAGGTCCTATGGAATGTTCTGGGGCCAAGGGCAGAGCAACAGAAAGCCTGGAAGGCTATCTTCTCTAGTTTCCTGCATGGTGCCCTGGCAGAGACAGGTCTCCCGACAGAGCCATCTGGAGCCAGGACAGAGGACCGGGTTTCAGGTCGAAGCATCAACAGCTTGCCTGTTGCTCTGAGCGCTCCACCCTTAAACAGGCCGAGTCTCCCAAACATTGACACCAGATAGAGGAGTTTCTCACAGCGAGGGAAGGAGACAGCATCTGCCCAGCATTACGGCCACGCCTGCCACCTCCAGAATGCTCCATCACCACACCGTGTGTGCACACTGGGAAGCCTCTTTTCTCCCTGACTCTCTAACTTGGCCACCTAAATAAGGCACTGGCTTTCAAGGCCACTCCCTAGTGGTCTCTAAGATGAGAGCGCATCAGTGCCTCGGTCTGTAATCAGGAAACCCCAGACCTTCCTGAGTCTCCTAAACTCTCACGGTCAAGCATGGTGGGCATAGCACGCCTTTAATCCCAGCACTCAGGAGGCAGAGGCAGGAGGGTCTCTAAGTTTGAGGCCAGTATGGCTTACAGAACAAGATCCAGGACAGCCAGGGCTACACAGAGAAACCCTGTCTGGAAAAACAAAAACAAAACAAACAAAAAACAAAAAACAAACAAAAATCAAAAACACCCCCCCCCCCAAAACTAAACAAAACCCAGAATGGTGGCCTTAAGAGCTTTAGAAGACGAGAATAACTGGAAGGATTGGATTCTGTGTTCAAGATTGCTCATAAACATCTCTCCATCTATCAGCCACTGCATGGCTCCATCCAAGACTCGAAGACTTGTGTGCCTTCTTCGAGAGACACCTCTCTCTACACTCTCAGTCTTACTTGGACTGAGTACCTGGGGCAGCCTCACTATGCCCACACCAGAATGCCCGTCATCCTCACCTCCATTCTTCAGAGACCTGCAATCCCACACCCATCTCATGGACTTTTTTAAAAAGAATTGTTTGTTTATTTATTATGTATATAGTGTTCTGCCTGCATGTATGCTGCAGGCCAGAAGAGGGCACCAGATCTCACTACAGATGGCTGTGAGCCACCATGTGGTTGCTGGGACTTGAACTCAGGACCTGTGGAAGAGCAGCCAGCGCTCCAGCTCCTCTCACTGACTTTTAAAAACTGGTTTCAGCGCTGCCGGTGGAACGCAAGGCCTTCTAGGCAAGAGCCCTATCATGCTACTTTCCAGCTGCTTTTACTTTTTATTTTGAAATCAGGTCCTTGCTATGTTGTCCAGGCTGGCCTTGAATTCACAACCTTGCCCAGCTTCCCATATCTCGAATTTTAGGCCTGTGTCACCGGGCCCTGTGTGAGAGATTCTATAACCAAGGTCTACCTCCTGATTTGAAGGTCAGTCCTCTGAGCAGACAGACAGACAGTCCATCCTCCTGGAGTCGGGCACACAGTGAACTCATCAGCTCCTGTTTTGTTGATGGTTCTAAAGCAATACATGGCTCCTAGCAGGGACCTAGTAAAAACTTACAGAGGACATTTCCACACAAGTCAAGTCCTTTTCCAAGGCTGCTGCGGCTTGCCCCTCCTTCCCCCCCCCCCCCCGGCCCGTCCTCCCCTGCACTTTCCACATCTCTGCCTTTCCACGTCTTATTTACTCCTGAGACTCAATCATCATCCAGGTGAGTAGTCTGTCTTCCCTGCAGACCACAGCAGCTGAGAGAGGGAAGCAGAGGAGGCCCAGGAAGGAAAACCCTGCACCTAGGTTCTTAAAAAGGGACACGTAGCAGCAGAGACCTCGCAACCCATTTCTGGAGCCAAAGCTTCCAGCCTTGAGTTCTGGCTTCCTGGGCATAAAAATGCCTTTCTCTCTCTTCCTTTCTTCCCCCCGTTTGGCGTGAAATAAATAGTTAGCCATTAAGATGTAAAATGCCGTTGTCACAGTTCATAGAACAACAGACAGGTTAATATGGGTTCTTAAGATTGTCATTTCCTCGTATTAACCCTGGAGCAATGGCGACCTATCAAAATGCACTGTGGAGGGCTCTGGAAGCCAGCCACTTTTCTACTTTAATAATATTTGATGTTTAAATAACATTTGATGCTTGTTTCCAAGTAGAGTTGGATACGCTGCTTTTTGCCTCCTCCCTCCCTGCTTCCTTCCCTCTTCTTTCTCTCCCCTGCCCCACCTCTTCTTCATTCCTACTCTCAGAATATATTGGCCTTGGGTTTCTCCCAGGGAGATGTTTATATAGGTTACACTGGCGTTTTGTTCTTGTCTCTAGAGCCCTCTTATCCCAGATTCCTCTTCTTTTTGCTATTCATTACCTCTCCCCAACTCCCAGGCTACCACCCATCCTACCTCTGATGCCTGTCATAGAACTAATATAACTCTGAGGACATTTTAGGTTCTTCCCAGCAAGGGTGGGCTTTATTCTCATGCCAGGTGTAAGCAGTCACAGCTGGCCTTTTCCAGCAGACAGGAAGAAGCACCGTGCTCAGAAGAAATGCCTAGTGGTCATCTTTGCACTGTGCAGGCTCCAGGGGTGGGATTTGCACTGAGGACCCACCCAGCTTGAAGCCTCAGGAAGTGACATTTGGGCATGTCCTGCCCATCAGACCATTTCGGTTACAGGGCTAGCTGGTACCCTGGGAGCATCTCTAGAGCAATCCTATGTGTCAAAGTGCTGTTTGTGGGGTGTCCATTGGAATCCGGCTTTCCTCTGGCTATGCTGAACTATGCATAATACATGTTTCATAAGAAGTCCTAGAGGAACAACCTGAGGTCAGACGTTACCACTATCAAAACTGCTTGTGGTTCATCCAGTGGGCAAGGTTCTCAGACCCTAGTGCTCGAACACACTGTTTCTTGTTGTTTTTTCTCCCTCATATTATCGAGTACTTCTGCTTCAGCCTTGAAGAATTAAGCCCTCCTCACCCTCTGCCTGGCTCTGGGTCTATGGCTGGTTCTTCCCACGCTATGCTTCCTTGGAGATTCCTGTTGTCTTTGGGCAGTGGTTTCCTGTTGTATCTGTCTCCAGCAGGGGTCTGGGGGAGTGCCCACCTGCCTAGCTCACACATGCAAAGAAGAGTCAATGCATTAATTAATAATCCATGCATTGACTCTCTGTCTTACCCTCAGAAGAATTTAAGGAACCACAAAGATCAAATGCACATCCGAGGGGCTTTTAATCCAGTGAAAATGGCAGACACATGAGCATTTTTAAAGCACGGAAGAGCTGAGATAATAAGATCTGGATGAGGGCTCTGGGGAAGGGGACCTTCTCTGGTGACTTTGGACCAGGCATGACATAAGGGTACACTTAACGGGTGCTTTTTGATTATGTGACGTAAGTAGGTGGGGAAGACTTGAAGGGCCTTAGAAAGCACAGATTTTAGCAAGGAAGCTTGAAGCCAGAGACAGAAAGAGAGAGAGATTGAAAGAGAGAAAAAGGTAGAGAGAGAGACTGCCAAACTAGAAGCTAAGAAATGATCCTGGGTCTCCGGGTGCGGACTAGGAACTCTCAATCCAGTCCCTGATGGAATGGGCTATACTGTCTCTACAAGTCCTCAGACTGAATACTGTCTCTACGAAACCTCACACTGAATCCTCTGACCAAAGGGGCCATTCTGCCCCTACAAAACCTCAGACTGAATCCTGAGCTGTCTCCTCCTGCCTTATATCCCTCTCTCCACCCAGCCATATCACTTCCTATCTCTACTTCCCTAGTGCTGGGATTAAAGGTGTGAGCCACCACCTCTTGGCCCTGTTTTTCTTTATACTGTTTAAATCCTCATATGTGAGATTTTCCAGGGTGGCCTTGAACTCACTGAGATCCATCTGCCTCTGCTTCTTGAGTGCTTGGATTAAAGGTATGTGCCACCATTGCCTGACCTTTATGGCTAACTAATATGGCTAGCTCTGTATTCTGATCTTAACACAAACTTTCTTTGTTAAAGCACAAACAAAATATCTCCACATAAAGTGATAAATTTGACTAGAATTTTCCTTTTGGAAATTAGTGGAAGCCCTAGCTCTCAGCTTCTTGGTATACAGGCTCCTGGTTCTCAACATCCTGGGCCCCAGACTTTTGGTCTTCATGATCGCGGTCTTTGGTTTCTTATTCCCTAGGTTTCTGGTTTTCAATCTCCTGGTTTTGGTTTTTGGCATCCTGTTTTTCAGCCATACACTCAGTGTAGATGACCACCAGCTCTCAGTGATTTTGTTCATGTTGTCTGCCTGGCTGGAAGGCGTTCTCTATTGTCTCAGGTCTTTTGTCCACTCCCAAGGCCTTGCCCACACACTTCAGCCACCTCCTCAAGATACTTTTCCCTGACCTACCTTCACTAGGATCAAGGACTTTCCCAAACACTTCAGCCAGCCACCTCCTCAATACTTTCCCCTGCTCTGCCCTCACTAGGGTCCAGAGGCATTTTTTCTTTTATAACCACACTATGCTGCTTTGGTGGGTTCTATATCCTAAATTCATTATTATGAACTTTGCAAGGCCAGATATTGCTTTTCTATCACTGCAACCCAGCAGTGTGCAAATCAACAAGGACTTGGGAGAACTTGAACTAATTGAACTAATTTGAACTAACTATCAGCATGTATCTAACCAGTATCCTCTTACTAGCCCAGGACTGCAAGGAAGCGCAGAATAGTCCTTATTGTACCTTTTATTTTGCCAGCAGAGTCCAAACGGGCCCATTCGAAAGCTTCTTCTGTCCTCAGAACTTGTTCTCAGCTCACACAGGCTCCATGAACCCTGTGCCTACATCCTTGATGTCTACTGAATGCAAGGACTCTATGAGGATGTGCTGATGGAGGTGCGCCATCCAAAGGAGGAGCATCCACCTTTGCATCATTCTCACAAGTCAGATGCCTTCCTAGGGTCGTTAGTTCTGCTCTCTACATCCTACCATTTTGGTTCTTCAAGGAGGGAACAATGATAGCCTTCTACAAAGTCTGTGAGCTCACAGGAGGTTGCAGAAGCAGGCAAGACCTTGTCTTGTCATAAGACCACCGAGGGCTGAGCTTCAGCTCCGACATGCCAATTCTAAATTCTTGCTCGGTCACTCGTTTATCCCCTGTGAGGAGGCTCTAGGTTTTTGTCTGGACATCAACAAGGACCACAGAACCTTTCTGTCATTGCTAGACTCTTGGGATACGGAATGTGATGGCGGACTGCCAAGGAGAAGTGACTCTTGGACATCTTGGGAGAACTGGGACAGTAAATAGAATGCCATGCCTCTTTATGGTTTGTAAATATGAAGTTGAGGTTTGCATAATGTCCTGGTGAAAGTATGCATGACATACTCTGCCATTCCTTTTTTTTTTTTTTTTTTTTTTTTTTTGCTGTTGTTGCTTTTTACAGAGAAAGCAATTGAGGCCCAGATACACTGGATGGTTTGTCTAAGAACACATAGCTGGAAGGTGGCAGAGAGGTTGTCCTGGAGCAGAGAACTCTCAATCTGGAGCCTTCAATGCCTCTAGGCCATGAAACATTACATGGGCCTTTAACTAATGATAAGCAGTTCTGTTCTGATGGTCACCTCTAAAGGACCATGACTACGGTCCCTCCAAAACACCGGTATAGTTAAGGTGGATTATACTCACTGCACAGACACTGTCCCATCTATGTTCCTGAAGATGCAGATGGGGATAGGATCGGGGAGAGCTGTGGCAGAATACTTGTTTACACTGTATGAAGATGTGTCACTGTGATTGGTTTAATAAAGAGCTGAATGGCCAATAGCTAGGCAGGAGAGACAGGCAATATTTCTGGGGAAAAGGAGGAAGAGGAGGAAGACTGTAGGCATGAGGACTACTCCAGAGATGGTAGGACAAGTTGGCTGTACAGAAATGGAAAAGAGGCAAGAAAAAAGTCATGTAGTAGAATGTAGAAGCAAATTAATTTAAGTTATAAGAGATAGCTGGGGGTTAGCCTAAGCTATAGGCCAAACTTTCATAATTAATAAAAAGTCTCTATGTCATTATTTGGGATCCGGCTGACAGGACAGAGAAAGACTCATCACAGAGAGTAGAATGGATATAAATGTCCCACCTAGATAGGCCCAGAGAAGCAGGTGCCCCCATTCTGCTTTTCCTCCACATCTTTAGCTGGCTTTCTATTGTCATGATAAACACCATGATCTAAACCAACTCGGGGAGGAAAAGTTCTATTTTAGCTTACAGTTTATAGTTCACCACAGAGGAAAGCCAGGGCAGGAAACTCAAGTCAGGACCCTGAAGCAAGAACTGAAGCAGAGGTCATGGAGGAACCCTGCTCACAAGCTTGCTCCCCATGATTTGCTCAGTCTGTTTTTTTTTTTTTTATACCACTCAGGACCACCTTTCCATGGATGGCACCATTCACAGTGGGCTGGGCACTTCTACGTCAATCATTAATCAATAAAATGTCCTATAGAGTTGCCTTCTTGCAACCCGATGAAGGTGTTTCTCAATTGAGGCTCTCTTCTATCAGAGGATTCTACCTCGTGTCAAACTGACAAAACAAAACAAAGCAACTAACCAGAAAATGCCACCAAAGTGACCTTGGACACCATGACTGCAAGGGTGGAAGAGCTTCGAGGTAGGCGTAGGGCATGACCTTCATGTGTGATAAGAAATAAATCGTTGTGTGCCAACTAAACAAGGTTTGGGATCGTCTCTCACCACATCTTCCCTGGTCAATTTTGACTACTGATTCCAAGTTGAAAGTATTGCCTGAACACCAGATCAATACGGTGAGAATAATGGTCTGTGCCCACGGGGTCTTTTTTGGCTTCCTCCTGTGCAGGAGGTAGTATTGCCTTTACTTAGACAGGGAAACTGAAATCTTAAAGGACTCTGTACCTTCCCCACTATCAGATAACCGCTGTCCCTATGGTCTCCTTCCCATGGTTTCTAGGATCCTAATGTCCTTCCTGTCCCCATCTGTGACTGGCGAGGGGAGAGATGCTTCTGTCATTGCTCAGTCTTGAGAAGCTCATTGCTTACACTCTATCACTTCACCTCTTCATTCAACAATTCATTCATTCATTCAACAATTCATTCATTCATTCATTCATTCATTCATCATCCATCCATCCATCCATCCATGCATTCCTTCATATTCATCTCTCCACATTTTCACCATATTTACTCATTTATTCATTTTCTGGCTTCCTACCATATTTGTTCACATTTTCACTCATCGATTCATCTCACTTATCATCTTCATTTTCTCATTTCACTAATGTGCTTGCTTGCTCTTTCCACACATTTCCCCCTCCTTTCCCACGCACAAGCACGTATATGTCCCCTGCTTACCCCCTTATGCCTCCCTCTCTGCTTTTCAGCACAGCACAGCGTCCTACCAGGAAGCTGAACCTCCCTTGGCTAGGTCCATTAGCCCTCCCTTCCAGAACATTCTCTTCCATTTGAACATCAGCTTGCTGAGCCGTGCAGGCATGTCTCCTGGTGTGCGGGGGACACGCTTTCTGCTCGGGAACAGATGTTCCTGTAATTACTGTTTTGACTTTCACCCCCTAACACCAGAACATTCTTTCCACAAATTCCTGCAGCACACAGGAAAGCGAGTAGGAAGCATGGGCAGGGAGCTCGGTGCCTGGGGGTGCAGATTCCATGGCATGGTTGGCACTGGCAGCCAGGCAGGGCATTTGGAGGGCCTCTCTACTCCAGGATCTGGGGTCTCAGCTGAGCTGGGGCAGGCAAATAGGCTCCGAAAAGCAAGATGGTGCCTCCTAGGGAGAAGCGTTGACAGATGCCTGGCCTGAGCAGCCTGGTGTTGCTTTACCTTTGTGACAAGTCAGAGAGTCAGAGGGCGCTTGCTGTCCAGCACCTCAAGAACGTATTTAGTCGCAGGCCAAAAGAGATGGCTGGCCACTTGGTCTGACATCTGGGGTATGAGTGAGCCTAGCCAGGCATAGTCTAGACCCACAGGTCTTCTGAGAAGCCCTGAAGATTCAGAAGTCACATCCAGACATGGAGTCCTTGAGAAAGTCTGGAGCTGCGGGAAGGTGAGGAACCTGTCTGGGCTCTCGGAGTCAGCAATGAGTCTGGAACTCAGGCTAGGACTCAAGTCCCTCTCCTTCCACCCAGCTGCCTCTTTAACCAGCACACCTGTGCAGCAGGAACTCGAGCTTCCCCACAGACTGTTAATTTCACAAATTTCTGGTCGTGCTTGACTCTCAAAGATGGTTTTCGTTACAAGATCCAATGTCAGAGCATATGCTATGACCCCCTTCCCAGAAGCACTGATGAGACCAGGGCTTGTGGTCTACCACCAGTTCTGTTACGGCCAGAGAACAGAGAAAAGGCAAATGTTTCTCAACCAGAAAAGTCACACGCTCAGATCCGCCTTGTAACCTGTAATCCCCATGCCATACGGGCCCAAAGCCACCTAGACTCTGAACAAAAGAGGAGCTCACTGGGTGATCTGAGTTGTAATTCTGACATACACCATCTTCTAGACCTTAGCCACATTATTACCCTGCTCTGTCAGATTGGATATCAAACCATTTTCTAAAACCTGGACCATCTCTGGTAGATTCTCAGTGAGTAGAAGCCATGACTTGTTCAACCTGGCACTCAGTATTAGGCACTGCACTGACTCAGTAAATGGGTATTGATGGCTCCACATGGAGCCGTGATGGTTATTACTCTCCACTGTCAACTTGATTGGCCTGAGAAACACCTAGGCAACTTGTAAAGCACAGCTCTGGGTGTACCTATGAGCCCATTTCTAGAGACACTTAGATCCTGAGGGCTTGGGCTTGGTCCAACTCACTGATGGGTCGATAGACTCTTGGGAGGTGGTGGGACTTTAGAAGGTGGGGATTTCCTGGAGAAGCAGCCACTGAAGACATACCCTTCAGATTGTATCTTGCTTTGGCCCTTCCCTAGGATGGCTCAGCTATGCTTCCTCTCCACTATGGTGATAGCTACTTCCCCATGCCCTCATGGCTCAGAGCCTCTGAGCCCCAGCAAAACCAAATCCATCCTCTCTTAAGTTGTTCCCGCCAGGTATTTGATTGTAGCCACTATAGAACTAACACAGAACTGTGTGCGTGTTGTTATTGTTGCTGTGTGTGTCT
The DNA here is from genome assembly GCF_950005125.1 of Chionomys nivalis. Classification (NCBI taxonomy): domain Eukaryota; kingdom Metazoa; phylum Chordata; class Mammalia; order Rodentia; family Cricetidae; genus Chionomys; species Chionomys nivalis. Next base: position 3,445,502 of record NC_080108.1, read on the forward strand.
GAGCCTGTGGGTCCACTAGCTTGTGTTCATGCCTGCGGATGCCAAAGGAAGGCACTGGGCATCTTTCTCTCCACCCTCTGTCTTACTGCCTAGAGACAGGGTCTCTACCTGGGCTGGAAGCTCACCTTTTCCCACTAAGCTAGAAGGCCAATCATTCCCCAGGATCCTCAGGTCTCTAAGCTACCAATGCAAGGAGGGGCCGGGGCAGGTGCATGCATACCTGGCTTTTGGCATCTGAACTCAGTCCTCTACTCTGGCATAGTAAACCTTCTTGCTCACTGATTCACGCCCCAGCCCCAGCTTCTGTTCTCTCCCTGCTTGCTACTAAAGCACTGAGCTTCTCTAGTCATTTTGGGCCCTTGGCAGATTCTCTTGGATGAAGTACAAGTTTACTCCCATTCCATGCAAAAGTCACCCTGAGCTTCTGTTATTCCTATCTGGATATCGTTGCTCCTATGAGATTGGTTTGACTGTGTTCGTATGAGCCCTTTCATGCCTGGTTGTTATGAAAACACGGAGGGAAGGAGACAGTTCAGAATTTGGGAAGAAGACTTGGTATCTAGTAGGGGCTGGTGGTCTCAAGAGTCTAGTGGGGAACAAGGAAAAAATGGGGTACCAGGTGGACCCCTTTTCTCTCAAGGGTCATCCTGCCTCAGCAAGCCAGGCCGTAAGACATCACTATCTCAGGATTCTGCTGTTGGATAGACGGCTGCCTGTCCCGAGGCAAGACAAGTTAGCTGCAGCAGTAACTCAGATCGTCCTGGGCTTTTTCGTATTCAGGAGGGCCAGCGACACCTACTCAAAGTTCACATGCAGACATTCTCATTCCTGGCACCTCCATCACACGATTGTATCTGGAACTGGGTCATTGTGGAGGTAGTTCGTTAATTAACGGTGAGGTCAAATCTAGGTAGCATGGGCCTGGAACAAGGAAATGGAAATTTGACTGGGGAAGTGAGCCCTGGAGGAGGGACCAGGGTGACATATCACACCCACTGGCCCAGGAGTGCCAAGGTCGACCAGCAGAGGCTATGGGAGAGGATGAGCAGATGCATCTTGCAGCCTGTGACAGAGGCTGAGTCTCCCAGCCTCCAGATGGTGACTGTGGGGTCTCAGATTTTCCCACCTTGTGATGTTGCACTGTGCAGTCCCAGGCGAGCAAGACGACAGAGGAAGAATCTGAGACACTTCCTATGGTCAGGAGGGCAGAGCAAAGTTCCTCAGCTGCAGGAGGAATCGAGATGGGGATCACAGGAAAACCACGGGGACCGGCTTGGAGTGAGGTCTCAATCTGACATGAGAAGCAAAAGGTTGGGACTCTTACTCATTGGTGCCACCAGGCTCAGGCCCATAAAGTACTTCTTCCTTTTCCCCCAAGGGATGCCTGCGTCAAAGCAGATGCAATCAGAGGTAAGGCAATGAAAGCTCAGAATACGGTGATGTTCTTGTGAGCGAGGTGGAGGCTGAACCGAGGCGAGAACTCGGCAATCCACAAATATCCCTCAAAGACCAGCATGCCTTGGCCAGCAGACACACAGAACTAGGCCGTCTGCGTGAAATGCTACAGCCTCCGTGGGCACAACTGAATATTTAGACACTCACAAGGAGGGAGGCTGGCAGGAAAGTGGTTCTTTCCATTTTCACAGATTATTTTAGGAGTTGGGACAAGTAAGGATTTTCTTCCAAGATTAGAGGAAAACCTAGCCACGAAGAAGCTGTGGAATAGGAAGTAAGTCGTTAGTGCCCACATGAATGAAGCCTTTGGGCAAAAGACCAACCATGAGAAACTGTTAATGGTGTTGTGTTCACAGACTGATTAGGAAGCATGTTTCAGAAACCATTGGGAGAGGAAGAGGAAGAGGAGGAGAGGGAGGATTGCATGGGAATCTGAGTTCCATCCTAGGGTGGGAGTCCATGGCTTGGATGATCAATCAGAAAGCAGAGGTGTGTGCCCTAGAATAATCGAGAAGTTAGCGAACAGAGAAGACTCAGTCTGTGGGGACATCATCAGCTTGACTAGTGCTGAGGGGCAGGTGCTTCCTAATTCCGTAATGATGTCACACAGGAAAGCACATCTTCAACTCCTCTCTAAGTGACAGGGACTCCATCACACAGAGTAGGTCCTTTGGAGGGTGTGATGGTTAGTTTAAAAGGTCAGCTTGCCATGGCCGAGAAGCAGCTGGGAAGAGCGTCTCGGTTGAGGAATTCTGTATATCAGTTTGGACGGTGGACATGTCTGTGAGGAGTTGTCTCAACTGCCGAGTGATGCAGGAAGACCCACCTCGAATGTAGGAGGCCCTATTTTATGGGCTGGACTCTGGACAGTGTAAGACTAGAGAAAGCCGAAGAGCAGGCAGGAAGTCAGCAAGGTAGTATTAGTTTTTTTTGTTCCTAACTGCCGAAGCTACACGCAATGCCCCTTTAAGTTTCTGCCTTGATTTCACCTTCGCCTGGAGTGCTAAGCTAGACACTGTCTTCCCTAAGCGCTTCTCTGTCGGCATGTTTTAGAACAGAAACGAGACTAACAGAGTAACAGGAAGCTCTCCCTCTTTGTGAGATGCTGGAGTCACAAGGTGTGAGCCAGGCCCGTCACTGGCAAACACGGATACAAGTGTAGCCCACTACAGCTTCCAAAAGAGACACCAAGGATGGCCGCTTCTATTCATCCAGCTGATTACTCAGCCAGGTCCCAGGCTGCCCCTCCCTGCTGGATCTCTGTCCAGTGGCCCACACATCCTCTCACTCTCTCACTGACTCAGGCTCCTCACACCAACCCAGCAGCCCATCTTTCCAGCTCGACCTGTGCGTTCCATCCCCACGTGTCCATCTGCGTGATTCCCCTGATTCCACCCCAACTCTGGGCATGGCCGCCTCTCTTGTCAGTAGCAGGAACCTTTGAATCCATCACGCCACTCGGACACTTGTTTTTTCTAAATGGAGGGGATGAGAGAGAAGAGGATACAAGGAGAAGAGAATGGAGGAGCACGGAGAAGACAGGAGGGGATGGGAGAGAGCACGTCTTTAAAAACACAAATGCGAGCGTGCTCTCCCCTTGCTCAGAATCTTCTAGCAGCTTTCTATTGTGTTGAGCATCAAGGGCCATCCTTTTACCTTGTTCTTACACGTTTGCACAATTAGTGTGTTACAGAAATGCACATACAAAAAAATGCCAAGCATGTGTAGTGCAAGGCTATCCTCTAGCTTCTAAGTTATCTACATCACTACAGGGAGGAAATTTTCATCACAATTTCTAACAGTGGGAGGTTTGTTGTTAGTGTCATGTGTGTCTGTGTGTGCACGTGCATTCGTGCGTCCATGAGTGAACACATGCATGTGCACACACCCTCGCTCATGCTGTTGCAGTTAAAACTCAGGGCATTGGCCTTATGCCTCTAGGCAAGCGAGCTATCATTGAGCTGCATCTTCAACCTTTGTTTTTGACATTTTTTTTTCTTTGCTTGTTTATTTGAGACAAATTCTCACTTCATAGCCCAGGCTGGCCTCAAACATATGGCCCTGTTCTTCAGCTTTCTAAGTCTTGAGGTTATAACCACAATATCTACCCCTAGCTTCTAATGATAATTTCCATGAGAAAGAGGCCCACGGGTGTCTCTCTGTCCCTTCAGTTATAGACAGTACAATGAGTCACCGTAGCAGTAAACAAGGAATAAACTTGGTTCCTTTGAACACTGCCACCTTCCAGGCCCCAGCAGTTGGCACCACACTTCTGCTTGTTCTAAGGAGCTGGCTCTTCCTTCACCGCACCCACCACTGCCCATGACCAGATGGGTCAGTCTGCCCAACTCCGGATCCAATTACCAAGTCGATTTGGCACTCAGACTAAACAAAGTTATTCATCCTCAGCAACCGACGTGGCATCTTGGCTTCCATCTGCCACGTTTCTGCTCACCCAGAACATCCGAATTCGGGTGGAGGGAGGAATATTGCTTTCTAGACTCCTTCAAAGACTTCAGATATTCTCAGGAAGCAGAGAAGACCCTGCTTCAAACCTGACGAGGAGCCCCTGCAACCCCGAGTGGGCCACCCTGGCCCAGGAGATGGAAAGCTTCCATCCAACCACGGCTGCCGCCTGAGCGGGAATCACATGGGTCCCGGTGAAAACGCGGGCGCAGATTTAGCAGCCGCGTTTAGCGCAGAGAAATGTCTCCAGGAATGAATCACGAAGGGAATACTGTCATTTGTGCAGAGAGACGGAGGGTTATGAAGGGAAACGTGGCGAGAGAGGCTCGTTTCTGCGTATGAAAACAGATGGCCCCTTTGAAAACCAGGAAGCCCAAACAGAAGCATCATTTATCCCGGGAGCTAAGCGATTTTCCTATTGACATCGAATCAAAAACCCATCTCCTATGCTCTTTAACCCCCCGGAGGGTCCATAAATGGCACTTCTTAAAATAAAGGCAAGCGGAGCTCTCATGAGGTTGCGAGTTACATAAGACAAACCAGGCTCCCTGTTCCCATCATTTACTCCTCCCTCTGCTCTTGGCCTAGGTACTGCAAAACAAAACCACAACTGGCAGTAACAACAACCCTTCAAACAGCAGCCTGCCAGAGGGGACAAAAGGAAGCCTAATTTAGGATGCTCCCCAGGGGGGCACATTGACACATACTACTTTCTCATCCCTCCTACAGTCACAGAGGACTGTGTAGGGATCTCTCATCTCTCTTTCTTTGCTCTATTCTTCCTTCATCCTTCTGACTCTGTAATAAAACGGCAGCAGCCAAACTGAAGTGGCCAAGGCTGCCCTCCCTCATCTTCCTGCCCCTTTCCAGACTGCTCTGTGTGTGGGAACCTGTGGACCAGCTATGCAGAGGTTGGCAGGTCTCCCTGTGACGTCTAGTTGGATCCCACCAGTAGGAAGCACGGGTAGGAGGTCTGAGACAGTTGGTGGAATGGTGGTGGGGTGTTTACTCTTTGGATGACTCCTCTCTGGGCTGTGGATTAGCGGGGGGCCGAGTGCCTATATAGGAAGGCACAGATCCCTGCTTGAGTCACAATTACAGATACAGTTCTCTCTTGGGGCCACTGCTTGCTCTCTTCCCTGTCCATTGGGCCTAGGATGATACTTCTCAACTGCTGTCAGTCAAGGGGTGTGCCACTAACCTTAGTGACCGTCCTTACTTCTACCCATGGTTTTTCAATCCTCCCTCCCTTCTCCTGCCTCGGAACCTCATCTGATGGTGCAGTGGTTTCTGACCGGGACCTTATCAACCATGACCTCTCCATGTCATCACTTACATCCATGTCTGTCTTCCTTTGACTTCAAGTGGATCATATTTTCTCTCTCTCTCTCTCTCTCTCTCTCTCTCTCTCTCTCTCTCTCTAAAACACTTCCCCATCAAATGATTTTAACAGGGCTTGAAATAGAGTTCAGTTCACAAAGTGCTTGCCTACATGAAGGCCTGGCTGTCTTAGTGACAGCAATAAATAAAAACGGGCATAGTAGCATCTGCCTGTCATACCTGTGCTTTGGAGGTGGGAGTAAGAAGTTCAAGATCATCCTTGGCTATATAATAAAGTCAGGGTCTGCATGCTTTTCACAAGGCTATTTTGGGGGTGTGAATGGGGAAGTCTTGAATAAACACCCCAGAAACTTTGAGCACAGGAGAATTTTAGGGACTATCCCATCTGATGCTAATTAATACTTATTTTCTAAAGGCCTTTGACAAGATTCAACATTCTTTCCTGATGAAAGACATGGAGGGAAGGTGGATGGAAGGGACATATCCAGACATAATACAAACAGCTTTCAGCAAGCCTACAGCCAACATGAAATTAAATGGAGAGAAACTCAAAGCGATTCCACTAAAATTAGGAAAAAGACAAGGCTGTCCACTCTCTCCACACCTGTTCAATATAGTGCTTGAAGTCTTAGCTAGAACAATAAGGTAACTGAAGGAGATCAAGGGGATCTTATTTGCAGATGATATGATAACATACATAAGTGACCCCAAATTCTCCACCAGGAAACTCCTACAGCTGATAAACACTTTAGCAAAGTAGCTGGATACAAAGTTAACTCACAAAACAGTAGCCCTTCTATAATCAAGGGCAAACACACCTAGAAAGAAAACAAGGAAACAACATGTTTCACAGTAGCCACAGAAAATTATAAAGTATCTTGGGTAATTCTAACCAAGCAAGTGAAAGACTTCTATGATAAAATCTTTAAGTCATTTAATAGAGAAATTGAAGGAGTTATCAGAACTATCTCCCATGTTCATGGATCAGCAGCATCAGCATGGTAAAAATGTCCATCCTACAGAAAGCAATCTATAGATTCAATGCAATTCCCATCAAAATTCTAACACAATTCTTCATAGATCTTGAGGAGACACTTCTCAGTTTCATATGGAAACACACCAGAGGGAGAGGGAAAAGGAGAGGGAGAGAGAGAGAGAGTCAGTCAGCCAGGATAGCTAAAACAGTCCTGAGTAATAAAAGAACTTCTGGAGGTATCACCATTCCTGATTTCAAGTTTTCTACAGAGCTATAGTAATACAGACAGCATGACATTGGAATAAAAGCAGATACACTGAACAATGGAACTGAACTGAAGACCCAGCACATATTATGTGAGGAAAGAATCTATTTTCAATAAAAGGTAAACCAAACTAAACCAAAGCAAAGGATTATTGAAGAGAGGTTTGCCAGGTTGTCAGGTATGACAGCAGTAGTGTTTACTATTGTTTTTACTGAATAGTGATGGAGGAAGGTCATTGGTTAAATAATAAAGAAATTGCTTGGCCCTCATAGGTTAGAACATAGGTGGGTGGAGTAAACAGAACAGAATGCTGGGAGGAAGAGGAAGTGAGCTCAGACGCCATGCTCCCCTCTCCCGGGCAGATGCAGGGCAGCTCCTCTGAGAGACAGCCACCATGCTCTCCTCTCCAGAGCAGATGCGATGAAGCTCTGACCCAGGATGGATGTAGGCTAGAATCTTCCCGGTAAGCACACCTTGGGGTGCTACACACATGAACAGAAATGGGTCAAGCAGTCTTTAAATGAATAGAGTTTGTGTGTTGTTATTTTGGGGCATAAGCTAGCGAGGCTACCAGGAGCTGGGGCGGCAGGAACACAGCCCGCAGCTCCCACTACAGGATAGTATTTGACACAATTTAATTATGGATCAGACAAAAAAAAAAAAAAAAAAAACAACACCAAAAATAAACCCACCTCATTTTCTAGAGGTCAATTCTTCTAAAATATCCTGAAAAAATGTTCAGTTTCTATAATTCAGATAGTCTAATAATCCTTGATTTGCGTATAGAAGTTCCCAGGGGCATGACAATCCTGACTAACTGACCGCCTCCCGTGAGTTTCCACTGTTTGAGTATCAATTACTGGCGTCTCAGAGCGGGGCCCTGGTGTCCGCATTGTGCAGTACACTGGAACCGTGGGGAACAGAAGAGAAACGGGGATGACCTCTGACCTCCCCTGTTATGGAATACGGTAAATATGAGACATGGGAAGAGATGCGTATTGTCCAGTGAAAAAGAAGGTCACAAACTTTAAGGAATAGGTGGACACGTTAAAGAGCCAGAACGCTATTAGCCTGAAGGTGTCCCTGTTCTTGGAACTTGTACATACAAACAGCAACACCAGTCTGGCTACTACTCTTCCATACAAGCTGAAACTTAAGCGTAAGAGCAGTCACGTTCCAGCCAATCACAGCCAGCCAGCTCACTAGGCCAAACCCCCTCCAGGCACGTGCCTGGATGAAGATACACAGGTAGTCCCTAGACTTTGCTTTTGTTTAAGGTCTTCCAAATCCTTTTATTTATTTATTCTTTTAAATTTTCTTTTACTTTTGGGAGGAGCTTGGTCCTGCCTCAACTTGATATGCCCAGACTCCCCATGGGAGGCCTTACTCTTTCTGAGGGGTGGAGCTGCGTGGGTGGGGGGAAGAGAAAGCAGAAGGGGGGGAGGGAGGAGGAACTGTAGTTGGTATGCAAAATGAAAAAATTTTAAATATAAAATTAAAAACAAAACCAAACAAATCCTACTATTTTATTCCGACTGTCAGGCGGGGATTCTGAGGGTTGCCTGGCTCACTCAGGAGGTGCGGTTTGCGCTAATAAAGTCTCCTAAGTTGAATTCGCCTACACCTTTTTGTTTAGCCGAGTATACCTGCCTACACACCAGCAACGCTTCCCTTAATGTGGCTCATTTCCTCCCATTTGCTTATCCATAGCCTCTAAGACTTCAAGAATAAATAGTTTTACTAGCGAGAAAATATCACAATAAAACGTAGTTTTCAAAACCACCTAGCATCATGTTAGAGACGTGTTATCTAGGAACAACTTATTAGCAGCCTCCGATTTTACTGAACACACAGCCCGTAGAGCTAGATAGTTCTCCAGCGGCTTCTGGTCTCCCTGGAGGAGGCTGGCATTCCAAACCCTTGATACTCAGACCATTGGGCTCCTCAGCCCCACTGCCTCTTGTATACCTTACCAACTCGGGTCCTGTGTGGGGCCCACTGTCGCGCCACAAGACAGATGTGTCCAGGTCTGAGCCTGTAGCCAGTATCCCGGCAGTCTTTCTGAGGTACGCTCTCCCAGAACATGTAATGTATTCCTAGCAGACGCGGTGACATGTTACTAATACCTAGATAGGCTGTCAATCAGCAACTCCTTCTCAGAGACACTTTCTAAGTCAGTCATATTAAAAAACCTATTAAAACAAAAGATTCAAGAGACATCTTTCTCAATTGTACTCTTAATTATTAGGCACCGAATTTTTCACTCTGCCTCTGCTTCCAGAGGGCTCAGGGAAGGCAATTAGCTAACTCAGAACGGCACGAACATCTACGCATGCGAAGATGAGCTTCTATGGATGTAGCCATAGCAGTGAGTGAGGCGTACACCTCCTCATGCCTCCTCAGTAGCATTAACCCTTCCATGGCTTCCCAGCTGCAGTCTCAGCTGTGGTCTGCCCTTCCTTCTGACTGGCACCCCCCTGCCAGCCTCTTCTCTTAACTTGTGGATGGAACGTTTTTTTTTTTTGACTCTTGCTTGCCAGGTCCTCCAGAGGCCTACCAGATGTAGGATGGCTGCCTTGAATGAACCTTTAAAATACGTCTAAACAAGCGGTGTGGTGATTTGAAGTTTCTAGTGGGATTTCTATAAGAGCTCAGAATACAGTCATGTCCAACAAGGGCTTCCCCTGGCAAAGGAAGGCTGGGGGCTTGCAGCACCCTCTCTCCAGCTTTAGTGGCTTTTAGACCTGGTACATCCGTCATCCTGCAGGTGGGCACGGCGTTCTCTCCTCTGCTCTTCACTTCTTTTCTCTCCTCTCATCAGCGGCCCCCTGAGCATCTGAATGTGTTGGTCTAGGGCCGGGATCAAGTGCTGAACTGACAAACCCCTATTAGAGCCCCAGGTCTAAGGCAGAACTCGGTGACAGTGACTGCTACAGAGGAGAGCACAGCAGGAGGGGGAGCGACAGCCAAGCTCTGTTCTAGGGCGAGGTCAGGAAAGGTGAGGAAGTAGGCAGCACCCAGGACAGGCTTACAGGGACCTCTGGATTCTGCTCCAGCAGGCATAAAGGTGTGTAGCAGGAGAGATGGTATGTTGGGGGTGGAGTGGTGCAGAGGCTGGTGCAGCAGAGCTGGGGTCTAGAGAACAGGGGGAGAAGAGTCCCTGGCACCACAGTAGGACCCTCAGAAATAGGACCCTTGGGTTATTACCATGTTAGGACCCTCAGGTGATAACACAGACAAAGCAAGGGTAACAGTGGTGTTCCGATCCTTACTGTAGGGTGATATGAATGATGGTGGATTGGATGGCACACATGAGAGAAACAGAGAGTATAAGGAAACATGCCAGGGCCTCCTCAGGGAGTGTGGGACACTACACACACACACACACACACACACACACACACACCATGTTTTGTCCCACACTCCCCATCCCGGGAGGGCCTCTGCCACCTAATTGTTTAAATTCTCTGCTTGGTGTGACACCTGGAAAATAATCCCACAGAAGTAGCCTTCGCCCCTGCCCACGACCAAATTCAGGCATCCACCAAACCCCGCAGTGCCTGCTCCTCTCCACCACAGACGTAGCTGCTCTCTGACGCTCCCTCCTCTTCCTCACCCACAGTAGCTCCATTGCTTATTTTGCTGAGGCCAACCATCTTCACATTTCTTTGTCCCTCTGACTGTTCCTCCCTTACCATTTACGTCTCTGATTAAGATCTTCTAAAGGTTCCCATCTCAGCGTGGAAGACAGGATCTGCCTAGTATCCCACGGGGCTCCATGTAATAATCAAGGAAGTCACTGCAATCCCACCCACAACTTCCAAACCCATTCAGTAAGACCAGAGTTTCCTCAACACCAAAACCAACAAAGACAAAAACTGGAGATCAATATCATTCATGAGCACAAATAAAAAAAAATTCTCAGCCAAATATTAGCATATTAGCAAGTCAAGCTGAGTAATACACAAAATAATTACAGAGCATAACTGTACGGGGTTCCCTCCAGCTATAAGGCTGGTTCAGCATTTAAAAATCAATTACCTAATCCATCACGTTAACAGGTTAACTATCACATAATCACATATACAGATTCAGAGAAAGAATCTAACAAAATTCAATATGTATTTGCGAGAAGAGCATCATGATCAAATGAAAGCGGAAGGGGATGGCTTCCCTTTGATGAAGGATATCTGCAAAGGCTCACAGAGAACATTGCAGTCACAGTGAGAAGGCTCCTTGGCTAGGAACCAGGTAAGGTTCCTCTGACCATACTTTTTAGTATCGTACTGAAAACCTTGGATAACATAAGAGGTCATGACATGGAAGCAAAGTGTAAACAGACTGGAAAGAAAAAATACAACTGTTTGCTCACAGGCTACGTGATTATCTAAGCAGAAGAACTGAATGGACTGCTGAGAACCAGCCAAGCTAACGCAAGCCACCTGCAACTAATAAGCAAACGACTGGCAAAGCTGTGAGACTCAAGGTCAGTCTGAAAGAGGTGCTTTCCTGTGCAGCAGCAAGGAGCAGGGAGGGCTTAAAAGTTAAATATATACTCCCACGGATATTTGTGTCAATAGAACAGATCACGTATAATCATATGAGTTATTACATATATGTCCAATTACATGCAACAATAACATACAGACAAAAGTTTGATTAAAGAAATCAGAGAAGAACTACATGGACGGGGAGGTGATTCTATGTTTTTAAAAAGGAAGACTTGGTTTGCTAAAGATATTTTCTCAGCTTTACCTATAGGTTGAGCACTACCTAAACCATGCCTTGGCAAATTATTAAGTGTATAATAATGAATTGGTGGCTTATATAAAGAGGTAAAAACAAGAGGAACCAGCCAACATTTAAGAAGAATGTCAAGACTTACTACTACGTCACCATAACCAAGGGATTGTGGTACTGGCAACAAAATAGACAAATGTATCAATAGTGCAGCACGCAGAGGCCAGGACTCACCAAAGGCAGCTGTGGTAATCAGAAGGAGAAAAAAAAGGAACAACAGATCAAAGACAGTGTCCCAGTTAGCTTTAGCTGCCAACCTCAAGAAGGCTAGAGTGAGTGAGGAACAGCCTAGAGCAGTCTGGCAGTGAGCATGTCTGGGAGAGATTCCCTTGATTATTAGCCAGTGTAGGAGGGCTCAGTCCACTGTGGGTAGCACCATCCCTAGGCAGGTAGATCTGGGCTACAGAAGAAAGCATTAGCCTAGAAGTGAACTAGCAAGCAGTGTTCTGTTCCTCCATGATTCCTCCCCAACTTCCATTAACGATGAACTGTGGCCTGGAAGTGTGAGATGAAGCAAACCCTTCCTTGAGCTGCTTCTGGTAATGGTGCTTGTCGCAGTGACAGAACGGGAACAAACAGAGAACTTAGTAAAAGGTTTAAGAAAAAACATGGACCACCAGGTGCAAAAACAGTTAAGCACAGACTTTTCATCCTTCAAAGTAATTAACACACAGTTATCATGGGCCTAAATATAAAATGCAAAGCCATTTAATTCCTTGAACACTATATGAGAGAAAACCTAGAAGACCTTGGGTTTGGTGACAACTTTTTGGACATAGCATAAAAGGCACAAATGGTGAAAGAGTCAATAAGCCAGAGCCATCTAAAATTAAGTCTTATCTGCAAAGGATTATTGTTTTAATGAGACTAAAGGCCAGAGGTGGGGAAGGAAATATCTGAAAGAAGCCATGTGATAAGGGATGATTATGCAATATATAGAAAGAATTAAAATTTGACAATAATAAAGTCAACGCTGTGATTACAAAGCAGATAAGAAATTTGAAAAACAAAAAGACCTGAACAGAGACTTCAGCCGAAGAAGCTACCCAGATAGAACTAAACATATAAAAATGTGTCCAACAACATATAGCAGTAGGGAACTTCAAATTCAGACAAGTTTCAGAAACCACTGGACACTTTTAGGTCCAAAATTCAAGTCACTGGCAAGGTGGGTGCGGGGGAGGATGTGTAGTAACAGGGCTTCTTATTCATTGCTGGTGGGTAAGGTGAGACTGCACTGAACCAAATGAGTTGACAAACCCTGTTCACTCAGAAACCTGCAGGTAAAGGTTTACAGAGGTTCAGTATCTGCCAAAATCTAGATGTCTTTAATGAGAAGAATGGATCCTCAAATACTAGTACATCCAAACAATGAAATGAGCCACCAAACCATGGAAAAACCATAAATGCATATTGCTAAAAGAAAGCACCTGATCCAAAAAGCTTAGCTACTCTAGGGTTCCCATGATGTGACCTTGCCAGGGGCAGAGAAAGGAGGACTAGTTGGCCGAGCACTGTGTGATTCCTCAGTGGTGGATAAATGATATTATATACAAATTAGTCAAAGCCTATAGGATCTCTGTAAGGCCTAAAGTGAAGACTATTGTGGTCCACGGGCTGTGGTGATAGAGATGTAAGCTATGGGTCATTAGCTGTGGTAAATGTAGCACTCTGGAATTTTCCACAGAGACCCTACTTACCGCTGACTGCGTTTCCGAGGCAAGGATAATGTAAAAGCAAAGGTGTTGTTTATCCCTCTGCATAAGGTCTCCATTTTAAGAGTCATAAACTCCAGCACGCTTTAGAAAAAGAATAACAAAGCATCGGCTTACACAACAAGAAGTGTGCCTGCACCCAGTATGTCTCCCTTTTCAGAATTCCCTCGGTTAGAGCTCTCTGACATCAAATGAGGCAACCCCCAGAACCACAGCAATGATGACAAGCAGAGCTGGGTGTCTTCAGCGACTCAGTCTGGTCATTTCTGCATGCAGAAGAGTTGAATTTATTGCCCCTGTCATCTTGGCAAGGAATTAAAAAAAAAAAATCTCAATCCTCAATTTCAAAAAAACAAAAACTTAGGGTCTGGTAGATAAGGGGCATGTGTCCAAGGTAAGAGGCAAGGCTGGGGTTTGAATTAGTTCCAACTGCAAATCTACTTTCTTTGTTTTACACTACATTGCCTTTAACAACTCCTCCATGCACTGGGTAAGTAATACCATCACAACAAATCTTGTGCTAGCTGACTATTGGCAAAGCTGGTGCTAATTTCAGTGTTTAGGGTGGCGGTTGTGGCTCGGAGTGGAGATTGCCCTAGTCAAAGCAGGGAAGCAGGGACCAACAGTCTTGCTGCTCCTGAGAGTCTAGTCTATATCTCAGCTTCTTAATTTGTGGGCTGCCACCCCAAGGCACATATAATGGAATAGGGATGTTGTGGGGAAAGTGCCAATCATAAGAGGTATTTGGATTGGTAACAACAACAACAACAAAAAAAAAATTGACTCAATATCAGTTAGGACATGATGGATCCAAGTGTTTGTAGAAGACCTGGCCTGAAGTGTCACCTGCTTATGGTGACATACACACACGAAGGCAAAACATTCACACGTAAAATAAATCAATGTAATGGAAATTTACATTTGAGTTGCTAATTTGAGTGTCATAAAAACAAACTATTCAGTGGATTTTGGTTTTGGATCAAGACGGGATTTCCAACTATTTTTAAAATGGCTCTAAACACACCTCTGCCAGTTTTGCATTATGTATTTATGGGAAGTGGCCTTATCACCAATGGCAGCTGTAAAATCATACACGGATCAAGGCCTCCCATCCTGCAGTACCAAATACTCAGGTGAGATTTAGTTGTTTATAGAAAATAAATAGGCACATTCGTCTCACTGGCCTGCAGATTTCCTTTCATCTTTAATAAATGGTAAAATTTTATACACCAAAGAATTGTTTTAAAATAAATTTATGCATAATTCATTACCAGTTTGTTTGATTTGCATACCTATTTGATATGCCGGGAGACCTGCGGTCACATAAATGTGCTTGGGCAAATAGGAGTTATGAGTAGAAAAGTTAATCAGCCCTGTTTTTAACACAAAGCCACCTGCAAAAACTTAATAATAATTAAGTCTATCCACTAAGCAATTGTTCAGACCAGGCATTCCAGTGGAGGGCTTTATAGACTTGTAGTGCTTAGACACAATGGAATGGTACTCAGCAGTAAAGAAAAAAAAATCGAATATAAAAATCTGCAGGAGAATGAATAGAATTGCAAAAATATTTTATCAAGAGAGACAAACCCAGTTTCAGGGAGGCAAACCCCATGCGTTCTCTCTCGTATGTGAATCCTGGCTTCTAATTTTTAGATTTGTCTGTTTAACCTGGAGTATCTGTATCAAGAAGCAGAGAGAGAGCTCAAGGTGGGAGACGGGAGAACTTAACTGAGAGAGAGGATAAAAGAACAAACGGGACATGAACAGAGGAAGTGAATATTGGGGGTTAAAGCTTTACTCAGGGATGGGGGGAGGGTAAAAGAGGCAGTGGAGGCGGGTTAACCAACATGAAAGATGCATGCAAAAGCCTTCCGGAAACCCACTTCTTTATTCACACATTTAAAACACAAAGGAAACAATACATAAAGGGGCCTGAAAGGAGGTAGCCTGAACAAGCAGACAGTGAAGGCCTGTCACTCATCTCTGTACTGGGCATGGGGTACCTCCTTCAGGAGAACACTTAACGCCTGACTTTCTTCATCAGGGTTGTTCAACGTAAGCAAGTCTGCAAAGCCAGAATGTGGACCAGTAGCCATCTAGGATTTGGGCTGTTGAGGACATGAAGAATCGTAGATAAAGGGCACAGCTTCTCTCTTTTTACATAATTGTTTTTATTGAGTCTTTGGGAATTTCACGTAGTTCACCCCAATCTCATCCATCTCCCAGTCCCTCCGCATCTGGCCTGGCCCTTGTAGGGTTCCTCTCAAAGGAAAATTAAAAAGAAAAAATAATAAGATGAAGAAGAAAATAATAAAATACAAATAAAATACAGATAAGAATATTCCAATTAAGAAATTAATTATTTTTAAATTCCAATTCCAATTAAAAACACAAACAAGCACACAAACAAAAATCCCACTTGACTCCTCTGTCCCTTCATTTGTCTTAGCAGCTTTGGGAGCAGCTGTGTATCATGTAGTATACATACGCTTTTGTCCAAACAGCTTTCCTTGAAAATGTGGGATACCTTCTTATTAGTTATGGGTCAGGGAGGTTCCAGAGGATCCCTCCCCAGCAAAAAACCAACATGGACAATTGCCATTGCTCTCAGCTTTCCATCTCGTCTCCATGTGAAGATCCTATTCCTGAAGATACTACACACTTCAGCGGCAAGACATGGGTACTGATATAGAACTTCTTTCCTCTTGCCAAGCTTTCCTCCTGCCAAAGGTACCATTCAGGCTGCTGGAGGAGAAACTACACCAACAGCCTTACTTGCTATGAGGCTCTGTGATAAGCTACTGCCCTGCCATAGAAGATGTTCCAGCTGGTGAAATGACGGCGTGACTGTTACAGGTGTAGCCAACTACTTTCTGATTAGATCTAAGGCCTATTCCATCTGAGTCATTTGAGCTTGGTACTATAAACAATGCCAACAGGTTATGGCTGGAGCAGTCATCGACCCTAAGTAGGAAACATATTGCTGTTGCTTTACTGAATGGTCATGTTGTAAAACTGCCTTCTAAATATTGATGTTTATACCTAGAGATTGGTGCTGCTTTCAGCCTTGGTCAGAGGAGTTTCTTGTTCCTATAGAACAGCAGTGATGACGAGAACCACAAGTGGTCACCAGGGATATGGTGAAAGAGAGGAAGGAAAGGATGTAAGAAGAAAGAGGATGGAGAAGATTGTGCCCTAAAATATTGTCCCCTGGAAATGATGTAGCGCTCCCACTCATGAACTCATGCATCTGTGATCACTTGCACAAGACCAGCACAAGATCAAGCCAGTTGCATTTGAGCGTGGATGGAGGAGGGGCGTGAGGTTCTGCTTCTCCTTCAGGAGCTATCGCAGCTAATGGCTGCTGGGAGGTGCAGTCCTTTTTCTCCTTGGTGTGGTCCCTGGTGGGTTGCCCAGGCTCTGTGGATAGTCCCACGCCCACATGCGTATGGGCAGTACTAACTAGATTCAATGGGTTATATCTATTTAAAAAGAAGAGGAAATGAAGGTGGGAGAGGAATGTGCTAGGGATAGTCTTGAGGAGTGGAAGGGGGAGTAGGTAGTGGGTATAATCAAGATACATTGTATACACATATGGAAATGTCGAAGAATAAATATAATTATTAATAAAAAACTAAAATTAGGTAAGTGGGGGCTTCTCTTTCTCATTGCTGCTACCTCTTCCCATTCTTTCCTCCTTTGTCCCTGGAAGATAAAGCCTCATACACAAAACTCTAAGATGCTCATAAGCTTTGGCGTTAAGATGCTTCCCAGCCCTTGAACTCCAGCACAGTGACCTGAACTCTGTGTACTGATTTGATGACAAGAGGGGTTAAAGATACAGCGGTTACAATAATCCCTTCTACTGGGCAGAGAGCAGAGAGCGCAAGACTAAGAATAGCTACATGGGTAAAGAAGACAGAGCGTCTTGCTATTTGTCAGAGAGAGAGGAGGCAGCCACGTGGGCCTGCTGCTTGCTAATGCAGTGTCCACAGCTCCTGCTTGGCCCATGGATGGGTCCTGAATAATTAATCCTGGGACCGCTCAGTCAGAAAGTGCTTCCTAAATAACCTTCTGTCAATAGCAGTTTGAATAAGGACCAAGCCCTATATGTGATAGTTTTCTACTGGTTGGCTTTGTGCATGGTCCCCTCCTGTGTCACCTCCTCAGGCAGGCACAGTTTGTTAAGAGCCAAATGCCCCCCTTCTCTAAGTTGCTATGCGGGAGTCCTATCCCACGGTATCTCCAAATTGACTGTACACAGAGATGATGCAGCAAATGCACAGTCTTGGGAATGGAGCATCATCCAGAATGCTATGTCCCTGGGAGAGGAGGAGCCTGCGGCACAGATGCACAAAGGGCGATTATGAGAAGACACTCAACGACGACAGCTATAGACTAGCTGAGGAGAGATGCCTTGGAAGGGCTGCTACTGCTGCCACCCTGACCACAGACTTTCAGTCTCCAGAACTGGAAGGAAATTCATGTCTGCCATGACAGCCACCCTGTCCGTGATACTTTATGGCAGCCCTGGCAGGCTATTTGTAACTTTGCTCATTTGTGAAAGACAGGGTTCCAGGGGCAGCTATTTAGCATCAGCAAGACACAATGTATCCATGAGGTCTCGCTTACTAAAAGGGAGAGTCCTCTTTACAAAAGGCTTCTTCCAGCTGCCTTCTTCAGTAGTAGCAAGTCACTCCGGTGCATTGAAATCTCACTGGAGACAGTGAGCTGGGGAAAAATTGCTCTGGTGATCAGGAATTGAGAGACCCATGGACACAGTGATAGATATCAGAGAATCTACAAAAATCTGTGAAATTTCTCCCCAGGGAAACAGAATGATGAGTTGAACTTCAAGGAAGATAGGGAGACAAAGGAGAGAAGAGAAGAAGGAAAGTGAACAGAAACCAAGAGACAGGGAAAGGGGAAGGGAGGATGTAGGAGGGAGAGATAGAGGGCTAGTCCAGGCAGAGTTCAATCAAGCAAGGGAACGGCATATGGTCAGTACAAAGCCCACAAAGGCATCAGTACTTAGAGGTCCAGATACAAGGACAACTTAGGCTATGTTAGCTGTAAACATCGAAAATAAATATTTAATCCTCTGAGCTGTGCTAACAAAATGTGCATACACACACACACACACAAGCATGCAAGCACATGAATGTGTGTACACACCAATGAAATTTCGAGGGTAACTAGTTTGTAAGAGGCGGGGATCAATGGGAGTGGTGGGGGACAAGAGAGGGCAATGGGTAAATGTGATTCGAATGTGTTACAAACATGTATGAAAATGTCATCATGAAGCCCATTAGTATGTACAATTAACATGTGCTAATTAAAACATTTAAAGACACAAATAGGTATTTGAGGATGTCACCAAAATTGTGCAGAGTTCTCAGGGCTCATGGGATTTTATGAAATACACAGGTATTAGGATTGATGTGCTGGGCATAGCTTTCTAGGCAGAATGTCACCCTTGATGAACTGCAGGGAACATAGAAAATACATGTAAAGGCTTAGCAAGTCATTCAAATCAATATATCATATGATCATAAATATGGATATATTATGGAATAGAATATGCAATTCATTCCACATTTTCATAGTCAGTGATTTGGGTGAGTTACTTTATGTGTATTGATATTATTTGCCACATCTACATAGAAAATGAAATTCATGAAGTGATGTAATGTATGTAAATCTCCAGCATTTAGTAGGGGGGAATAATAAATATATTTTTTCATACTGAGTTAGCCTCCTCCCCTCCCTGTGTCCTCGTTGTAGCCACTGTCACCATGATTGCCAGGTATTTTGCTGTAATGTTGTGTCTACATGCCTGCTCCTCCAGCTGGGACCGTGTTTCCTGACAGCATGGTCAGGGTTGCGTTCTTTAATAACTTTCATAGTTTGGCTCATTCAACAGTGAGAAATTAACCTATGGTTTCCTTCCACAGCACCCCAGTGGTGGCCTGACTTGCCACCTGCAATTGAGATTATCTGATGATCTTCTCTTTTCTAGACAGAACCTTTCAAGTCCACAATTCAGCCTTAACTCTCCTCTCATACCCTGGGTAAGTGGTGCCTGTGGAAAAAGCTGTAGGGCCCTGATAAATATTTGCGAAATGGATTTTGCTTTGATCTGAATGAAAACCAAAGTTAATATTGACTGGACTCCACAGCTGGCATGAATCATAGTGGGGAGGCCTGACAGCGTGAAGCCAGCGCTGTTTAGTCCTGTGGGTTTCGTAGGGTCAAGACACAGAGCATTGTGGGACCTCTGAACCATTGATAGGCAGGAGAAAAGACCAAGGGGCAGTGGTCACCTCCTGCTCTAGTGGTGGCTTCTCACCCCCAGCATGATGAAGTCAGCAATTGACTGAAATGGCACTCTCTCTGGGCAACATTCTGGAACCTTCTGTCTAAACACCATTGACCACGCTCTTCTCTCCTACAAAGCTTGGGAGACATCTCTTCCTGACAGGGAAATGGTCACACTTGTTCTTAGGCTCTTCTCTCCCAACCCTAGGCCTTTCATCAAACAGGCCATTTCAGAGGCCAGAAAGACCCCCCCCTTTTTTTTAATGGCCTAGGGATTTGTGTCTCAGCTGTGACACTGCTGGCCCAGACCATGCCCAACTTGTATATCTAGAACTTTCTAAACAGTTTTACTGGAACCCTCCGGTAGTAAGTAGCCTTTGTCCCAGGATTAATGGCGCTGTTCCATTCTGGGATACAACTGTGGAAGCAGGCAGCATGTCTAACAGATGCCCCTGGGTTGTAAGCACGGTTTTGATTTCTGAGTTTTTTTTTTTTTATGTGATTTACAGCCAAAAGAAAGCCAGCTTTGAGCTCTCAGGTCTCTATGCCAACCCAACTGCAGGTTCTCTTCCCAGTGGGTTTTTTTTTCATGTGCCAGCTAGAAAACGGGTTTGGCATTGGCTCCTCTCAGAGGCAGAGGTACAGCTACAAACAGGCTGGACCTGTGCCCACTTCCTCATCATAGTGTGCAGAGATCACTTTGGCTCCCTGGAAGACTCCAGTGTTGTTTCCTCAGATAGCATGATTTGATTGGGAAGAAATAGGCTCAGAAAGAGTGGGGAGAGACTAGCAGCAATTTGCCCCTCCTGAATCACCTGGGTAGGTTTCAGGTTGTCCCTTCAGGGTCCAACCCCAGACCAATTGAACTAGAACCTCTGAGGGTCAGCACTTTCCAAACTTCCCTCCCTGGTACCTGGCATGCAAGGGGTTAACATTAGGTCTTGGCAGGACCATCAGAGCCCAGCTAGGTCTAGACCCAGGACGACCAGAGCCCAAGTTCATAAGCAAGTTGCTACACAGCCTCCTACAGATCCTCCCAGAATCCCAGGTCCAACACTCCCCCCTCGGCATCACACAAACTCTTCCCACACAATCCTCCCCACTTCCCCGACCTCCTGTGATTTCATTTTCCCACTTGGCATTTTGTTTTGATGTTCAAGGCATAAAGGGCCAATAGCTTCCCCCAAGCTATTTCTCCTCCAAAGCAGTGAAATAGCTTTGCAATTTTGGAGACATTTAAAATGCATTGTTTTGCTGGGGGACCCGATGGGGGGAATCCAGGCTTTCTCCTAAATCCTATCATAGAATACTGAGGGCTTCCAATCAGGATGGTTTTCTATCTCAGAGTCTTGCTAGTCACAGAGGCAGAAGCCTGTCCACCTGTGCCAGGCTCAGGGAAGAAGGAATGGAGTCGCCTGCAATGCTGTGGCTCTTCGGGCCACTGCCGACCACAGGTCAGGATTCCTTGCAGAGGCCCGAGTCCCTGCTATATGACTTTATCCTGGATCCTTCTGTAAAAGGGCAGAGGCACCAGCTAGTGAGGCACTGGCCAGGCTGGGGACATTTATATAGCCTATGGTAACTGTTGCTCGTCTTCAAGGGGTGAAGATGGAGGCCTTTATCAGACCACAGGTGTCTGTGAGCCTCGTGAGTGAGGTCTCTGGTGTGAGCGGAATGACTGAGCTTGGGCTATGTTTTCCTGACTGCCTCCCTCCTCCTCCCTCCCTTTTTCTTCTTTTTCCCTGTTCCTTCTACCTCTTCCTTTCTCCCATTCCTTCTTTTAGACAAGATTTTGTAGCTCAACCTTACAGTCCTCCTAGATCACAGGCTTGTACTACCTATCAGCCCTGGTCGATTTCCCACTCTGAGAAAGGCTCTTTCTCTCTGGGTGGTTTGGCCTTCAAAACACGATCTCAAAGACCATGGTAAAGAAACTCAAAATAGAAGCTGTTCTCAAACCAGAGATTTTGACTCCACCGGCTGGGCAATGGGCATGCAGGTTTGTGTGTGTGTGTGTGTGTGTGTGTGTGTGTGCGCGCGCACACATGTGTGTGTGGTGTATAGTGTATGTGTGTAATGTATGTGGGGTATGTGTGCATGTGTGTGGTGTATGTGTGCATGTGTGTGGTGTGTGTATATGTGTGTGTGTAAAGCTGTCAGAATTCTGTTAAGCAGACAGATGCATGAGAAGCTGTTGTTAATGTCTAGTTGAAAGCAATGAAGGTTTTGCTGGGAGGCTCACAACCTTACTCTGGGAAAGCTGGGAAGCAAGTAGGAAGTACCCAGCCTGTCCTCACACACATCTTTGCATCCTGGAGGACCTGGTGTTCCCAGCCTGTGTCCTTGGCTTCCCAGGCCAACACTGAGCAGCTGCATCAGGGTAGGCAGATGAGGACAGCAGCGCCATCTTGCTCCTGAAGCCTCTTTTCTGAGTGTGTGTGTGTGGGGGGGGGGATGACAGCTTTCTTGAGCAACAGCCTTGACTTGGCACCAGAAACACGGTGGGCAGGATGAAAGAGTTGGCTCTGAAGAACCCCGACGATGGGCACGATCCCACGTTCCCCACACACTAGTCATGGGAGTCAGAGCACAGCAGCAGCAGCAGTGGCAACGAGGAACGGGACTGCAGGGCCTGGACAGGCCAAGTTCAAACACCGCTTCAGATTCTTAGGAGTTCTGTGGCCTTGGACTAGAAACTTAACCTCTTTGACCTCCATCTCTAAGCCAGAGATGGTAATGAGGGCTTTGGTGAGGATTAGATTAAAATAATTAGCTTAGGTAAAACCACTTGGAAGAGCGCACACGGGACATAGCAAGGAGCATATAAACACTCAGTACCACTGGCAATATTGTATCAGACATTGTTTCAGGTCCCACGTCCCTAAACCAGGAGGAACAATGTAGCCAACACTCACTGCCACTTGTAATATTGTATCCACATTGTTCCTAAACCAGGAGGAACAATGTAGCCAACACTCACTGCCACTTGTAATATTGTATCCACATTGTTCCTAAACCAGGAGGAACAATGTAGCCAACATTCACTACCACTAGCAATATTGTATCCACATTGTTTCAAGTCCAGCTCTACAAACCAGGAGTAACAATGTAGCTGACTCAGAGTAAGGAAGAGAAAATGTGTCCGCAGTCTGTTCCTCATGCATAGGAGGCAGGAGTGAGTTCACCGTAGTCCACTGAGCATGCTAGGCGGGGCCTCTGAGACTCCCTGGAGCAAACTGGCCAACAGCCTAAAGCAGTTTGGACCTTGACAGTGGGTCTGCCTCTCGGCCTGGCCAAGATTCCCAAGCCAGTAGCTGGAGGAGGGGCCCTTAGAGTAAAGAATCCACAAGTCTACCCAGCTCTGATCCCTCCTGATTGCTGTCTGCATCTAGTAATTCCCACAAACATGTCCTGGAGGCTTTGCACTCAGACAGCCATCCCCATCTTGCTTGTTTTCCTGCAGTGGCAGGGGATAAAGGTTAAATTAAACCATTTCCTATATCCTAAGAGCTAACAGTCTGCAAGAAGGGTACCACACAAGTGGGGGGGGGGTCCCTGGACCAGATGCCCAGCCTCCTGTGCTTTCGTAGCACAAGGATGCCAGGAGCCGCACCCCATCAGGGACACAGAGTGGGTGATGAGTGACTGAGCCCGCCCTGGGTTTGCAGGGTCTTCAAAGCATCCTGTGGCTCCCTTCCCCACTCCCGGGGTGCAGTGCAGTGGCGCCCCCTAAAAATAGCCATGGTTATTCAGAGAGATATTGTGATCTGTCTCTGGGGGTGGCAGGGCAGGCCTCCTTCAAAAATAGAACCCCAATCATGTATGCTTCCTCAGCCCCGTCTCTCACCATCAGTCCCAGAATCCTTTGGAGGGAGCCAGGGGCTGGGTAGTGGTCGGGTGCTGGGGATCATGAATGTTACAAGTGTGAGAGCTTGGGGAGAGGGTTCTTACTCAGTTCCTCTCCCTAGAATCCCTTACTTTGCATGTAAAAAAACAAACCCATGGTTCATTATTCTAGGTAATATGGAAATCATCAAAAGGTAATCTCACTGTTGAGAAATAACAACTGACTATTCTTTCTCTCTTTCCTTAGCACTCTATCATTCCTACACAGACGTGTGTATGTGCTTACATGTGGACACACACACTACACACACATACACACAGTGCATATACACACACCACACATCTATAACACATGCACACACACATACAATGCATATATACACACCACACATCTATAACACATGCACACACATGTATATACAATGCATATACACATACATCTATAACACACGCACACACATATATACAATGTGTATATACACACCACACATCTTTAACACATGCACACACACCACACACATACATACAGTGCATATACACACAACACACATCTATAACACACGCACACATACATATATACAATGCATATACACATACCACACATCTATAACACATGCACACACATGTATATACAATGCATATACACACACATCTATAACACATGCACACACACATACAATGCATATATATATACACCACACATCTTTAACACATGCACACACCATACACATACACACAGTGCATATACACACACCACACATCTATAACATATGCACACACATGTATATACAATGCATATACACACACAACTATAACACATGCACACACATATATACAATGCATATATACACACCACACATCTTTAACATATGCACACACCACACACATACATACAGTGCATATACACACACCACACATCTATAACACATGCACACACACATATATACAATGCATATACACTCACCACACATCTTTAACATATGCACACACTACACACATACACACAATGCATATACACCAATTACACATCTATAATACGTGCACACACACACACACATTTGTACCTATTTATAGAATTGAGATCATGCTTCGTAGTCTATTTTGCCCCTACTGAAAAACCACAACCAAAGCATCTTCTCACACAATTCATACTTTTCTGCCTCTGGTCTTTAACTGAGCATGGTCAAAAGATGAAGCCTATGCCTTTGCTCTGGAATGATCTTGCTTCATGTCTGGGTCTGTGGTCTTAGGCCCCGAACTCCAGTGTTTGCATCTGTGAAGTGGGTCAGCAGACGTTACCGCCATCATAGGTCATGACGAGGGCAAAGTACAAATGCTCTCCTAGTTATTTCTAAGGTCTGCCGACAGGGGCATGATCAGTAAATGATGCCAAACTCTGCTAAACTACAAATGAGATCAAGATCTCTTTACTCCCACTACTGATAGATACTTAGATTATTTCTAAAGCCTGCCACAGGCTCCCTTTCTGGCAAGTTCTAGATTCAGAGAGCAGATGATAACAGCTCCTTGCTGGAGACCTCCCTGGGTTAATTGGCAGAAAGGGAAGTTATGAGCTCTGGGCCTCCCTTCCGGGACTTCTCTGGAGTTTGGCCTTTCACCACTGTCAAATGTGTCACCTGAAGCTCTAGAACATGTCACTCCACACGGTGACTCTGCAGACCCCCTTCAGGGGTGTGGGTCTGAGCCTTAAGTCTAGCTTTAGGAGATGCCAAAACAGCCCCCCCCCCCCGCACTCTGATGCGGCTGGGTCCATTCTGGTAATATTCCTTCCAAATCCAGTCCCTTCCCTATTCAAAACCTCTCAAGGGCCCGGAAGTGTTATGTCCTGGCCCTTGATGGTGAAAAGATGGCTCAGAAAGGTTAAAGAACTCCTCTCCCATCACACAGCTATTCATCGGTCAAGCATGGGTTACATAATCGATCCAGCTCTCCTCTAAATTCATGTGGAAGTTCTGGCCCTAGTAACTCAGACATGGTGGTGTTTGGGAAAATATTAAAGAGGTGAGTGGGGTGAAATGAGTTCAGATGTGTGCCTTTCATCCATGGTGACCAGTGCCCTAAAAGAAGGGGTTGTAGTACAGACAAACATGAGGATAACACAAGAGGGTGGACCCTCTGCAAAGCAAGGGGGCGGGGCTCAGAAGAATCCAGACGAGCCAACACCATGATCACAGACTTTGCCTTCCACAGCATTAAGAAAACAAATTTCAGTGACTCTGCTCTGAGGTATCTTATAAAAGAAGTTCTAGCTAACAAATATCAAAGCTTAAAAACAGAAACAGAACTCTTACCAGGGTATAAGATCACAAAGCAATCCCTTAGTTTTTGTTTTATTTTGTAATGACGTTGTAAGGTAGAAAGAATATTTTCCCCCCATAAGAGTAGAGACCTGATAACATGCATGTAAAATGCTGAACCGAGTTCCTAACAAGAGCCGGTGCTAAAAGGCTACTGCGACCACCCCCAACCATTGTGACTTGCTGTGCAGTCTAAGTGGGGGAAAGACACAGGAGATAGGTTTCAAACTCCTTGAAGAGACAGCAGCAAAGGGCGAAGAGGCCCCCTGGAAAGGAGCGAGCAGCATCACAGGTTTCTGGGACCACAGGAAGGATGGTCACTGGGGGCCATGAGGCCAAGCATCAGTTTTCACTGTCCCTCTCGGAGCAATAGCAACCATCCATGGGAGTACATTAAGAGTGCTCTATCTCGTGTTCGGGAAAACGTGGGAAATGAACTATCTGGTGGCTCATCTCTGAGCTTCTGAAGCAGAAACTCTGGAGATGCGGCTTTGCTCACCCCCTAGGGGGTACAAGCACATCATGACATTGGGAAGCAGATTCTCTTCCCTTGTCTTTCAGAGGCCACACACTCATGAGCTTCAGGTGTTGCGGGTTGGTGAATCTCCTGTGGTGTCAGCTGACCACATCCAACTGACCTCCCATCTGTGAGGCTGGGAGGAAGTCTCTCGAGAGTCTAGTGTCTTTCAGACTGCCATGATTTTAACATCAAAGCTGGAAAGGGCCTCGAAGATAGGCCACCAGAGCCAACTGGGACGAGGAAGATGAGGTTCATCCAAGGTCACATATCAGAGTGATGTAGGCCAGGCCTTCTAGGCTTGCCCCTCATCACTGTGGGACTCAGCTGGCACTTAGATGGTTCTCAGTTTTAAGCTGATCATTCTTGACAGAATGTTTCAATGTCAAGGTGGGGGCAGGGGAGGACAAAACTTTTGCTTCAGGCACAGTCAAGCCTTTGAACTTTCAGCTTGTCACTAAGAGTTCCTGTCCTCGTGGGGAGATTGTTTGCCCCCAGAAATACTTCCACCTGGGGCATTACAAGGGACTCATACTCAGGTTGACTTAACACCCAGAGTCATAGAGGAGAGATGCTTGATTAATCTGTCCTGGCAGAGAGTGCATTCAGTGGATGGGGATGTTTATACCTCACATGACTTGTTGACCTAGTTGAAAAAGGCCATGCTACAGAGGCTCTGGGAAGAAGCTTTGGTTCTGCTTGGTCCAGTAGAACTCAATGAGGCATCACAGAGAACACAACCAGGTCAATGGTAGTTAAGAAGTTTTTACTGGGCCACTTGCTAGTCTTTCAAGTGTACACACATACCTGCCAGCTTGTGTGTGCTTGTGTGGAGGTCATTGATCAACATCGGCTGCCTCCTTCAATTGATCTCCACCTGAGCTTTTGAGACAGGGCCTCTCACTGACCTGGAGCTTGGTGATTAAGCTCCCTGGATCTGCCTGTCTCCCCAAGGATGGAGGTGCAGATGCATACCACCCTGTCTGGCTTTTGTATAGAGCTGATGGTGATCTCAACCTGGGTATCCATGCTTGTGCAGAAAGTGTTTACCCACTGAGCCATCTCCAGCCCATAGGTGTGCATTGGTAACAATATTGCTAAGGCTGCTGGTCTAGGAATCTAACTTTGAGAACCACAGGGAAATAGTGACCTGCTGTGTCTTTCTCGTGAGAGTCTAGGGATGGCTCCTCTGCAGGTCTTACTGCTAGTCAATATCGGCCAACTGCCTGCACTGCTGGACTTTTGGGTCATCCCTTATCATCTCTGAGTCTTGGGTTCCCTATTTATCTATTACTGGACATGGAGGCTAAAGAGAAATAACTGGGCAAAAGAAGTATCAAAACTGTCAAGACTATCCAAATAAAAGAGTGCTATAGAGATGAATAATTTGCATTGGTATGGATGTTGGTTTATTGAAACAAATGTTAGGTCATTTTTGTTTTATATATATATATTTTTATACTCTTGATTCAGGAATTGGGTTTGTGCAGCTCATTTAATAATGTAATATATAATTAAGAAATATAGTTAATAGATAATCATCTATAATAGTCAAGCTTGTAGTTGCATTACTTAAGTTTCTATATATAGAGAGATATATTTCAGTTAGATATATATTCTTCAAACCTTTCAAAGACTTACAGAATATGGCACTCAAAATCTTTTAATAACTTAGGACTTTTCATGACATGAAACACATCTGCTCCTGGCAGCACCAACCTACTTGAGAAGGAAGATGGGCATCAAAGAGGCTCCTTATGGAGTTGGTTAGCCATTTGGGCAAAAAATTGCTCTTGCCTGGATTGCTTAATGTTATGCTGTATGACCTGGACATGCAGGACCCACAGAGAAATGACTGCTGAACTTGCTTAAAGGTGAGATGATCCATTGGGGTTCCTGCTTCATGAAAAAGTCTGCCAGACATTCTGCAGGACACAGAAGAAAGTGATTGACAAACTGCCAATATAGGTGGAACTGTCTTTGATATTTCCTGCTTCATGAGAAAGTCTGCCAGATACTACAGGCCTGTGGGCAGAAGATTGGATGCCTCAATGTTACAGAAGAACTTTGGGTGACTGTCCAGGCAGAGAGATGTCTCTGTGAATTTTAAAGTTTTGGAAGCTACTTACAATACACTTCCTGTTTACATAGGTAATAGTATATCCTTTTGGAGTCTTTAATGGAGTTGAAGAATAGATATAGTTTTCCTTAGTTATGATATAAGATAAAGTAGATGTAAATATTGTAACTGTAATTCTTGCTTGTTACCTGTTTTGTTATATGTAATTTTACTACTTCCTTTTTATTTTGACAGAAAACGGGAGGTGATGTGGGATTCCCCTATCTATGTGGTGAATACCATTGGTTAATAAAGAAGCTGTCTTGGGCCTGTGAAGGGCAGAATAGAGGTGGGGGGGGGGACTAAAGTGAATGCTGGGAAAAGAAGCAGAGCCGTGAGACGACATGCGCTGCCAGAGGGAAAAGATGTGAGTTGCCAGATGGGAACTTGCAGGTAGGCCTTGAACCTTGTGGTAAAATATAAAATAATGGAAATGGGTTAATTATAGATGTAAGAGCTAGCTAGCAATATGCTTAAGCTATTGGCCAAATAGCATTGCAAATAATATAGTTTCTGAGTAATTATTTCATGGTCTGAGCAGCCAGAGATGAACTAGCAGCATCTCTCAACATAAGAGGAAACAAGCATTGATTATTGATTGGACAATCCCTGTGAACCAGAAGCCCTATTGGATGGGAATATTGACCTGGATGAAAAGAATCTGTGCTTAGGGAACTCGGGTGGATAAGGAAGACAGGTGAGTGCTGAATGGCATGGTTAGTGTAGCAGCCAAGAATCACAGGTGCCTGTGATGGATAAGGGGCAGGGCAAGTAGCCAATGACCATCCCCAGTGCAAAGAGATGCCAAGGTAGGATCTTAAGGGGCAATGAGCTGGATGGGTTACAGGAAGAAGCTGCTGCAGAGATGCAGGAGTGAGATCATGCAAATCTGGATGAATGGTTAGATTGGTAACTTGGAAATTTATGCGGAGTCTGCTTGGGGGAATGGTGTGGCTGATATGTTCACCTCTGAGTTATTGCCTGCATGCACTGATCAGGTGCTATCCTGAGGACCCTCCACTGCCACACCACTGAGGCCTTCTCCACTGTGAAGGACTCATCCGTCTCGATTCTCCTGCCCATTGTCACCAACCTCACTCACCAACAGAGACATGCTCTGGTGTTGTGAACTGTATTGTTCCCTGTCTCTGTCTGTCTGTCTGTGTGTATCTCTCTTACACACACACACACACACACACACACACACACACACACGAGTTGTTTCCTTCCCATCCATCCATCCATCCATCCATCCATCCATCCATCCATAGAGTCACCTTCCACATGAACAATAGTAGCAATCAGAAAGCAATCATCTTTTCTTCCTCCATACAATAGCTGGGTGTGCTGATGATGTTTGTTGCAACAACAAAAATCATGTCATGAAAAAAAAAATGGGACTCCTGCCAAAGGAAAGGAGGAAAAGCCTATTTAAATACACTCAAGTGGTTCAGACACTATTGAAGGTGCCCAAAACAAAAGCGTACTTGCGTTTCCTGGCTCTCTGCTTTGCCCGTGCCGTGGACAAGAGGGTGCCACACTGGGCTGAGAGGACCTCTAGTAACAGGCCCTGTAGCCTGTGGGGATTCAGAGGATGGTTTGACTGCTCTGGCTCCCACTGTGAATTGTGAGCATTAATGAGAGCAGCTCTCTGGGATTGTCATTAGTTCTCAACTCAGTGAGAGCAGGCACTCCTGGAGGACCCGGGTGACTTTAAGAAAGAAAGATGTGGGCAGATAAAAATAAGCTGCCATGCGATTGGGTCCTGGGGAGAGCCGCCTTCATCCCTTACTCTGTTGGTGTTCTTCCAGATTGCGGTCCTACTTGATTCATCCTCACATCTGCCCTGCAGAATGAGCACTGTTAGGTTCCTTTGATAGAGGGGAAAAGTTAATTGTCATGGCTTATAAATAAACAGCAAAGCTGGAATCATAATCCAGGTTACACAATGAGTTAGGAGTCTGTAGCTGAGCTATAACCAGAAAGACAGATCATTGTAAGTATTGGTGAGGCTGGGGAATCCATGCCCATTGCTGGTGGCAATGTAAAATACTGCAGTCACTTGAAACAATCTAAGAGTTCCTCTAACAGTCAACTCAACGCCTAGAGGTACGTCTAGGAGAAACAAAATGGGTAGGCATAAGGAAACCTGCACACAGATGTCCACAGTAGTACAGTGCAATCCATCACAACAAAGGGTGAAACTATCTCCTACATTTATTTATTGCCACAGAAGAATGCAAACAGAATGATATCATCTACTGGAAAGTTAAGCACAAGCAAATCCAGGCTCTAAAAGCATAACAGTGGCCATTTGTGTCTGTCATATCTAGCAAGATGAATGGAAGTGGAGTTGGGCTCATATTGGAAAAAATCTGGAATGATTGTTGATGGGTGTCGGCTCTTCAGAGGGTGATGAGAAATGTTTCAGAAAGGACTGTGGTGAATGCTTGTCTGAGCCTACTAAACACCACCGAACCACACACTTTAAGTAGGCAGTTATACATCAGTTGTATCTCGATGAAAGTATTTTTTAAAGCATTGATGGAGTATTAAAAGAGAAACAATGCATTAATAAAAAAGAAATAAATCATGATCTTCCCAAGAGATTTTTTTTCTTTCACTCATTAAAATAAATATTGGGCTCATGTTATATGCGAGGCCCATAGCTAATATAAACACATACGTGGAATGGCTGATAACAATTTGGGGTGGCCCTTAGGGAGAAGATGCCTATGGCCAGAAGAAATCATGGGACCTTTGATTGCACTTGTAAAGTTTCCTTTTAAAACTCCTCACAGTTAATATGGGATTCCCCTCTGTAGGCTGTGAACCATTCATTAATGAATAAAGCTGTTTAAGCCTACCAGCAGGGCAGAATAGAGCAAGGCAGGAATTCCAAGCAGAGATAGAGGGGAAAGTAGGCCCAGTCCAGGAGATGCCATGTAGCTGCCAAAAGAGACAGATGCCTCGGAAGCTTACTGGTATACCACAGCCTCATGGTAAAATATAAAATGATAGAAATGGGTTAATCTAGGATGTAAGAGCTAGCTAGAAATATGCTTAAGCGATTGTCTAAACAGTATTGCAATTAATATAGTTTGTGCATGATTATTTCAGGTCCTAGTGGCTAGGAAACAAATGAGCAGCCTCTGCCCACACACAATATGTTTTATTTTATTTTTCATTAAAAAAATATACTGAGCTGGGTGGTGGTGGTACATACCTTTAACCCCAGCACTCAGGAGGGAGAGGCAGGTGGATCTTTGTGAGTTCAAGGACAGCCTGGTCTACTAAGTGAGTTCCAGGATTGTCAGAGTTACACAGAGAAACGTTGTCTTTGAGATTATGATGGCTAACTGGGATTGCAAATGTAAGGGGATTTAGAATCACCATGGAAACACACCTGTGGGCATGTCTGCAGGAGAGTTTCTAAATGGGGTTAATCAAGGAGGGAAGGCTCATCCTGAATTTGGGGTACCATTCCATGGGCTGCGATTGTGGACTGAGTAAGAAGGAAAGAGAAGTGAGGAGCAACAGCAGCATCCACACTCTCTGCTTCTTTGTCACGATGGACTGTGTATCCTTGCACTGTAAGCCAAAGTAAGCTGGCTCACAGAAATTCCTTTCTTGAGTTGATTTAGTCAGGAATTACATCCCAGCCAGTGGGAAATAACTCATGGAGAGATAGCTACACATTCACACGTGGTTGTGGGGCAAATGCATGTTCCCCGGTGTTTTCAGTGACAGCGTCTTGGGAAGGTAGGAATGCTAACACGACGGGTGGAAGACCCACCAGCTTTATTCATATTTTCATTGGGTTGTGCTCGCCTGCGTCTGTGTTAATGCCTATGTAATTTTATTGCCTCTAAAGGGTTTGTACATCTCTCAGCACAGTCAAGACAAAGGGCATGTCTGTCACCACAGAATTCCTCCTCATCACAATATACAACACAAACACACATCCATACACACATTATTGTATAGGGGTGGATCATGTGCTACTGAACATACATGGCGGTCAAAGGACATTTTTCCAGAGCTGGCTGTCCCCTCCCACCATATGCCTTCACCTGCTGAGCCATGTATTTGCCTTCCCACCTGCCCTTTTTCTAATTCCAGACCCCCCACCCCTGGTTCCACTCATTTCCTGTCACTAACCACTAATCCACCCTCTATTTATAAAAATTTGTAACTTCCGAAAATCCAGTGGACTCGTATAATATCTATGTCTATAAATACGGCCATTCTCATTTGGCATAATCCCCTAGATACTCATCCAAGTGTTGGGCACGTCGCTAATTCATTCAGTTTGGGTGCAGAGGGAAGGGAAGAGGCATGGGATAGACAGATTCCATGTGTCTTAGCGTCTGCCCACCGAAGGATGTCTGCAATTAAAGATTACCTGCTTTGAATCTCCTCTTGGGTGGTAGGCATGCAGACTTCCACTGTATTCTCTCTTTATCCCAGAGAATGCTTAATTCAAGTAGAAGAAAAGAAAGGGATATCAGGAATGCTGGGTCATCCTCCGACCTGATCATCCACTCTTGTATACAGGAAGTGGGGCCTGGGTACCAGATGGCTTGAGGTTCTAGACCTCACATGGGAGCACAGAAACCTCAGAATAAAACCTCCCATGGTCCTTCAGAACAACCCAGAATGGGAGCAAAGATCTGCCTGAGAGCCGGGAATATGGAACGCTGATTGGAAAGGTGAGAATCTTCTTCTAATGAGGTCAACGCTGCTTGGGACTTTTGTTGCCTGCGAGTAGATAATGAGGCCCAAATACTATCTGTTTTTGCCAGGTGCAGAGAGGAGCCATGCGGAGCCCTGGTTTCCTGTGTGCCTCCCTCACTGCTCCCACTGCGGCTTTCACCTTCTTTGCTTAAATCCTTGCAAATGTCTATTATGACTTCCATAGCCCTGGGAAGAGCAGAATGAGAAAAAAGATCCATGCCACAAGCATCCAGTGGGGGCTCACCTAGGACTCAAACACTTCCTTACCCATAGAGCTTCCAGCTTAGAGATCCATCTCTGCCCCTTATCTGCCCAGAGAATAGTGACACACACTAGGAGGGCCACAATAAGTCAATGATTCTTGCTATGGGACAGAGGCAAAAGCAAGGCAGTCATCCTAAGATGTTAAAGCAGCCTACATGGTGGGAGAGTTCACCTTCCAGGAGTCCTGGAAGATCAAACAGGGTTTAGAGAGTTCACAGTATCCAAGGATTGGAGCCCACTTCTGGTCTCTCAGACAAGACGTGGTATCAGAAAAGCCCAAATAACACACGCTTCTCCTGACATAGACAATGGGTTCAAGGCTCCCTTGTGTCCACCTGCTGCTCTGAGCTCACAAAGTCACCTTAGTCTGTGTGTTTTCTCCTCTCCGAGATGTCACTGTACAATGGAAGGAATAATGTTGATGGAGGAAGGTCATTGGTTAATTAATAAAGAAACTGCTTGGCCCTGATAGATTAGAACATAGGTGGGTGGAGTAAACAGAACAGAATGCTGGGAGGAAGAGGAAGTGAGGTAAGACGCCTCAGACAGAAGCCATGCCGTGCCTCCCCAAGACTTCGACCCAGGATGGACATAGGCTAAAATCTTCCTGATAAGCGCACCTCGTGGTGCTACACACATTAATAGAAATGGGCCAAGCAGTGTTTATATGAATACAGTTTGTGTGTCGTTATTTTGGGGCATAAGCTAGCCAGGCGGCTGGGAGCTGGGTGGCAGGAATGCAACCCACAGCTCCTTCAACAGAACGTGACCCCTGCAAGTCAGCTTCTGGTCTCAGTCTCTAGCTCGGCCACTTGTCACCTAAACAAACTTTCCTAGAAAGGCCACCCCTCACCCCCATCACCGCAGGTCAGATCCCACAGTCTCTCCAGCCCATGCAGCTCTGTCTGGAGTGCCCACAGTACCACATCTCTTCCAATATGCAACAGATCTCACCTACCAGTGGCCCCTTGTGAAGGTCCGGGAGAAAGTACACAGCAAACACTGGCTGCCTGCATTGTACTCTGAAGAGCAGGAGATGGTTTTCCCATTACTAAGCTAGCTTGAGTTTTCCACACTTCTAGATTCCCCATCCTTCCTGTGTGTGTGTTTCCATCGCAGAC
This sequence comes from Chionomys nivalis, assembly GCF_950005125.1. Lineage (NCBI taxonomy): Eukaryota > Metazoa > Chordata > Mammalia > Rodentia > Cricetidae > Chionomys > Chionomys nivalis. The sequence continues at coordinate 3,479,763 of NC_080108.1, forward strand.
ATGAGGAGATGAGGAGAGGGGTTGAGCAGATGGGGGTGCAGACTGAAGAGGTGGACAGAGCTGCAGCTGATCCTCCACGTCAGGATGGCTCTGCAGGGCCTTTGTCCTGACACGTCCTATACAGAGACTAAGAACCGCTTAGCTGCTGTTCCTTGCTAGAAGACAGGCTTGTGGGGAAACGGCTGGTGTCCGACAGAAGCCTTCTACCTGGCTCTGTAGAGCACAGTGACACTCCTTTACTCTTTGGTACACGGACCTGCATGTTGTCTTCTGTATGGCACTGACGTGGTAAAGGTGACTTGCCTGTCATACCTGAAACGCTTAAGCCCGGACAGGAGTCGGGGTTGGCAGTTGAGCTGGGATGATGCTGACGGGGCTGAAAGAGGAAGGCAGCCCTGCTCACTGCTAGACAGGAAACATTTTCTGCCCCTTTCTTCTTGGATCAGGCGTGAGCTCCGGAATGGAATGAGCCTTCAGCCCGCTCTGGGGAAGACCCTATGACACTCAAGGGGGCCTAAGTCCAAGAGTAAAAGATAGGCAGGATGAACTGCCTCCACTGGCTTTGCAATTTGTTCACCTAGGGCAATGCCTCATCTTGTATGAGCTTCCGTTTACTGCCTATAAAATCGGTATTGTAGAGATGGAGTCAGAAGATTCTTATAAAATGGAGTTTCTAGGGGAGACTCAGCCTGGAAAAAAAAAAAAACCCCACTGTTATAGGAAGTATGGAGTAACCTGGAGCACAGCAGAGTTTGATCTCAACAGGGGTGATGATGATGATGGTGGTAGTGGTAGGAGATTGATGGCTGAGTTGCTTTGAGGGTCAAGAGAAATGATGCATTGAAAGCCAAGTGATCAACGAATGGCAATCGCTGGTTATAAGTAATAGGGGAGAGAGCCGACTATTCAACAGACGCATAACAAGGGTGCAGCTTGTGCAAGCCACTATTGAGGAATTCTTCCAGGCCTTCGCTGGGGCAGGAAAGATGCAGACCAGTAAGCAGGATTTTAGGGCACAGGTGAGGTTAACCTAGACTTCCTTCTTCAATTCTACCTGCTGCCCCAGTGCTGCCCTGCAGGCTGCTCTCCCCCAATGTTTCCTGCTGCCCCCTACAGGCAGCTCTTCTCTACCTGTACCACACATGCCTAGGCTAAAGACAAAAGTTTGCTCCCTCCATGGTGTTACAGGGACCAAAGGCTGAGGCCTTCAAATGAACTGAAAACCCAAAAGAAAACCCCTAGCAGATTGAATCCATTTAAACTCCTGGAATATTACAGATCACTCCACACCCGATTCCAGGTGACTCCAAGGACTCCAGACAATGTTTATCTTCATGGAGACAGAGGAAAGAGCTTCCCTAGGGCTCCTCTCTCCAACCCCCAGGACAGACTAGTGGAAAAGCAGCTCCCCCAACAAGCATCCTTAGCATTGGGCCTTCTGAACAAGCAAGTGGGAGGCTCAGCAGAAGTGGAGAGCGAGTGCACTGGCATCTCCAGCTGCCCTCAACATGCCAGGGATTGCAGATTTCATGCAATCCTCCTAACAGCTGAAACAAGAAAGGCATTGCCCCACCTTGCAGATGATGAAGCAGAGGTGCTGTGATTAATTTGTCCTGGCTATATAAACTTTCAACAAGCCCGGCAGCTCTTGATTTTAGATGTGGCTGACACCAGTGCCGCTGGTCTTTCAGTTATACCAACCATGCTCTACCAGGGAACCCATTTAGAAACTTGTATCTCTTGACTACTCCTTATTTCCTGTCTTTATTTTTTGTGCACTCAGTACTGCACATCTGTTTATATACTGTAGCCTTTGGGGGAACACAAACCATTATAATAATATTTTCTCACCCCTAATTTCCAAGTAATAATCCAACCCCCTTAGTGATAGTACTGCCCCTGTTGAAAATACATAAATTAAAATGGAGGTTCTCAAAGGCGGTTTCTGGGCTGGGAACTCTCTACAGCCTAAAGCTTAAGAAGGGAACAGAGAAGGACCGTTTCATTGAGTCGTGTCTTCTTTGGTCTGTCCATTTCCTGCTCTTTTCCTTATCCCTCTGATCATCCACTCCCTCTGAGAAGCTTTCCTGGGTGCCTCTACTTGAAGCTGTGTCAGTTCCCTTTCCACACAGCAATGTCAAACTGCGGCCGTGGTCCATATAAGCATCCGTGGTCCATATAAGCATCTCTGTCTGTAAGGAGAAGGATCACAACCTACCCATTTGCATGCAATCGGTGCTCAGAAGATGTTTGCAGAACAAATGAGCCCAAGCGATAAACAACCTTGCTTACTCTGCCTGCTTGCCACTGCTCTGCAGGGCTTGGTGTTCATTCCAGGCCAGTCTGGGCTGGCTGGCTCCCGGGAGGAGAGAGCAGGAATTCTTCCAGAATGAGACATTCATTGGGTATCTTTTCTCAAACAAACTTCTGTTTATCAACATCTCTAGGCGGTCAAGGTCCCTTTGGGGCTGAGACAAACACAAGTCAAGACCACAGAAGAACGATGATAGTAATGTTGAAAGGCAGTTTTTATGGTGTACGAACATCTCCCCTCTCTTGACTTACAAGGCTAACTTAGAAGGAAAACGACATTAAGTTGTGTAATGACCAAGGACGCCTTAACTGATGACATCGACGCATTTACAGCAGTGGAAACCAACAACAATCACTTTAGACTTCTACTTTCAGAAATATGGCTTCCTACTCACCCCCAAGGAATTCTCCTGATGCTTAATATATTCGTTTATCTGTAAATGTATAACTCAGCAGGCAAGATGCAGAAGGAAACTCTAAGAGGCCATAATAGCACAAGATAACACAGCATGACATGAGATGGGTGTCCTTAACGTATCTGATTACCCTTGGTGGTATTGGGGCTTTCCATTACGAAGCAACAACACAGGAATCAAAGCCACAGGTCTTCAGAAGGAGGGGAGACAGACAGGCTGGAACCCTCAGATACAGCTAGGGCCCTAAACTTTTGTGTGTTGATGAATTAGAAAAGCCCAGAACCCCACACCTTCTCACCACAGGACACAGCAAGGAAACTTGGCCCTATCAGAGGCAAAGGAAAAAAGAAAAAAAAAAAAAAAAAGACCCTCTGAGAATTTCCAAGCACAAAATGACCCTTATGTTGTATTACCTTATGGGCAGAAAAAATATCCCCACCCCCAAAAAGCCCCAAGTCCAAACTGTATATTTAATTTGAAGCAATCCTGAGGTGGTTTCCTCTAGAGAAAATGCCCTTTCTGCAGCAGGGAATTTTCAAATCAACCTTCAAAGAAGTTCCCAAGTTTCCAAATCATGAACTCACACGAATCAAAGAGTACATGAGAAAAAGAGCCTCCATTAGAAGAGGCAGAAGAAACAGTGACCAAAATGAGCAGCCCTACGCAGGGTTAAGTCCACAGCAATCAGAATCGGGCAATAAAATAGCAGGTGCCATTGGTGCAGATACCACAAGGACTGGGAAAGTTTACATCAAGACCACACTGTCAGAAAAGCAAAGCCGATAAAGAAACAGGAGCTCCTCACAGCTGGGATTCTAAGGCTGTCTTGCAGTATCAGCATGGGTCAAAAAACAAAAGGCTTCCAGTCCCAGCACTCAGGAAGCAGAAGCAGGCAGATCTCTGTGAGTTCAAGACCATCCTAGTATATACTTTTGAGGCCAGCCAGAGCTACATAGAGAGTTAGTCTCATAAAAACAAATGAGAAGAGTAAAGGAGGTTGGTATATTGGGTAACTGCCTGCCTGTCTCCGAGCCTTGGTTTTCTCATCTGTAAATGGAAGGAAGGATGCTCTATTTCAAGTCCAAGTCTTGACATTAGCATTTGGTCATGCTGGAAAGCATCTCCTGGGCTTTGTTTTTTCTTGTGCCACCCCATGGCTATAAGTATCATGCATGAATTTTAGTCCTTGTGATCTTCCAGTAAAGTATAAACTAATAACATACATTTTATACAGACAACAGGTGATTTGCACGGAGTCCAGAACAGGTAGCCCAGGCTTGGCCTCCACCAGTGTGATTTGAAAGCCTTCTCTCTCTGACTTAGTCCATGGCCTCCTACTAGGCTTGGTGCTCAACATTCTTATTTTCTCTGACTTGTTAGGAGTCTGTCATAATATGGAGCAACTCCTTGGCTTGAATGGGCTGCTAGTAGCAACCGGAATAACCGCTCCAGGGACAAGGAAATACCAAGTTAATTATCAACCACCAAGGTTTCTAAGTGCTGTCTACAAGCAATGCCTGTGCTTATTTGATGATTTGGATGAGAGCCTCCTCGGACAGAGTAGCAACCAGTGACAGATTGCTGAGGCTCATCTTCCAAATAGCCACTCACAGAAAATTATCTGAAAGTCCTTCTCTCGGCCTGGTTTTCTCGTGTGCCAAATGGGGGATGATGAGTATGTAATATCACATTTACCTTCTCGGGGTTAATGGGTTAATACACGTTGGGCATAGAGTGTGCATTCTGCACAGGGTCCTGGGTATAGCTGTGGGTGCTGCCCCGCCCACCCCCCCCACCCGCCCACACTGGGGAGAGGTGGGACTTCGTGGTGGGTGACCTTGAGAGAGAGACTTCCCCCACTTCCCAGCTATATGACTTTAAGTCACTGACCGTCTCTGAGGTTCCATGGCCCCATCTGTGAATCAGAACTCACAGTGCTTACCTCTCCTGGTAGCCGTGAAGGTTAAATGGGCTGTGAAAAGCACAGCGCGGTGGTTGACATCCCGCGGGCCCTCAACAAATGGCTCCTCTCACCCCTGGAGCATTTCTGCACGTGTGGATTTTCCACTGCGGTTACAATCCACAGAAGCGGAGGACTCTGAGCCTTGGGTCGACTTGTTCTTTTCCACCAGGGGAACTTTCGGGAAAGCAACGGAAGGTGGACGATATCTAAACATATTCCTTTCACGGTACGTGAGCCAAGGCAATACAGTCGAAGAGGTCCAAAGTCTTGGAGATGGGCGGTTCGACTCCTGCCTCGGCTGTTTTGGCAAACTGGGCAGGGAAGTATGTGGCTGAAGGTGCAATTAGCAACAGGAAGCAGGCCTTGTGATTTGGTGATTGAAGCACCAAGGATAATGACACCGATCTTCCGTTTGGGAATAAATTAGGCATTCAGCTTGCAAGCGGCTGAATAGCTCTGTGATCACTTTAAACACACACACACACACACACACACACGCACACACACACACGCCTCCCACTGTGCATCACACTCTGGGGAAGCAGGAGAGTTAACTAAGATTGACATGAAGGATAGCACGAAAGGGTTCAGAACCTACAGAGCCAAATCTATAGTACCGGCTGGACTTACGGCTTCTAACACTAACCCTGCCAGGCCTTAGCATTAGGCAGATTTCTACAGAAGGTTCTGACAGTGTCTCCCTAGTTATTACCTGTCAAAAATATGAGATGCCAGGGCCAGAGGAGGTTCCATTTGTGCAAACATAACTGTGGGCTTCAGGCTCAGTCAGCGCTACAGTTAGGATTTCTATTCATATCAACCATTCACTCTGTCTCAGCCTAAGCATGTGTTTTGTTTGTCCGCTGATATTAATTAGAGAGGCCGCTGTTGGAAGATGATGTAGGCATTGGAAGGTAGTGGACACCTCAAGTCTCTAAAAGAATATGACAAATATGAAGGTACAGACTCAGTGCAGGAGATGCAGCCAGGGAAGACGGACAGAGCCTGAGAAGAAAGCCTGAAACCTATGTGCAGTTAACATGACCACTGCTGACCTCCGAGGACTCCACCTCAGTGCGACAGCCTAGCTCTCTCTGAGGCCACACTCACCATTTCCTCCCAGCGTCATGGCTAAAGGACAAAACAAAACTACCTTCACCATGTCACAGCTACGCCTTCCTGGGCAAGATTTTTCTCTGAGTCACAGCTTAAAAATAGAAAAAGTCCTATGTCATACTTGCGCAAAAATATAAGCTTTGTGCTGGAGGTGAAGCTCACGCCGTGGTCTACCACAGATGTGACACATCGCAAGAGTTCACTTAAAGGGACATCATCAGCACTACACGAGACAGCGCATTCTTAGCCTCCTAGGACTGATTTGTCCATATATATATATATATATATATACCAATATACCAATTTAGGATTATTTTTCCAAGCTGACCTCATACCCCACTCCCTTTGACTTCCTTCATTCCTGTCACCAACCAAGATGGACATCTCTGATAGGGTCTGACCAGCTGAGTATGTCAGAGTCATTAGTTAGTACCTCTAATGGGTAGTAACTTGGGTTTACATCTTAACTGCGGTAATGTTAATGGAAGAGGAGTCAGTGCCAAAGTGGAGACTGGCTGCCATCTCTGGAATCTGCCATAGTATATACCAAAATTTGGAAAAAGAAGCATTTTTTAGTGTTTCCATTCATCTTTCCATGAGTTAAAAAATATGCTTGGAAAGATATGATTATAGGGACGGGGAGGCAGTATATATATGTAGTCTGTGTGCTTATGGAGCGGGTGTATTTGGTATGCACAGGCCCACAAAAGGAAGCCAAAATAAGCTACCCAGTGCCAATTTTATTCCCTTGGAATAGGATTTCTCACTGAACTTTGAGCTAGACTGTCAACCAACCAGTCCCAACAATATTCCTGTTCCTGCCCCCCACAGTATGGCGGTTAGAGGTGCATACATTCGCATCTGACTTTTTCAGTTGGTGGTAAATCCAGATCCCAGTGTTGACACAGCGCTTGATTTTGTCCATTGAGCCATCACCCCAACCCAGGACTATGCTTTTTGTTTATTTTGTTGTTGTTATTTATTCCAAAAAGCAATATGTAGCAATCAATACTCAGGTCCAAACTAGGGATGCTAAGTAAGGTCAGATGGGTGAGTGGTTAACGCGGTCATCAGCATCCTAGGCAGGCTTGCTAAGGTTCTGGGTTTGAATCCCAGCTCTGCCATTTACTGGGCAGTCTGTTGACTAGTAGACATTTACTAGACAGACTAAGAGGTCATAGGGAAGAGAGCCCCAATTCTCCCATTTGTCCAATGGAGTCTCCCAGGAGACATTTACTAGACAGACTAAGGGGTCATAGGAAAGAGAGCCCCAATTCTCCTATCTGTCCGATGGAGTCTCTCAGTAGCTGTTCTGCTAGGAGCATGAGAAATTTTGGGCAGTGCTCAGCCACCTGTTTCCCTCCTCTCATTGCTGCTTGAAGGCTCTCTCTCTCTTTCTCCCCGCCCCTTCAAACAGTGTCTCTCTAAGAGCCCTGGCTGTTCTAGGGCTCACTATATAGACCAGGCTGGCCTTGAACTCACAGAACTTCACCCGTCTTTGCTTCCCAAGTGCTGGGATTAAAGACATGCACCGCCACACCTGTGTGCCATTTTCAATGTACAAATGCAGGGATCCCTGAGGGTTCCCAAGACCTCTTAGGTCACCTATGAGTTCAAACTTTTTCCACAAATGTCCTGTCCTCATTTTCCTTCCCCCTCCCTGATGGATGCTGGTGAACCCTCCAGACTGGAGGCAGAGCGAGGACACCTTCCGGTGAGCCAACCATTAAAGGGATCTTCCACCCTGTGAAGCGAGGCCTTCCTAGCTAGCTCTGCTTTTTATTTTCACAAAAATGTGTTATTGATGCTGATATTACAGCCTGGTGTTTTATCTTAAATAAATTATACATAGCAATTTAACATTTTTAACTGTTAATTATTAATATTACAAATACATAAACACGATCTCATCATGTACAGACTGTGTAAACAAAAGCCCCTCTGGGAACGTCAATAATACTGACGAGGACGAAGCCTTGAAAACAGGACGTTTGCTGCTTGAGGTTGGGATGCAGCCGGACCTTTCCTTCATACCCTCCAGGACAGTTTCTTTACCTCCCTGTGAAAACCTTCAATGGCACAGCAACCTTCTCTCCCTATGGTAGCCTCTTTCCCAGACTTGTGGAGCTACGATACGGAGGCTTTGGTAAGAGAAAGACTGGGGCGCAGAAGCAATTCTGCGCCTCTGACTCACATTCCCCTGGTGGCCATGGATATTAAATACCTTTTTACATGTGTGTAGACTGCTTCTCCATTTTCTCTGAAAAAACATCTACTTCAAACTCTTGGCTCATTTAAAAAATGTTTATCATATTATCATTGAGTTGTGCTCTTTATATATTGTAGATATAAGTCCCTTATCAGATATATGATTGGCAAAATACCATGTCCTATTTGGAGTTGCCGTGTGGCTGTCTGCTGAAGCACGAAACTTAAGACTTTTGAAATCCATTTTGTCTATTGTATTCCTCCTTTGTAGGTGCCAGACCATTATGGATGCATATTTATACCTATGCTTTCTTCTGAAGTTCAGTTTTAGCTTTTAGAGACAGGGTCGTAATTTGTTCCGAGGTCACTTTTGCGTCTGAGGAAGGCCCTGCTTTCACGCTGTCATGCGTGAATTGCTACTGTGCCAGGATCGTTTGTAAAGACATCCTCATCCCCGTGCTTCAGAAGCCTCGCTCTTCACCTGGACTTTCCAAAACCACCCTTTAAGACGTGAGGGGAGTTTAATGAGATGAACCAGGGAGATGTAGCCCGTGGGACCCCTGGTGTGAAGTCCTAAGTGCCAATAACTGAACGAATGAGCCCCTAAACACCAGCCACCATCACTACTCTCTGGCTTGAGCATCCCACTCCTGAAGCTCATGAGGTTCAAGGCCTCATTCACTTATCACACAATCATGGCCGTACTCAAGACACCAGCCCGCAGCCCATTTCCTGCACACTCCTTTCTTGTCCCATTGTCCACCTAACTCTACCTTGACTGGAAGTATTAGATGCTTCTGGTCTTGGCTACTTGATTAATTAACTGTGAACCTACTCAAATTCTTGGTCTGTCACTTGACTGAAAAAGCATGTATGAGACAATGAGACAGTCCATCAATGAAAAGGTCTCTAATTTACACATGGCAAAGTGACACCCCTAGGGATCAAAAGGTTGACCCGGGGCACCCTTGCATGCGCTGTCCACGATGGCTGTTTCCATCCTCGGCTCCCCTGCCCTCCCAGAGAGATCCTCTGAAGTTCTGTGTCCCTCCTCCGTGGCGTTGGCAGCACCTCCAGAAATAGTTTCGCTCTGAATTTCATTTGCTGCCTCTCCCTGATCTCTGAGGCAGGTGGTAGGCAGGAGGGGGCCTGGCTGAAAACCAGGTCTTCCTGATGCCTGACTTCAGGCAAAGAGGACATGAAAAGGAGGAGGAGCCAAGGGACCTGGGGTTAAAGCTGCAGAGAAAGTTCTGTTCCCCCCATTGAGGTCCTCCTGATGCGGAAGTCTCAAAGACCGGGATCTGTTTCCTGCCTTTGAAACCCCTGGAGCTCTGGACGCTGGAGGGAACAGTACTTGGGTGATGTGCCCCAGGGACTTCAGCCTCCTGGGTGAGCAGAGAGAACTGTGAAGGGAAGAAGAGTTGGGGGCTCAGCATCGGTCAAGTCCTGTTGGGACTGGTAGGGAAGTGAGCAACAGCAGAGATGGTTGATCAGCTACTTGCTCATTCATTCATTCATTCATTCATTCATTCATTCATTCACTCTGTCTTTACTATCTGCCATGTGCCAGGCATCAGTCCAGGCATGGGAACAATGCAGGGAACTATAAAGAAGGTGGTACCTGCTCCCCTGGACATTAGATACTAACAAGAGATGTCTGGGGATGAATGAACAATCTTGCACTAGCTAACACACCAGCTGGACATAAATGTTCCCGGAAAGACCTGGGCTGGGAGGAATGGTCTTTCTCATAGTGTGGTTGGATGAGGAAGGCTATGCCCCTCCCACATTCAGTGACAAGCCTCTGGCTTCTGCAGCCACTGGGACAGTTGACATGCTTCCATGAAGGGCATCTCATGCTGCATGGGACAGCTCACAAGGACAATGACTTTTACTTCTGTTTGCTGCTGTTCCCTAGGCAAGAAGAGTTCTTCTCAAAGGCTGGGGGAAGGCCCATGCTCAACGCTCCAAAGCAGGGGCATTTCTAGGGTTCTGTGAACCTGGAAGAGGTGATTGACTTAGTCACAGCTTAGAGTCCTGGGTGGAAAGGGAACCCAGGGGCTAGACAGCAAGACTGGTAGGTGGCAGGAGGGCCTTTATAGATTTTTATTTTATTATTTATTTATTTATTTATTTATTTATTTATTTATTTAGTCAGTGTGAGGTAGACAGCCATGGGAGGGCTTGGCAGGCGAGTGATATGATCTGAGAGGTGCAGTGACAGATGTCTTTGGGCTAGACAAAGAAGGCCACCAGTCTGGCGAGCAGGTTACGGCCGGAATCCAGGGCTGAGAGTATTGGGGCCAGTGCACAGACAGAGGAGGTCACAGGGACGAGAAAAGTACAGAGATCTCTCAGTGTAAACACAGCACTGAGTGCAGGGATGGGATGACGGGCGACAGAGCTGGAGGGACAAGGGGGAGTGTTCCTGCGTCAAGGACTTGCTGATGTCAAGCTCTATGTGTGGCCTCACCCTGCCAGACTCAGACGTTTCAATGAAATAATTTTGCACCATGCCTTTCTTCCCTCCCTTGGTACAGATGACCTCAACAAGCCTTGTTCCAGGCGCAGCTCTGTGGGTGGCAACATAATTGGAATGAGCAATTCAGTCTCCCTCTGCCAGGGATGAAGGTGGTGCCTCCAAAGTGCAGCACGCCATATTGCGCATGTTGAGGAAGCAGGGAAGGAAAAGCCCTCACTGCGGAAGACATCTAGGGAGACCAGGGACCGCATTTCTAGGGTTTAGCGGGATGGGGGAGATTCCATTACTGTTCTACTGGAATGGGTCATTATTGTCCAGAAGCTTCAGATGGGGCTGATGAACACGTGCGTTCTCCTCTGACCTGGCTCAGCTGCTCTCGGTTTTCTTATCTTAAATGTGGGGCCGTGAAAACTGACTCATGGGGCAATGCGAGTTAAGTGGAATGTGTGAATTGAGCCTCTGCATGTGGGATCTCATTTTGTCCTTACAGACAAAAGCTAAAGCTTTCGGAGACTCTTGGAGAGCCATCTGTCCAAGGCAGAACATTTGCTGTCCTGTGCAGTTATATATGCTCTAGCCACCTCTGGTTTTGTCATTCCCGGGACCATGACAACTGTTCCATATGTCTTTGTTGATTAGCCAGATGGATGTTTCAAACAGAGGTTATGCAACACCCAAACCACAGCATTCTGTATTCGGGAGTCTGTGGACAATATGGCGACTGCCTCCAAGTCTCCCGATTGCTGGACCGTGAGATGGAAATAACTTTCTAATCTAGGGGTGGTGGTTACGGCTCGCTCATTCATCTTCTTCCCACTGACCCCAGGACCTTGGATGTCAAGCAGAGTCTGAGATACCCAGTAAGCTGGGTATGTCACTTCTGATCCAAAGTACAGCCAACATCTTCCAACTGTGTGCACTAGAGCAGGGCCCAAGGGAGCTGTGTGTTCCAGGGCTGTCTACAGACGGCATTGGCCTTTATTGTGAGTAAGAACTCAGTCTGTTTATCCACTGGGATTCTGGAGCGGATTCATTATGGCATCCAATAGAGCCCATATGTTGCCTTATGGGACTGCTCAGAGACTAAGAATCCAAACTTAGTATAAGTGGGTATGTAATATATCTCCAGTGAAGAGCTTATTCCCCTGCCCCCATTTCCACTTCTGCAGCCTTCTTCACTGGGCTCCGTTTCCGTGTACGAAGCTGCCCAACTGTGGGCCACACTCCTCCAGCTCGCCACCTGCCATCACGCAGCTTTCCCCATCCAGCCTGACTTTATCATCGTGGCGCGGCATTTTCTACCCATTGTGTGTGGCTGTGCTGCATGGCAACATGAAGAAAACCTTCCAAAAAGCCTCTTGGACCCCTCCTGACAGATCGATCCCCCTCACTGTTCTCCTCTCTTGCTCAACCACACCTCTGTGTTCACCTAGCTCCAGAACTTGAACCCTAGTCTTCTGGACGCGAGAATAAATTCCAGTTCACCGTAGCTTTAGTTGTTCTGGGCCGGCCTGACCGGTACCTACTCGCTGCCAGCAGCACCATCACGTTCCTGTTGGATGCCCAACCCCACATACACGGCCCTTTTCACCACGCTGTAGGGCTTGCAGTGTGAAATATGAAGGTTCCCTGAAGCCCAGTCTAGCAGTAGTCTACCACCTCCTCACTGGGCAAATACACCAGGAACTACACTTCCCAGCAGTCTTTGCTCTTGTCCACTTATTAAGACAGGCACTACAACTCCCAGCAGCCTCTGCCTCTTGTCCTCTTCTTAAATTCACTGCACTTCCTATACAGCCTGAAAAGTAAGTGCATTTCCCGATTCTAAAATGCATTTCTCACTAAACCTCATCTGATGACAGAAAATCAGAGATGACAGGGACTGACCTGGCTCCATGTCAGCACTTTGGGAAGAGTTGGTGTCCGCAGGCCCTGCAGCCCCCTCTCCAAGGCCATCGGATCCCGGAGGACAGGGCAATGTGCTTTCTGTTGAGGAAGAGAAGAGAGTGGATTAGGGGACAGCACGACTGGTCCCCAGCTTTCTCACAGTCCCCTCCCCAGCACCCTTCACAAATATTGTGTCAGCTGGAAACATGGTGTTTGTCCTGGTCCCATGGCCATGAAGCAAAGCAAGCAGAGCTCCAAACCCAGGACCTTGAATGAAGACGCCATCTTCATAGCCTTGCCATGGCGCTCAGGAGAGCCATCCCCTGTACTGCACTTCTCTTTCTGTGAGTGTGCTAACATTGTCTTCCAGTCATTTCCTGCATGGATGTCTTCCTCCACACTCAACCCATCAGAACAGGGGCTAAATAGCAAGTCTCTGCAACCCAGGTGCCAGTGTAGGGCTTGAAGCCCAAGAGCAACAGGAACTGCCTCGTAGACAGAGATGATTGATCCTGTCTGTGATGGGGCAGAAGTCACACAGCATGGGGCTGCAGCCTTGGGGCAGTCCCAACAGTAGCATGGCCAGGAAAATAAGGGAAGCACCTTGGCTCTCAGGACCTTGGCATCTGGCTTAGGAAGTGGATCTTCTTGGCTGGGATGAACCAGATAGAGTCTCAGAGTTACTTGGGCAGGGGCTGTCCCATGAGAGAACTCTGCACTGGCCCTCTTGCTATGACAACCTCTGTCAAATCATGTTTCTTTCTCAGCCTCAGTTTCTTCATTGGAAAGCAGAAAGCTCTGAACTGGGCAACATGGGAACTTCTTTTTTGGCCTAGAATTCAACAGCTATGAATCTGCTTAAACAGTACCACTAGTGTCCTTACCCAATAAATGTCATATGAATGTAAGAACTTCCATCCCATTTAAAAGAAAGGTAGGAAGGGGCTTTACATCATTTGCCTTTGGTGATCGCAACAAAAGGAACTGGAATCTGAACACAGATTCTCAAAAGTTGCAGGTCCGTGCAACATAACAGACCCCTCCAGATGTTCTCTGCATAAAGATCCTGCAGGCAAAGGCACTTAACGTATCTGAGTTTTGTTCTCAAGCCATTATTTGAGAAGTTCCCTGAATACATATTTGCCAAATATACTTAGGAACCCTGCTAAGAAGTCATTATTGTCTCTTATAAGGTGAGGAATTACTGGTAGTTCCCATTAAAAACAAAAATCTTGTAAGTGTGAAAATTTGCCAACTCTCCCCGTGTCTCCGATATTTCTTTCCTGTGAATTCTAATTATTCCAAAAGGAGACTAGCTAGCAGCCAGGAGAATTTCCAACTCTGCCCAAATGCAGGGCCTCCCACCTACTCCCCAGGTTCAAGCTCTACCGACCTCATGAACTAAAGAGTCCGGAGAAAAACTGAAAAAGTTCTTCTAAGCCAAAATACAAGGCTGGGGAGATGGCCCAGCCCAAGACCTAAGTTTGGATCTGCAGAATCTATACACAAAACCAGGCCTGGTATCATGCATCTGTAATCTTAGCAGCTGTGGGAAGGGAGGCAGGCAGGGAAATCCCAGGAAACAGACTGGTAACTAGCCTAGCTAACTAGGAGAGAGAGAGAGAGAGAGAGAGAGAGAGAGAGAGAGAGAGAGAGAGAGAGAGAGAGAGAGACAGAGACCCTGACTCAAATATATGGAAAGCAGTTGAGAAGCAACACCCAAGGCTGACCACCTGCACACATATGAACACCATCATACAAACACACACACACACACACACACACACACACACACACATACACATACACACACATATATATACCAATGAGGATAAAAGCTAATATACTAAGTCAGGGTATGACTCTCATTCTATGCCCCTCAATTGACTCTGGGATTTGTCATTGCTTTCTATTGCTGTGACAACCACAATGACCAAAAGCAACGTGGGGAAGAAAAGATTTATTCCATCCTAGGGCTTACAGTCTGACACTGAGGGAAGTCAAGGCATGAACTCAGGCCAGGAACCTGGAAGCAGGAACTGAAGCAGAAGCCATCATGGCTTGCTCAGCCTGCTTTCTGATCCAGCCCAGGGACATCACTGCTCACAGCGGGACAGACACCCCTACATCAATCGCTCATACAGACATCGCTCCACAGACATGCTCCTAAGCTGATCTGATGGCAGTAGGTCCTCAACTGTGGTTCCCTCTTCCTGCATGACTCTAACCAGCCTGCAAAGATTTAATTCCTATTTACACGGCCTTATTCATAAGAATGTCATCCCCTGAGGCTTCAAAGAGAGCAGGAGCATGCCTTGTTCTGCTCCACTCATGGGTGAGGTAAAGCTTGCCCGGTGTCTGTGTCTGGACCTATCCCAGAAGATCTGTAGCTTTTAAGATCTACATCTGCTGGGCTTGTGCCCAACGATCCTGTGGGGTCCTAGGCACATTCACGGATCTCGGTGGACAATACGTGACTGGACACTTGTCTGGATTTTAAGATCCCCCCGTAACCCACACAAGCTCCAGGTGAGAGCTGTGCACCTGGGCTGCTCACCTGGAAGAAGATGCCACGTCTGCCCCTTTCCTGCCTCTGTCATGGCTGAGGCCTCGGGATGAATCATCTCATCTGCCACTTCCTTTCCAGTTCTCAGCCCCACATTCCTCCCCTTTCACACAACCTTCAGGAAGTCATCACAATGACCGCACATAAAACCAAAACATCCACCGTGTCCTTGTTTGCTTTCTATGGCTGTGATAAGTGCCATGACCAAAAGCAACTAGGGGAGGAGAGGGTTTGTTTCCATTTACAGGTTCTTGTCTGTCATGAAGGGAACCAGAGCAGGAAGGCAACCTGGAGGCAGGAACTGAGGCAGAGACTAAGGAGCTAAGGAGGTCTGGTTACTGGATTACTCCTCATGACCTGCTCTTCTTGTATACAAAAAAAACCAAACAAACAAATGAACAAACAAAAAACAAAAAACTCAGGATCACCTTCCCATAGGTGGAACTGCCCATGGTGATCTGCTGATCTGCACCCTCTCACATCAATCAATAATCAAAATTCTACCCCACAGACTTGCCTTGAGGCCAGTCTTAGGGACACATTTTCTCAGTAAGATTCTCTCTTCCCAGATATGGCAGGCTTGTACCCAGTTGACAAAAGCAACCAGCACATACGGGTGGCTGAAACAGTTCTAACATTCCATTGAAGAGAAAACTAGTATGGAAAGGATGCCTTCATTCATTCATTCATTCATTCATCCTTCACTTATTCATATGATGAGTCTGATGCTGGGTGGATACAGTGAGGACAAAATCCTGACTTTATAGGCACTTTACGGGCAAAGAAAATAAGGTTTGGCCACAAAATCTAGGATGTCCCTGCAGTTTCCTAGGAGGTACGGATAAACCCTAGGCAAAGGCAAGATGGAGGGGTCTTCTCGGCTGACAAACCAAGAAGGGTTTAGCAGAGCTCACACTGAGGAAGTTCAGTCTTGCCCCAGGGATACAGGGTAGGGATTGGGAGGGCTTCTCTGAGTAACAAAGCAAAAGTACAGGAGGAGAAAAAATGGCAAACACATGAACTTATCTCACAGGGTGGCTATGTACAGGATAGCACATTACAAGCCAGGACACAAGAGTGTCAGCGTGCAGGGTCCTGAAGGCCAAGTCAGATTGCAAGTGTTGCTTAGCAAAAGGAAGGCAAGGAGAGCTTTTAAGAAGAGGTGTGGTTTTACTGGAGATCTTCTCTAGACAGGTGAAGAGTCTGAAGAGGAGGCAACCAGGGCAGGAAGCTCCTGGCTATAGGCTAGGCACTTGGCTGGCTGTAGGTATTTTGATCTCCTTGATCCTTATAAATAATTGCAGGAGGCAAGCATTATCCTTTCTGACTTGCTGACAAGGAAGGGAAGCCATGTGGGCCCTAGACTGCTTGCCCCTAATCCTCAGCCAGGAACCAGTGGAGACACGTTCACTCATAACCCTGTCTATTCCCTTGCAAGTGTGCTTAGAAGCACGTGGGATTCTGTACAGAGCGTATCTACCTAGTAATACACCTGCTTCTGCTTGTGCATCACACCTTGTATACCCCCAGGATGTTTATGGCTTCATCACCTCCTGGGCCATCCTGACAGAGAGTCCATGGCTTCTGTTAGTTATTGTCTCCCCTAAAGGACCACAGACCGAGGAAGTGAAATGCTCCTTGGTCCCTTTGCGCCATTCTTCACAAAGTGGGAGGGAGGGAACCCACCCTCCTCTCAGCCAAGCAGTGCTCACTCTCGTCCTGCGTTTCTCACCCAAAGCTGAGATCACCAGAGCAGCAGGCTCCACGTACTGTTTGTTGTGCGCACAGAGACCTGGGTGTGCGTCAGAATAAGTGAGGGTGCCAGGGTGTCTTTGCCCATAGAGGAGCTCACTATTTTAGCCCAAAGCAATGGATCTCCCTGTTGTTGGTCTGAAACTTCGAAACTATGAGACAGAGTGAGTCTGTTCTTCCTTCACTGTCCTTCTTGGGTATTTCTATCAGAGGGACAATGAGTTTAGCAGATGCTCCAAGTGCATGAAGAGTCTTCCAGGCAGCTCACCTCTGAGCCCACCTGGAGCATCACTAGCTCCCTGGCTTGGGGGGGGGGGCAATCTCCTGCCTTCTTATGGTTTCTCATTAAAGGAGATGAAAACAATGAACAGCACAGAATAACTACCAGGCCCTTAGCACACCTATGGTAACATGTGGTGAAATCATTCCTTCTGTTTATTTCTTTATTTTGTTCTTAACGAAAGTCTATCAAGGCCAGAAAGACTGGCCTCGAGCCCATGACAATCCTCCTTCCTTGGGCACCAGTGTGTGCTTCTTGTCTTTTAAAACACAATGCTCCGAGCATTGCTAGCTCCTCAGGGAAGAAGCCAGAGTGGGGGATGTTAATTATCAGTTGGACAGGATCTAGAATGACCTAGGAGACAATTCCTTAAGCATATAGGGAGCTTCTATACTGAATTAATTCACGTGGGAAAACCCATCTTAATTGTGGGCAGTGCCATGCCATGGGCTGGGGTCCCAGACTAAACCCACCCTAGTTGTAGGCAGTGCCATGCCATGGGCTGGGGTCCCTGACTAAACCCACCCTAGTTGTAGGCAGTGCTATGCCATGGGCTGGGGTCCAAGACTAAACCCACCTTAATTGTGGGCAGTGCATCCCATGGACTGGGGTCCCAGACTAAATACAAGGGAGAAAACAAGTTGAGCACCAGCCTTCACCTCTCCGCTTTCTGGCAGTCAATACAATGAGACGGGCTACTTCAAGCTCCTGCCTCCAGGATGGACTGTACCCTCAGAATGTACGCCAAAACAAGCCCTTCCTTCCTGGAGTTGCTTCTGTTGGGTGTTTGATCATCATGGCCATGACCTCAGGCTAATTGAGCTTCTCCTCAGCTGTAGAAATGAATGTGGGGAGCAAAGATCTTCTGAGACCACATCAATATGTTCATACTCTTGATATCATCTTCATGACTAGACTCCTGCAGCCATTTGACTTTGCATCTTTCTTTCCTGTAGCTCCTTGGCAATGGGCACCATTTCTGGATCCCTAGCCCATTCGTGCCTCCTCTTTCCACATCAGCTGCCTTATTTCTGAGAGCCAACCAAGTCTCAAAATCTTCAGCTCATGTGAGATTTCCACTCACGAGCCTATTTTGAAGAGGGTCTTTCACCTTCCAGAACACACTCAATCCCCCAGAAAACCATCTTGTTATCGTATAAATCATTAGCTCAGAATATTTCACCTTGTTGCTTTGCTGAGAGCTCTGGTTTCTAATCCAAACCAATTACGAGTGCCAACCTACTTGATAACATCTTAATATTGCCAATTTTCCCAGCTCTCTGCCCAGAAGCAGACCAGATTGAGAGATAGGCGAGCCAACAAGGCCTAACAGGGGAAGCATGGAGCATGCGGACTAGATCCAAACGCTCATCTGAGCATGTGGGTGCAGCCCAGCCCAGTGCGGCATCAGAATGAACGCTCAGTAAAGGTTAACTCCCTTTCCTTCCTCTGTCTCTGGAGAAAAACAAAACCATTAAAATTGCAAGTCAACAGGAGAAGACATACCGCATGCCTGAGTTCACTTGCAGTTCCGACCTTTGAAGCTTGTCTCCCTAGACCGAGCGAAGCTGATGCTATCATTTTTATTATGGTGACTGCAATTGCTGGTGGTTCCGTCCTCAGATCAGAGAGTAGACACACACAGCCATATACAAACTCAACAATAGAGACCGCCTCAAACCCAGAAAGGCACCTTCTCCAAAGCGCAAGGCAGGAGCTGGGGCAAATCTGGGTTGTTCTGCTTGGGATCCAGGTGAGAGCCCTGTGCTCACCTTTTCTCCCACCTGACTTCCTCTTTGCAGCCGGCCTTGAAGAGCAGCTCGGGAGTCCATTGGCATGATGGCATGTTTTAGGGTAAGCAACTATACCCTTATAATGCATACAGGAGAAAATAAAGGCTTCTTTTTTATTTAAGTGTTGTTACATACACAACACACTGTAGGTGCATATATATTTTCCTAAATATGTATGTAGTTCTCAGCCCTATAAATTTTTAGCTGGATGTCCTCATTTGTGAGGCAGTGAAGGGGGCTTTTATGTAGGGCCTCTGTGGGCAAACCCAGCCACCCCCAGCTATGTTGTAGAGAGGATGTGTGTGCCAGCTCTGCTGGTGTGGAAGTAAGGTTAGACCTGATTGCCGTTTGCTTGTCTGGGGTTAGGAGTCAGGTTGTCCTATTCAGTATTCTCTCTGGGAGTTCCCATGCTCACACAGGAATGGTTCGCATCAGCTCTGGCATCGTATGAACTGGGAGACTTCCATCGGTTTGTTGCTCAAATCTGACCTCCGTGTGTGTGTGTGTGTGTGTGTGTGTGTGTGTCTGAAATGATTAAGAAAAGGTGCTTTGCAGGGACCCGATAGGGAGAAGGTCAACTATGTGTCCTCCACAGCAGATAATGCTTGAGTCCAAACCCTCAGTAGGAGACAGGTCCTTCTATTGCTTATCAAGACAAAACTACATCATTCTGGTAAACTGGGGTCCCTAGAAAAGGGGTGATGTTGGCACAGAGGCAGATGTGCACACAGGATAACAGCCTATGACGCTGAGACTTAGGCCATCACAGGCGAGAGATTTCCAGAAGTCAGTAAATAAGCTTGGAACAGGTCCTTCTCTGCTCCAGCACCTTCAGGGAAGCCTAGCCCTGCCGTCACTTTGACCTGGGGCTTTCTACCTTCAGGACTGAGAATAAATGCATTTCTGCTGCTTCTCCCATCTCTGTCTATGGTTTCTATACAACAGCCCTTAGAAACTTTTAATCTTATGTCACCTTGGCAGAATTTGGAATCACCATGGAGACCTCCGGGCATGTCTGTGAGGGAGTTTTTGGATTGGGTAAATTGAGGAGAAAAACCCATTGGAAATGTGGGCAGCAGCATCCCAAGGGCTTAAACCTCAGGAGGTAAACTGAGTACCAGTTTTTATCTCGCTCAGCTTCTGGGCGGTAGACACAATGGAATATATCAGAGGTTCTTAACCTGTGGGTAGTGACCCTTTTGTGGGGGTCAAACGACCCGTTCACAGGGGTCACATATCAGATATCCTGCATATCAGATATTTACGTTATGATTCATAATAATCACAGAATTATAGTTATGAAATAACAATGAAATAATTTTATGGTTGGGGCTCACCACGACATGAGGTGGTATTAAATGAAAAACTGTATTAAAGGGTCATGGCAGCTGGGCGATGGTGGCGCACGCCTTTAATCCCAGCACTCGGGAGGCAGAGGCAGGCGGATCTCTGTGAGTTCGAGACCAGCCTGGTCTACAGAGTAGTTCCAGGACAGGCTCCAAAGCCAAAGAGAAACCCTGTCTCGAAAAAATAAATAAATAAATAAAAAATAAAGGGTCGTGGCATTAGGAAGGCTGAGAGCCACTGGTTATATGCTCAACTGTTAGTCAGCTGAACCCTTCTCTCCTCGGTTCTTTTCATCGAGTATCTCATCATGGTAATAACGGAAGTCTGCAGGCGCAAAGGAAGCACGCAGATAACAGAACCAGATCAGAGCCACCCACAACACAGGACAGATCTCACAGGGTTAAAATGTCATCGTAAGGAAAACAGAAGAGAGCTCCTGGGTAAACTGGGGCTGGGGTGTGTGGAGAACACGAGGGATCCGGCTGGGCAGGGTGGGTTGGGACGGAGGGGGGAGTAATGGGAGAGGATTCTCGCTAGAGAGGGCCATTTGGGGGTTACAGAGAAACCAGGTGCCTGGAAAACTCCCAGGAATCCACAAGAATAACCCCAGCTAAGACTCCTAGTAATAGAGGAGAGGGTGCCTGAACTGGCCTTCCCTTGTAATCAGATTGGTGGACTACCCTAATTGTCACCAGAGAGCCTCCATCCAGTAACTGATGGAAACAGAGGCAGAGATCCACAGCCAAGCACCCTGCCGAGCTCCAAGAGTCCTCCTGAAGAAAGGGAGAAGGGATTACACAGTTGGGGGTGTCATGATGGGAACCCACAGAGACAGTTGACCTGAGCTTGTGGGAGCACATGGACTCTGGACCATCAGTTGGGGAACTTCCACGGGACTGACCTAAGCCCTCCGCATGTGTGTGGCAGTTGTGTAGCTCGGTCTAGCAGGGATCAGAACCCGCCCTAGAGCTTGAGCTGGCTTTTGGAACCTATTCCCCAGGCTGTGTAGCCTCAGGCAGCCTTGATGCAGGGGGAGGAGCTTGGTCCTGCCTCAACTTGACCTGCCAAGCTTTGTTGAAGCCCGTGGGAGGCCTGCACCTTTCTGAATGGAGACAGAGGAGGAGTGGTTGGGGTGGGCAGAGGGGAGAGAGAGAGGTAGGGAGGAGGAAACAGGAGGAGAGGAGAGAGGGGGAACTGCGATTGGAATGTAAAAGTCAATAAAGTTTTTTAATTAATAAAAATTTAGAGAAACAACTCCACCCTCACCCCACTGCATCTCTGTCCTTTCTCCTGCTGCTCAGCCAACTCCTTCTGGGGTTTTAGAAGCCAGTAGGAAGTCACTTTGTTGTAAGTACAATGGACTGGGCGGTGTGGGTGGGCTTCTGTCACCTCATATCTCAAATTAATAGTGTTCTTTAGCTAGTACTGCTATTAATATTTAATAATTACCATTGCCATTAGAGTTAAGACGAGAAGAGACACAAATGATTCCACTTGCTGCTGAATCTATCAGGCTGGGGCAAGAGGGTCATGGGAACCCACCACTGGAAATGCTGACTTAACACGTGCCAGCCAGAGACAGCTCCGTCCTGCCTGGTCGCTGTGGCTGCCTTGCACGACCTAATCCTCTCCCGGCTTCCTTTATCCAACTAACAGCCGGAATAAAATTGGAAAGGATTTTCTTCAGCGAAGTTATGCCTTTCTTCTCGATCCAAACACAATTGTGTGCCTGGGTTCTTGCAACGCTCCAAAGCAAAACAGAAGAAGTCATAAGGCTTTTCTCATGTCTCATGTTGTTTTCTTGGCTGCGCCGACTGAAGGACCTTCGTTTCTTCTGTTCTGTCTTTGGGTGGCTTTCTTTTTCTTTTCTTTTCTATTTTCTCCTTCCACATCCACGTCTGTCCAGAGCTCTTGTGCTAGCAGTAAGGGCTCTCAGAGTGCAGAGGAGGAAAATGTGCTCACAAAGCTGAAAGGCTGGAACTGATTACCCTTCTTGGACAAGAACTGAAGCCCCTGGTGTAGACTCACTGACTTTCCCTAATAGTTCCTGAACAGAGCTCTTGTCTGCAGAGTGTGCCTGGATAAGGGGGGTCTGAGTGATGGGTCTGATCTTATACCTCAGAAGATAAATGGCCAAGGTCTAGCTTCACCTCGAAGGCTGTCACGGTGGTGAGGATGAATAGAGCCATTCTACCTTGAAGATTCCATGAAAGAAAAGAGACATGGTCTTCTCTAAAGGAGTCGGGACGGCAGCTGCACACAAGGACCACGGCTGTTGGCTACAGAGTACACTGTACCCTCCCCAGGGTACACGGAAGCCTGGTCCTCAGTTTCTCTATTCAGGAGATTGCATGGGAACAAGACGCCTTTACCAAGAGGTCAGCTGTCATGATCAGAGAAGTTAGAAAAGAGCAGGGTTCAGGAATGCAGGGGCCCAGCTAAGCCCTGGGCAAAGCTGATTGGCACATCTGAGAAGTCTGAGCAGACACTGAGACTACTTGGCGATTGGCTGCTGATACACACACACACACACACACACACACACACACACACACACACCGCCATACTGATATTCTCTGCTCTGCTCTATGGGGAACCAGTTTTCTCAGTCTCCCTTGCTTACTGGATTCTGGACAGGTTTGGCTAAGGAAAGACACTGAGCAGTCAGGTTCTCCATCCTTCTCCTGCTCTGTCTTAGACAGTATGTCCAGCAGGGACCGCATACCCTCTGTTGTTTCGGGTTCTGAGAAGTACTCTACAAAGTGGTTCTAGCTCCTTCTGATTATCCCAGCTTCTGGGATCTAGAAACGTCACCATCTCATTGTCCTTCCAGCCTAGAAGGCAAAGGGACTGCCTGCTGCCGCTGATCTCTGGACGGTTTCTTGGCTATTTCCTCAACTCTGCAGCCAATCCTGTATTCCCTCTACTGAAACACCTGGAATGATTTCTGTTTTCCTGCCTGGACGGGAGCTGACAAAGGAACTGAGAAACTCTGCTGGGGAAGTCTCAGGGTGAGAATGCACCAAGGGAACACACAGGGAAGGTCAGTGTGTGGGCTGAGGTAGGGAGCTCATTATGGGACTGGCCAGAAGTCAAGCCCCTGAGGAAATGAGCACCACGTGAGGCATACATGAGGCTGAGAAGGAGGAGCTGCAGAAAGGAAGGTAATGACTGTAGTCAAATCTTTGCGTGTGTGAGGGAGTTGAATGTGACTCTCTTCCTGGCAGATGAACGCTGGGAAAGGCAACTGTCAATCGATCCCCCGAATGCCAGTAAGTTCCACTATGACGCACAAACTCTTGGGAGAGATCGGGGTGCCCTGATTCAGGTCAGGGAAGCCAGAAGTTAAATGAAAGCAAAGATGGACAAAAAAGACAGCACTCAACAGAGTTGGAGAGACATTTTACTATGTAGCTTTGGGACTCTTGGCTGGGTGGATATACAGGACTGTATAAAGTTAGCCTCAATCCTTCCAAACTCAGAAGGGTTGAGAGCACATTTTTTTTTTTTTTTTTTTTTTTTTTTTTTTTTTTTTTTTAGAGAGGGAATGGATGGGGATGGGAATATAACAGGAAACTTTCCTCCACCCGAGGCAGTCAACTCTTCGCTGAATTGTATGTGAGAGGTAAGAGGCAGTCTCTCTGTTGTAGTTATGATGGACTGGCCATTGAGGGACAGACAGTGCAGCCTTTGCTAGTAAAGAGGCATTTGAACATTTTTTTAAAGTATGTATAAACAGAGAGACACCAGCTGGAACCGAAGAAACCAAAGAACAACAACAACAAAAAGAGCAGAAACAAGGCTCGGAGCCCAGCAGGCTCTCCACGGGAACACGACGCATGGGCGGCAGGTTCACAGCCGAGGTCAGCTTCTCACAGTGAGAGCAGGGGTTCTGGGATCTTGGGACACATTCGCTTTCTACCTCTGCTCAAGCCTTTGTCACAGGTGGCCTTTTATTGACTGACCCAAGTGTCTGGGGCCAACGTCCTCCAGAGGAAGCACAAAGACCACCAGGTGTGGGACATGAGGGCTGTTAATGAACCGCTGTACATTCATTTTCCCCTGGAAATTGGCCCCAGGGAGGAAACCGAGGCCGATACATCAACACAGACTTCCTCTCAAGCTCAGCATCCTTACCTACCTGCTCAGCCATCCAAGGACCACCCAGGTGGGCCTAGTGAAACTGAAAACATTGCCTGGGGAGAAACCTAGATGGGCGAGAAAGAGTGCTACCCAAAGATAGGAAAAACCAGAAAATCCAGGAGGGAGGGTGTGTTTTACAAATAATTCTCCCCTTTACCTTTCTACTTTTTATCATATACATCTTCCATGATTAAAATAAGAATTTCTGAAGTTACATATTTCAAAACTACTACCCTGCAGGGAGTCTTCCTCACACTAAGCTTTCTTTACTACGCTTCTTTTGTTGCAGATGATGAACCAATATTAGGAAATTACTTTAACCAACACCTATAATTTATTCAGGTTTCCGGGGTTTATATCTAATGCCTCCTTCTCTGCCAGGGTTCCTAGCAAGGGCACCTAATTGGATTTAGACGTCACAGGTCCTTAAGTACGTCTTGGTTGGACCGTCCCCTCAGACATCCTTGCAAGAAGGCAGGTCACTACAGGGTGCCACCACTCTAATGGTTAATGTTGATCAGCAACTCAGCAGAGTCTAGAATCGCTGAAGAACAAATGTCTGGGCATGTCTGTGAGAAGATTCAAGACAGAATTGCTGAAATGGAAAGGCTCACACTAAATGAAAAAAAAAAAACATTCCATCAGCTAGGGTACTGAATGAAAAGGAAGGAAATGAATGGAGCTTCCATGTATTCTCCTTCCCAACTGTCTGGTGAACATGCTGTTCCCTCCACCATGCCTTCCTTACCATGACAGTCCAAATTCCCACCAGCCAATAGAAATCCTTCTTCCCTTAACTTGCTTCTTCCCAGGCAGTCTGTCTGTGCTGGCTAGTTTTATGTCAGCTTGACACAAGCTAAAGTCATCTGAGAGGAGAGAATCTCATTTGGAAAAAATGCCTCTCGAAGATCTGGCTCTAAGGTATTTTCTTAATTAGTGATCGATGGGGAAACCCTAGCCCATGTGTGCAGTGCTGTGCCTGGGCTGGTGGTCCTGGGCTCTATAAGACAGCAGGTTGAGGAGGCATGGGGAGCAAGCCAGTAAGCAGCACCCCTCCGTGGCCTCTGCATCAGCTCCTGTTTCCAGGTTCCTGTGTGAGTTCCTGCCCTTGTGGCTTTCTGAGGGTAAGCCGTTATGAAGAACTGATGTACAGAACCTCAAGTTGCTTTGGTCATGGGTGTTTTATCACAGCCACTAAGACACTGTCACAGCAGCAAGGAAAGTATCTCCTGCACACACTACTGGACTCTGTTTGGATTGTTCATTGAGGCCATAGGGCCAGGAAGAGTGTCTCTCTGACATATGCCCTTATATGTCTCCCTGTTCCCTGCTCTAGAAGTGGTGCTGAGCCCTTGCTGGGGCCACTAGCTGACATCCCGGACACACAGCAATGGTCTGCATGTTATCACAGCAGCAGCTACACAGTCCTGGTGTCCTTGTACCTGGAGATGCCACCAAACACTCATAGTCTGGCTACAACCCTCATCTCCAGCACTGAGCCTTGAATTTTCCTCCACCTCTTTCTCTAACCTTGCTGGAAAATTCACACATCTCTGACTTATGCTTTTGCTCTTACCTTCACCAGACATACTGTCCTGCTGACTGCCTGGCGCCCCCATTATGGCGCCTCCATAGTCATAGGCTAGCACAAACCCCCTCATCTTGAGAACAAAACTTACCCCAGTTTCTCCATGCTGCGTGGAAGGTGCTAGTCTAACCCTGACCACCTGACTCCGCCCCGAAGCTCCAGTGCCTGGCCCCAATGGTTACTAACACGTTTTTGTTGTTGTTGTTTTTTTGTTTTGTCTTTTTGTTTGTCCTCCCTGCTCACAAACTTCCTGGTTTTCCTCTATTGTGTTTACTGGGACATTAGACAGCAAATCATACTTGCTGAATGAACGCAAGAGCTCCTAATGCATTTCCCATGCTTTTCTTAGAGCTCTCCAGGCTTGCCTGTTTCCTCAGGTGGCTCATGAAACTCTGGAAAAGGAAAGATCCTGCTTAGCCAAAGACCTGATTGCAAAGCTGACAGTTAAGTTGCTTCTTGCAGATTTTTCAGAGCACGCTGGATGCCAACCAACTACCGTTCTTTTGTTTGGGACACCACCTTGTCCTCCTCATAGGAGCATCCACACAAAACCGTTTGGCATTTAAAACTAGTGACTTCTCGATGGCGGGGAGATCTTTTTCTGTCTAGAGCTGGGCTTAGGACTCAAACACTGCTCCCTTCCAGGACTAGATGAGACTTTGTCAAGGCTAAAACAATAGCAGTTCTGATACCAGAAGGCAGGGTCTGCCCTACCCCTGACCGGTAGAGACCAGAGCCAAGGTCTTGAGCCTAATTTTCCACATCAGATACTGATGTAAGATAACTCTCCATGACTATACAGGGAATGGGGTGCTGCTGAGAGGACCCAGGGATTCAAGTACAACAGCACAGTTTGTCAAAGAGAAGTCCAACCAAAGAGGAAAGGACTCTTCGTTCCTTGTCAGCAATGTACCCCGTTTCGTGTTCTCTGACCCTGTGACATTGGCCGAGGAAACCTTGCTCAGTCAGTGGAAAGAGGCGGTGCTCCATCAAGTTCAAGCAGAATTTTTGACACAAGTTTCTAGGCCTTTAAGAGCAAAATTGAGGGTGGACCCTGAAACACACAGGCATAAGCCTGCATGTGACGGCCCAAAGAATGAAAGACTTGCCTCCAGATACATTGCTGTGGCCTTTTCCCGTCTGTTCAATTCAGCCATCCAGCTGGGACAGGAGGGGTATGTGTTGCCCATGGAGATTCACTCCAACACTCAGGGTAGAATTTAGGGCATTGATGATACAACTTAGTATGAATGGAAATGAATTGCACTCTGAAATTCTATATAGCATGAAAGAAAAAAAATAAGTAAAAAGATATCAGACTGGAAGATCCCATATCTACAAGGTGTAAGGTTAATGGTTACTCACCGAATATCAGTGCAAACCATGAGAGAAGTTTAGTTGTCCGATAAATAAATTGTGCAGGAGGCCAATTGTATGTTGTGTGAGTAGACACATGGGGGAAAATGCCTAGTGAGTAGGACAGGAAGGGCCCTGACCCTTGGACACCCCCAGTGATGGCCTGGGTCACCTCTCTAATGGAATGGGTCCCATTCAGTGTAGTGCAAAGAGCCCCGTCTTGGGAGTCAGGGAGGCCTGGGTTCAAATCCTAGGTCTGCAGACTGGGGAGAGAGTCTTCTCTTTTCCGAGCCTCTGCTTCTTCG
The DNA here is from genome assembly GCF_950005125.1 of Chionomys nivalis. Lineage (NCBI taxonomy): Eukaryota > Metazoa > Chordata > Mammalia > Rodentia > Cricetidae > Chionomys > Chionomys nivalis. The sequence goes on from NC_080108.1 coordinate 3,507,278, forward strand.
TCTGTTAATGAGAGTAACGAGGGCAACAAACCACTTTTCAGGGTAAATGTTAATCAAGCTAGGATAGGCCGGGACCTCTCCCTCCTTTGATCTTCCTGCTAAACATTTAGCTCATCATGTAAGCGATACAGAGAAAATTGCTATTAGAAAGTCTATTGTGTATGTATTACTTATTTCCTGTGTGATTGGTACCCTGAAAACTAAAATCGAGGCATGAGGATGGAGAGTCAAGATCTCGTGGATTTGCAATGAAGCATCCATCGGATGCCATCCACGCTCAGTCCCTCGTTGGGTGTGTACATTCGATGTCTGACCATTGCGGCAACTTGCTCTCCCAACTGAGTTCTATTCCTGTACCTGTTTGCCACAGTCCTGGCACCTGTGCACACAGCACGGTTTTCAGACGGAGGGGAGGAAACACACAGGACATGGGGAGGCTTGTCCATGTCCCCTCCCTATGTTGCTAAGCCCACCTTTCCCGGGTGTTCTGGGAGACTCCTCTCTGTGTTCTCATTTGAACGCTTAATGGGTTTCACCCTCTTAAGTGACACCTGCTGGAAATGAAATTGTGCACGTAATCGCTGTGTGGGAATGGAGGCCGGCTTATTTCCCAAAGCGGGCGCTTCCCTTAGGAAACAGCGAGCCTGCTTCCTGCATCCCTGCTGGTGGAGCATGTGCTTGGCTTTCCCTGATCTATTCTGGGCAGCTGGCCAGGAGGACTAGCTAGGCGAGATAGCGCACTTGCTCTAGCGTTAAGATTTCTAGAGATGGGGCTGGGGAGACAGCTGACTGGCTAACGTGCTTGCTGCACAAGCAGGGGACCTGACTTCCAATCCCCAGCACCCATGTGAGAGCTGGACACAGCACAAATGTCCGTTACCCTATTGCAGGGAATGCTGGTGGAGACGGGCTGATTCCTGGGCTTTTGAACTAGCCGGCCTAGTCAAATCAATGAGCTCCAGGCTCCGTGAGACACAATCACATCTTGGAAAATAAGCTGGAGAGCAGTAGAGGAAGGCACCCGTCATTGATCTCTGGCCTACACACTCACACATGTGCACACACACACGAACACACGTATCCCCATGTATCTCACATGTACATAGAGTGTATAGACACAAATACCTGGTAGAGGGCTCACTGAGGCCACGGCGCTTATCGCAACACCAAGAGGGGACAGAAAGCTCTAGCAAATGTTCCTGATGATCATTCTAGCTAAATACACATAGCCAGAGTTTCTGACGAGGTAGGAGGACCTGAGCACAGTCAGAGCCCCTGCTGTGGGCCTCTCTGGTCATGTTACCCGACATACAGTAGGGACTTGGGGTGGCAAACCTGGAACCCTGGTATCAACACTAGTGACCAGTGATCAGTGACATTGGTCATGGCTATGAGTGACTGGGCGGAGCTCAGGTCAGAAAAGCACGGAAGGGCAAACAGGACAGAGAGCTGGGAGTGGAGGTGGGGAAAGCAGACTTAATGGCGGCCTCTATGCAGACGCATAAGCATTGGGACATAAATGAACATGCAAATGCGCAAATGTGCAAATACATGTTAGATTGCCATGTTAAATAACCTGCGTGTGGCTCTTTAAAAATGACCTTTTCCATCCATCCATTACCCTCCTTCCAGACTGTTCCATACACTTTCCTTCAGCTTGCAGCGATCTGTCTAAACTCAGGATAAGATTAGAGCTATGAGTAAGGCATGGAGTCGCATGCACGTAACCCCAGCACTTAGGAGGAAGAGGCAAGATGATCTTGAGTTCAAGGTCATCTTGCACTGATAGTAAGGTCCAGGTTAGCCTGAGATACAAACTGAAACCCTGTTGCTGACTACTCCCAAAGTAAATCTCAAATCAGAAAGAACAAAATAGGTTAGGATGTTTTGTCTTTTCTTTTATAACCTGAACTTGATTCCCTGTTCATATCACTTCCTTGATCTCTGCTGTTTTCAGGTCCATACATTTCATTGAACATGCGGGGTTGGGGGGCTGCTGTTGCTCTAAGCCTAGGGCCGTTCTTCTGAGATTGTCTGCAATTCTTTTGGGGGGTAACTTGCCTGAAATGATGCTTAAGGTTTCTGGTCTCCAGATCCCTGGATGCCACTCTAAAGAAGCAGGGCTGTGACATTGTCAACGTCCCTCTCTTACCTGACATGGCTTCTACCCCTTGCTGCTGCAGCTTCACGAGAAAGCAGAAAGTCGCAGGGTGTGTGTGTGTGTGTGTGTAAAACTTTCAACAGCCGCCTGGAGGTGCCTGCCCTCTGCTCAGTCCTGAATGCCATCTTCCCTCTAGCTGATGCCCAGCTATTCCCTTCATGCCCTCTCCAGCTCTACCCTTTGTGAGTCTGGCCTCTGGAACACCAGTCACCCTTAAATGGACTGTTCCCTCTTCTCTCCTCTTTGGAGTTTCTGTTTACTCTTTCTCAGACTGGGAACTCCTCTGCGACTATCCGCACACTTTCCCATCGCCATATCCCTGCTCAAGAGAATGGTAGCCCTGGAATGCAACTTGACCATAGAACTTGGCCATTGAACTCTCATCCTAGGTCCACACTTGCAGTAGACATCATAAACTCTCTCCACACGCATCTCAATATGCTCTCTGTGTTAAACAGGCTGGGCAGTGGGAAACCACAGACAGCGGCTTCCCAGGAAGCCCGCCAGCTAGTCCAGGATGGATGCTGGTACCATAGGTGGAGATTGTGCTCAGGGACCTTCCCAGAAGCCCACTGGAAGAGGCGATTGCCTATCTAAACAGAGTGCTGTAGTCTCTGTGCTCTGGTTTCTAAAACTGAAATGTCAAATAGGATAAGAGGGGTTCTGTGCTGTGCCGGGGCCTTCTCTGTCCTGTGGTGGCCAAGCTAGGATCCTTGAAAGTGCACAAGTAAAAATAAACAAGTAAGTAAATAGCCACAATGAGCCAATGAGATGACTCAGTAGGCAGAGACATTCACTGTCAAGTCTACTGATCTGAGTTGGATCTCCAGGACCTACATAGTAGAAGGAAAGGATTGACTCCCACAAAATCATCGTTGGGCCTGCAATGGCACCACAGCACAAGTGCCCCCAACATAATCACACAAATAAATAAATACATAAACTTTAAGTATTGCTTTTCACAGGAAAGTGTGTAAGCAGCCTAATAGCCCCCTCTAAGTCCTTTTCTGTTTAGACTAGTCAGAACTAGATTGAAACACGTCTTCCCCACACCACAGTATGAGCAGACATTCTTACATCTTTGTCTTCTCTATGCCCAAAGCATAACCTTGAGCCTCGAAGTCCTCCTGAGATCAGAAGGAGGTACAGAGCTGAGTTTCCACTGTAGGCGCTCTACCCCAGCTGTGTGTGTGTGTGTGTGTGTGTGTGTGGGCACAGCTGCTGTTCTGCTGAGGTCTGGCGAATCAGATCACCTGGCTGATTAACATTGCATATAACATAAGTGCTAATAATGATGGGATGGGCTGAGAGGATTTCTTATCAGAAACGTGCAAAGACTTGTACGGCAAATTGAATTTTTGTTTTGTTTTGTTCTGTTTTGTTTGTTTCCTGCTTGACTGGCTCTCTGCCGTGTTCCAAATAGCCAAGGGACTTCCAGATAATCAAAGCTCGCTCCCCATACATACTGTTAGCAACTCCTTTCAGGCCCTTCCTGTCCAGATGTACCCAGAGAATAGGGAAAGGAAATAACTCCAACACTTCCCAGCGACACCCACGAAGCCGCCAGAACTCTGCAGTTCTGAATCATCAAACCTTGCGATTCTCATTACCTGCCCCTCATATGCAGCATTTTCAATTAAGCTGGGAGCCCTGCTCCACTAATTATGTTATGATATTAGTCCCCGCAGATTAATATGCGGCTAACAGTTTAGGAGAGCCGTCTGGATTGGCTCGTTCAGCCTCCTTGCAATCAAACACTTCCTGCAGAGTTGTCCCTGACTCAGGGCTGGACCTGAGCACTGAGTTGTGTGAACTGACTTCCTGTTCTACAGGATGCCCGTTCAGTTGGAAACCCTTCTGGTGTCAGCAAAGGGGTTTCCTGGAAGAGACCCTGTAGACTGAGTCTAGATGAAGCTCCTTACTACGAACTGGCATTGGCCAATCCTTGAGGTCTAAACAGAGCGGAAGGGAGGAGCATGAGCTGGGAGAACCATCTCCTGCCCTTGGCCACCCATCTTCTGTCTTTGGAAGTACAGGCTGTGTGTTCAGAGGTCTTCTGGCTTGACTGGTAATGACACCACTGGCTTCCCTGTGCCTGCTAGCAGCCGGCAGTTAGGGAGACTTATTAACTTCCATAATGTGTGGGTCGTCCCTACCTGATCCCGTGGAGACACAAGGCCATGTTTTGTGTTTCCTCTGCAACCCTCATAGCCTTGGGCTCACAGGAAGTGCTCAGTTAACACTTCCCCAACAGACTAGCCTTGAAAAGTCCCACTGAAAAGCTACGCTAGAATGTCTGCCAATGTTTGCTTTTCATAATAATAATAATAATAAAAACCATGGCTCTGTGCCATGAAAAATACAAGCAGAGAAGGGGAAGGAAATCATCTTTGCTGTTGCAAGTTCTAAGTCAGACACTTTCCAAACACAGGGGCTCATGTCATGCACCCGAGGTGCAGCTCAGGGAGACGTTGTCGTCTGCATTCCATAGAGAGAACTGGGGACAGTGACTAGCACCCTTGTGCTGTCCAGCACATCTGGAATTGATGAATTTTGCTGTAAGGGTGCATGGAAAGGCACCAGGCATTGCAGGGCATTTTAAGACGTGTGTCTGTGCCCAAGAAGGACAAAGGGAACGAAAGCCAGTGAATAGTACTGAATGCAGTAACCAGTCTTGAGGAGTCACTGACATCTGCTCAGCATGGACCACTCCTGGGCACCCTGCTAAGTGCTTTGCATCCCCTGCGACCTAAGCATCCTCACTCTGCCTCCTAAGAAGTCAGAAACTGAGACTGGGATTCTCAAGGGCTAAAGAGAGGGTGGGCCAGGTCTCGAGCACATATCCTAATGACTATGAGTGAGTCACTACAGCGCTTCCCATTCCCCACCTTGAAAAAGTGAGAGCTTGTGATTACCGCACAGAGCTTTTGAGAGGCACAGGTGATATCATAGGCCAGTTGTCAAAGGCTTTACCAACTGGAGGCTGTAACAGACTCAGGGAGCCACGGCGGCCAAGAGCTCTGAGATCAGACCACTCAGTTCCTTTCCTGCCTACGCTGTAGGTAGACTTAGGCTGTGACACACTCTGGACTGTCTTTGCACACTTTGCTCATCTCTGAGATGGGGACATCAGTAGTGTCCATCTCACAGGGGGTTCCAGATGGACCTATATTGCACAGACAGCCAAGCAGTAAGCACGGGACTTTTGCGTGGTCAACACTTCCCTGTTGTGGATTCTATCCTAACTTTGCAAGGCAACTTAGAAGCCCATGTTTTAAGAATAAGGACTCTACATGAGACTGTGAAATGGGTATTGGTAGCCTCGCGGATAGTCTACTCAATCTAAGACAGCCGTTCCAGAAAGCCCCTGGCACTACCAGTTTCTGACAGCCTGCTTTCTGGGCTGGATTTCTATGGAAACTCAGATTCAGAGAGATTAAGCTCTGCACCCAAGGTTACAGGACTAGAAAAGAGCAAACTGAAGCTTGTCCCTCACGCAAGCAAGCACAGATACTGGGCTCTTTGATTTGGTATTAAGCTGTCTCAACACAGAGCTTTTTCAAAATAATCCTATTAAAACCTTTTTCGTGTGTGCCTGTGTGTGTGTGTGTATGTGTGTGTGTGAGAGAGAGAGAGAGAGAGAGAATACAGATTTAGTTTTTATTGAAATGAAATTTGTACATATTTGATATGTGAAACTGAATGTCACCTTTTTTCAGTGAAAACCAAATAAATAACAAATGAAAATGAACAAAATTACAATAGAAAATGTCAATTCCAAGTAAAGTCCTCCAGCTTCTTCTGAGTCCCCACTTTTGAGTGGTAGGGTTCATGCCACCGTGAGAAGAGAATTTTGCTGTAAGTATCATCTGAAACTGCAAAGTGTCCATTGAATAAACATGCTATAGAATGAGTCACGTGATCAAAATGCTTACTTGACCCATGCAAGCACTCTCTCTCTCTCTCTCTCTCTCTCTCTCTCTCTCTCTCTCTCTTCTCTTATGCTCATTAAAGAAGAGAAAGGCACATATTGGTAAATGCTAACTGTCCAGATTCACGGGGAGGCACAGCACAGCATCTGAGCCCAAGATATCCAGAAAAATGGGGATGCTAGAATCCCATGCACTACTACTCAGAAGCCCAGAGCCTTCCAGCTTCCTGCAGAGCAAATGGATCAGGTTTTTCTTTTTCCCATAGATACAGCATACAGTGGTGGTGTGGATTCCACACCGTTTTGTTGAGACAAAAGGGGATAAAAATACATTTAAAACAGAAAAGTGGAGATTCTTTACCCATTGTTGCTACTTGGAGAAGCCCCTCCCCCCAGTAAGTTGGGCAATGTACCCTTCAACTGTAGGATCTTTCTCCTTTAAGCTTTCTAAATTTTCCTTGAGTCAATCTGCACAGTGTACATTTCTCAGGAAATCTCCCCTCTTCAGGTTTCCAGACATGTCAGAGTCACAGAGCTTCACTCTGTCGGATTATGACATCACATCAGCTGCCGGCTACCCTTCCCTTTATCAGCTCTTCTCATTGGAATAGTGATGCTTTCCAGTGCTTTAATAGTAAGCATTTGAGGGCTGAGGACGCAAACGCAGGCAATGCGATGTCAAGATGCCAGCCGCTGGTTTGAAAAAGAAACCAGAATGGACCAGAAAGAGGATGCTTTAGTGGGTGTGGTGGGAGGGAAGAGGGGATGCGTCAGTGGGCCAGTTCGGACATGACAGGGGAGGGAGGCTTCCAGGGTCTAGAAAGGAACGGTTATATTGTTCTGTCTGTGAAAATCACGACTTTATGGGCGAAGAATGGTGAAAGAAAGGTCCTGTGGGGGCAGGCTGCAGGAGGGCCTGCAGAGTCAAACTGGCCAGGGAGATGTGGGACTGCTCTAGGCTTCTGGAAGCCTGCTTTAAGGTACACATAGTGGTGGCGCACGCCTTTAATCGCGGCACTCTGGAGGCAGAGGCAGGCAGATCTCTGTGAGTTTGAGGCCAGCCTGGTTTACAGAGTGAGTTCCAGGACATCTAGGACTGTTACACAGAAAAACCCTGTCTCAAAAAACAATAACAAGAAAACAAATAAAAACAAAGAAGAAACTGATCACTCCAAAGGTAGAGAAAACCCTGGGGACATGGTGTAGGGCCACCCCTGAAATCGTGTGAGCTATACCAGTTGGACGAAGAAGAATATTTAATGGAGTTTGGTATAAAGCAGAAGCAGAGACTTGACAATACTTAGTTTATAGGTTACTGTGGGATTGAAAGGCTGATTACAGGGTCCATGTCCTGCAGGGCATCACTAGAACAATGCACTCATTTATGCTAAGGAAGGGAGCACATGAGACACTGTTACACGGTCGTGAATGTCCAGAGTCAAAGTGTAAGTAGACAAGGAGGAAGGGCTCAACAAGAAGGTCCAGGTGTGTTAAGATCAACTCCCATCTCTGCTTGGAGTTGGCAAAAACCACCTCCAGTGTGTGGCAGGACCCGGGTTCATTCCTGAAAGGCAGGGCTGGGACTTGGGCCAGTGTACCCCTACGGACCCAGACGTCTTGGACACAAAGGTACAGAAACCATCCACAAAGCAGTATGTGGACAGACATTGCAAATTTCATTTCTGATCCTTGCATTTGGGGCCCATCTCAATTAAGATCGGTTAGAAGCCAATTTCACAGTGGCTGGTTTTTGAAGATCCCCGAAAAACGATAATCTGGGAATAGGCAGTCAGTTCCTTCAGGAGCAGAGGCCATGCCCAACAGGGTGCACCAGTGCTTTATTTTATTTATTTATTTTGATTTGAATTTAATTTAGTAAATAGTGTTGATTTAATATTTTTTTCTCATTTCAAAAGCAATGTATATCCAGAAGATAGAGGCAGCTGTTACATCCCACACCCAGGCTTTCACAGGTGATGAGTGTTTGGTTTATCACAAGCAAGCCAGAAATGATCACCTAACACAGCTGAGCAGCCATTTCCAAATTCAGGGGGGAAACCCAAAGAGATGAGACGAAAAGGAACAAAGCCCACTCCCCGGAGAACCCGTGGGGCAGGGGTCTTCTGTTGGCTTCCTGTCTGTCACCGGTTCACATAGCTTAGATTTTAACGCCAAGAGTTTCCATCCCGTCTCCCGCATTGAGTGGTCTGTCGGAAACATTTCCCTTGACATAGGGAGCTCGGCAAACATCATTTTTGACGGCAACAAAATGCTCCGTCCTACGAGTGAGCCCCAGCTCACCTAACCAGTCCCCTAAAATGAAGCATTGAGAGGTTTCCTGTTTCCACTCATACACAAAGCCACCATGATAGCCAGCATGGATATGGTGGTGCCTGCCTTTCAGATCATTTTCTCAGGACAGATTCCCAGAAATAGAATTATTAGGTCAGAGGAGACAGGCATTTTAGATGCTCTTGAATTTCACTGTCAGACAGCTGCCCTAATATTCTCTTCCCCCCCGTAGAGTCTCAGGGCCCCTTGGTGCACTTAGCAGGCTGACTGACCCCAAATGTGCATTTTAAAACCACCCTCTCGGGGGAAGGGAAAAAATACTATTTGTCTAGGGCCCTGACCCAGAACTGGAAGGATGTGGTTACCGTCTCCATGGAAACACATGGGATGTGTCTTCCCATTCCCTAGTCTCCTCTAGAGGTCCCCTTTTTTATTCTGGTGGCAAGCTCTATGTCTAGGGTACAGAGGAAGCTCTGCCTGGCTCAGACCATCACATATCACAATCCAGATTATGAAGCTAGGTTCAGTTGGCCTTGGAGAAACTCTTGACTTGTGTTCTAAGGTCACCAGAGGTGCCGGGCCAGAGGATAGTGAGGAATTCTTGTTACAGCTAAGAGGGCAGAGACCACTGTAGGGATCCCATCAAAATACTGAGGCCCAGAATGCCTAGCTGAAAGCCCCGACCCTCAGCAGCCGGTGTTCAGTGGCAGCTACAGGGATGCTTCCGTAGCTTCATGTGTGTGGGAGCCAATTGGCAGCATTCATAGTAGGATTCAGTGCCTGCCTTTCCAAGTCGTTTCCAGGCGATGCTGAAGCTGTTGGGTCAGGGAGCACAGTTCGAGTAGCAAGAGCTTCTCAAATTTTAGCAAGCATTACAGATTACCCAGAGAGCTCCTTCAAGCACCAATGCTGGGTCTAGGCCCCTGGAGCTTGTGACTTAGCAGGTCTAGGATGGAACCTCAGAATTTGTGCTATATGAGCCTTCCAGGCAATACTAATGCTGTGTAGGGTCCAGCCCTCTGTCCCTCGACACAGACCTACACTTGTGTGTGTGTGTGTCCACGCATGTGGAAGCTGGAAGTCAACCTCATATTTTTCTTAAGAGTCTCCCTTTGCCCTTGTCTTGTACTGAGACAGGCCCTCCCACTGGTCCAGAACTCACTGGTTTAACTAGGGTGTCTTCCCAGATATCTCCAGGGATCCCCCCATCTCTGTCTCTCTAGCTCTCAGTTTTAAGCACATGCCCCACAAGTTTTTATATAGTGTCTGGGGGATCAAACACAGTACTCATGCTCGTTGGATAACCATGTGGCCCAGTGAACTCTTTTTCCTACCTTCCAAGTCCTAAGCTCTTGAGGGGATTGGGGAGCCAGCCCGGTCCTCTATCAGAGTGCTGACTTCAATCTTTTAGCCCCTGCAGAGGAGCAGGGTGCCCTTGTCCTGAGATCCTCAGCTATTGTCAGGGACATTGGGAGGATGGGACCTTGTGGGTGGTACAACAAGCCTCTGAAGCCCCCCCCTTTTTTTTTTGAGTGAAAGCTCATGATTTTATTGTCTTCCTAACAAGGTCAGCTTAGAACTGGATCACTTGGCCCTTTCTCTTCTTATCACCACCCAGTTCAAAATGCTTGCATCTCTTAATAGCCAGCATCCTCTTAGATCTGCAGTTGGGCTCCACACATTCCAGTCTCAGCACAATCTTCTTTGTAGTTTTCGCCTTTTTGTGGAAAATAGGCTTAGTCTGCCCACCATAGCCACTCTGTTTTCTGTCATAACGGCCGCTTTCCCTGGGCATACAAAGAATCTTTGCCCTTCTTGTACTGGGTCACTTTGTGGGGTTGGTGCTTGCCACATTTCTTGCAGAATGTCCGGCGGTTCTTAGGAACGTTCACCATGTTGGCGGGTGTGATATCGGCACAGAAAGGCTCTGAAGCCCTTTTAATCTCCTTGCTGAAGCAGGTGGTGGTGGGAGAGGCCTGAATTCGGGAGCCACCCTAAAAAGCCGCCATGCTATGGGTCTATCAGCTCCATTATGTTGTCGAACACAGCTTCCTGCTTGTTAGGTCTCAGGGTTTAATAAAAAATATATTATCACTCAGTCCAAACTTCACAGAAGTCCTTGGGGAATCTGAGAGGAATCGTGTTAAGCTCCTGTTATAAAACAACAGTGGTCTCTTTTACAAGCTTGGGGCCACAGTGGACAACAGGGAGGCGGGAGGGAGAGCAGGGATGAAAACTCCCCATTTAAGGTGAAGTCTGCACTTGGGGTCTTTTTTTAAACCCCAGAAACCTGAAGAGGAGCACATAACCCTCTCCTTGGCTGCCTGGGGAGGAGGACGCTTTACAGAGACCTACTCTCTCCCAGCAGAAGGGAGCTAGGGAAAGCAAGTCCCCTGGAAACACTTCTTCCAGAAGTCCTTCCTGGATTTCACCAAATAGAAGCCACACAAAACTTCATCTTGAACACAGAAAAGCACTTCCCTCTGGGCAGACTCCTGATCCCTTGACGACTGTCCTGTTTGATGCAGGCACACTTGTTCCTGTAGAGCAAGGAGCCCCACGCCACTGCACGGTGGACTGGTTTGTTTAACTGAGTTTCTTGTCCCCCTTTCTATCCCCACTCATTGGGCAGAGCACATGCTAAAATGGCTCTGAACAGAGTCATCAAACCTCACTTATTACATCATTCCATAGTCTAAAGAACTTTCAAAGAAGGAACAGAAAAATGGGTCAGATTTATGGGATGCTTATGTAATGTTACCTCTTGTTAGGCCAAATGCTACTTCGTTCTACCATTGTAAGAAGTTTATACATTGTACCTGTTTATTCTGCATTCAAGGATTTTAGTAGTCCAGGCTAGCTTCAAACTCACGGCATGCTGCACAAGACAACTTTTACTGGTGTGATTTTGAAGGCAAAAAACCAGCCACGGTCCTCTGTTCAGAAGCCTAGCTATTAGTAAAATGACAGAGCAACCAACTGGACACTTCTGGATAAAATGTGGTGTCATTTTTGTGATGTTGCAGACACGGAGTCTAGGTACTAGCAACCCACACCTAGATGAGAAACCCAGTTGATTGGTGTAGACACATCCTTAGCGTCATCACACGGAATTGGCAACACAGAAACCATTAACAGCAGTAGAGTGCGACGATCTTGTACTATGAAGAGCCAGAGAGGCTGAAGAAGGCCTTGATCCCGGAAGCTTGGGCTACCCTTTCCAACCGCAGAAATCCATGTCACTGCAGCTGCTGCGTTCTGAGGACCCAGCAGGTCCAGATCTGCTGTGGGCATTTACTTTCTTTATCAATAATTCTTACAATCGCACGGCAATGGAGCCAATGAGGATCTCATCTACAAAGGTGGAAATATGTAAAATATTTTCAATGTTCCTGGCTAAGATGTGACGGCGTCAGGAACTAACACGAATCTGTCCCTGGCAACGCCTGCAGGGATGTTTACTGTCCTCCCCCCCCCCCCGCTGCCTGGTTTCCCAATATAGGGATCATCTTCTGTCTATGGGAAAACAAGCCCAAAATGCCATGGCTTCTCTGAGCCTTGTTGTGTCTTGCCATAAATTCCACGTTCTCTTATGTCAAATTGGAGACCTTCCCACCCCCTTTAGAGTTAGCTGGGACACCTGTGTGTCATCCCAATGAAGTACCAGGTACACAGTAGATATTTAATAAAGGGATGTTGGTCAGTAATGCTGATTTTGTGGCCCCTGTAAATAGACTAGGTAGAGGCCCCACCAACCTCTCCTTGTTGAGAGTCCATTCAAACTACAAGGCCACACATCTCTGGGTGGCCAGGGACCACTGTGTTGGAGATTTCCCACAGGGCAGAGGACAGTGCCATGTCTTCAGGGGAGATAGTGCCTCCTCACCTTATAGAGCCATTTGGGGATGTTGCAACTGTACCTGTAATTCTGTCACTAAAATTTTATATATCTTACTAAGAATTCAAAACTGAAATCTGCCTAATAGTCAGTGAAAAGATTTTTAAAGCAAATATTTTTTCTACAACACTATTTTTTAAATAAAAACCCCACATACCTTTTCCCTACATCTTCACTAGAGACCTTTGAGTTATGAAGTGCACTGAACACCGTGAATTGCCATGGAAACTACAGCATCTTCTATGGAATATGGTCAAGATTTTTCTCTGCAGAATCTCTCTCTCTCTCTCTCTTCTTCCAGCAAAAACTTGGAATAATGGGCGGTTTCCCTTCCATCTGTGGGATGACCCTCCCTACTTCAGACAGGTTATGTCTTCCCTCCTCTTCCCTCCCCACTTTCAAACAGGTTATGTTCTCCCTCCTCTTCCTATCCCCACACCCGACACAGTCCATCCTCCATCCTTTTTGGGACAGCAGACACTACTTACTAGGGTTCCAGGAATAAGAAAAGGGAGAGATGAAAAATTTCTGTCCGTGATCCTATTTATAGAGCCTAGGTGCTGACCTGGTACCTTCACTAATAATAACTGGTCTTCACCAGGTTTTATTCCTACTCGTTAACACAGCTGTAACATAACGCATCAATAGCTACTAACGGCAAGTGTCTTCCGAGCGCTTACATCAAAACAAGAGCTGCTGTCTAATATCTCTGCTGTGCAGGGTCTATCCTGAGTGCGCCATTTTATTGACGAGGAAACTGAGTCACGGAGAGATTGCATCCACTTCCCCACAGGCGTAGAGTTAGCAAGTACAATTTGAACAACATGGGTTCCTCTAATCCCAAAGCTAGCCTGTGAACTTCGTAGTACACTTTCAGTCCTACCTTTTAAAGGCATGATCTCCCCTTAACCAGTCACCAAATCATTAACAGTTAATTGATTCATTAAACATCTTAAGCCTCAGCTGTATGTCAGGCAAAAGGCCCTACTGCACATCCATCTGCACAGGAAACTCAGATGAATTCTACCCCGAAGGAACTATATCAAATAACCCCAAGCCACAAAAACACACTTTTGAATCAATGCTTTATTTGAGAAACTGACATCAATTTCTTTCCTTTCTCCCTAAAAACAATGGCAATAAGCCCAAGATACAGGATGAAGGTTGGGATTGCAGATCTCTTAGTTCCTAACTACGAGTCCTGGGTGACTCACCTATGTCTCCCAAGCTAGCTTCTCAGTATTCTAACAGGCACACTCTCAGGAAGTGCTCCAGCAGATGAAGTCAGGAGAGGCATGGGAGGTGAGGTGACCATGCTGGAACTCTCACCAGGCAAGAGTAGGGCAAGCAGCTACTCTCGGCAGTGGTTGTAGACTTAGCCAGCTGTTACAGACACTCCACACCAGAGGTTCCCAGCTCCCTGTTTGTGCCCTGCACCGGTTGACCAAGGCAATACCTAGAAAGTTGGCTGGGAGACTAAATGGAACAATCCAAGCATAGAATGAAGTAGGGCACTGGGCACAGGGCAGGCACCGTGGCATTTATTACGTCTGTTGGGGTGTACGGTAGAGCTGGAACTTGAACCGATATCTGGTGATTTCCATTCCTGTTCTGGCAGTGGTTAGACCAGGAACATTCGTCGTGAATGGAGCATTAAGGCCACACATTCTGAACAAACTAAAGTTCTTTCAGCATCTTTCAGAAGTTCAGCTGCAAGTCTTGCTCTACTCATTAAGGATGTCTGTTTTCCTCAGCAACATCCCTTCTATCAATCCAACATTAGATACAATTAGATTTCTTAATGACATTCATGATAATTATGCCACGCTTCTAGTTGAAAATGAATAATTGAAATTCTAATTATTACAAGAATCAATAGGAGGTAACTCAAGACAGCAACTTGTTGGGCACTGCTTAAATTCTCAGTGGCTTTTTAAATCCAGTTACTTAACGGAAACACATGGCTGGGGTGGGGGTAGGGATTACATCTTGGGAAGAAGCTTAAAATACAAGGAACCTTCCCTAGTGATTCTGTTGAGAACCTATGTGTTGGATTTATGGCTCTGACCAATACAGAAGGTGGGATTCATGGATTTTCTTTCCGAGTAAGCCTTATGAAACATGGGACAAAATGAAATAGAAAGAAAAAAAAAAAAACAAAATAAGGAACATTTACTTAGAGTATCAAATATCAAGTATCAAGGCAGGCGCCACAGTGGCCCAACATTATAGGAGACACAGAGACCTCAGTAACTGAGAGCTGGGAGCTTAGCTTTCACCTGGGGAAAATACCCAGGCCACGTGAAGCCAAGAGTTAGCATGGAGTCCCTGACTTCTCCCTAAAACCTGGGCCCGGAGGGTTTCTTCCAATGATGAAGCCTCTGTGCAGCTAGTGACATAGAAGACCAAGAAGCTTTTATCTGCTCAGGGAATTGTGGGAGGAAAAAAAGATCTTTTAATTAGAAACATGAAGTCTCTGTTGCAGACGAACCTGAAATGTAGGTTCATACCACTCATGGGTGGCTGGGATCTTACACCAAGAAGCTAATGTGAAAACTGGCCTGAAGCCAGGGCATCCTTGGCGGTGATTGGCAGTAAGCACACGGTGATTCACAGATTCCTCAGAGACCTTTTGGCAAGGTGGAACACAGTAAAACCCACTGAGGTGGGGTGGGGAGGCAATGAACGTCAACAATAAAAACCCAAAAAAACAAGAAACACATCGTCTGGAAATGAGCTCAGAAAAACCTACAACTCACCCAAGCGAGTTTCATTAGCAGACACAATAAGAGTTCGCACCCTTGGAATACTGAGTAACCTGAGAGATTACAGATGTCCTAACAGAGGAAGAGAAGAAGCGAAGGGATAAAATAGTAGAGAAGCAGCATAACGCTCTTCTAGTCGTGACGATATAAAGGCTTGAAACATAAACAAGTGAAAATCAAGTCTTAAAAATAATCACCACGTATGTTAAACTTCAGAGGCCGAAGGAAACTGCAGATTAAATACAATTAAAGGGGAGAATTGGTAAACTCAAAAATAAGTTTGTGGGGCAGGTGGGATGATTTAGCTGGTAAAAGTGACAAATGGTAGAAGGGAAACTCTGACTCTCTGACTTTCACCCCCATGTTATGGCACCTGCACGTGCACACACACACACGCATACACACATGTACACATACACACACATACATACATGCACATATACATGTACACACATATACGCACATGCACACATACACATATGTGCACACACATTACATATGGCATACACATATACACCACAAACACACGAGAGAGAGGGAATGGGGGCATAAAAATTTTAAATGTGAAAATTTCCCATTATGCAGCACACAGGAAAAGGCAAAATGCAACGGTTCTGTTGGACAAAGTGGTGGGGCAGGGTAAAGCCAACCCTCATACAAACTGACAAACAACACGGGGTTGTTCACTGAAAAATCCATAAAACCTCAGTCCTGCTTCCCTATCACCTTTTTAAAAGGTAGCTGAATGTGAAGAATTAAGAAGCAAAGGAGAACTGGACGAAAACAAGCAGAGGCTTGAAGAGCCACCTTTGGCGAGTGATGCTGTTGAGCGTCTCTCTCTGGTGTTAGGCAGGAAGCTAGAGCACGCAGCCATGAGCCGTACCCGCAGCACAAGTTGGCAGGACTTCCCTCCTCTGCCCTTCACGGCAGGCCTTGCGCCCTTGACTCTCAGCATGTCCCACTAATGGTGGAATGTATTTCTCTACTCCATATTGGGCTTGGCCATGAGACTTCCTTTGGCCAATAGTGGTCTGTGGGTCACAGATGTGCTGCTATAGCTGGGCCCCTTCGGCAGCAACCTCTGCATCCTTCAACTGCCCCACTGGTCCGAGAGGAGGATGAGAGATTCCCCGGGCACACTGAAGCACACCCTGAAGATTAGAGATAGCCCTGGTTTAGATCAGCAGGCACCAGGTAACCCTCAAGCGTGAGTGCAGGAATAAAGAACGACTGTATTTTGAGGTGCCTCATTAATGCAGCTAGATTGCAACAATTCTTGATCAGTGCACACTCTGAGATGGACTCTGCTGGCCCCATTTAATTTATTTCCTTTTATATTTTAAACAAACATCGTAAGCCCAGAGGAACAATGTCACTCAAGTCAGTTCAAGGATTAAGACATAATATTTCTAAAACCTGGATTTGTTTGTTTGTTTGAGTGTGTGTGTGTGTATACTCAGTTTTCACCTTCCATCATGTGGGTACTAGGTATTGAACTCAGACCATTACACTTGGCAGTAAGTGCCCTTACCTACATGGCCAACTTGCTGGCTCCCTAAAGCCTGAATTTTGTTGTTGTTGTTTTTGCTGTTTGGTTTTTGCTTTTTTGAGACGGGGTTTCTCTGTAGTATTGGAGCCTGTCCTGGAGCTAGTTCTTGTAGATCAGGCTAGCCTCGAACTCACAGAGATCCACCTGTCTCTGCCTCCCAAGTGCTGGGATTAAAGGCGTGCGCCACCACCGCCCACCTGACTTAAAGTCTGAATTTTTAAAGCATTAGCAAACTGCATCTCAGCACATTTGCTTTTGGATAGATGGATGAATGGATAACAACTTCTCTACAAGACCAGAAATATCACCTGTGGGAGCTCAAGCTCACACGCAGAGCCTGAGAATGTGAGGTCTGGTCCAGTACATCGAGGTCCTGTGAGAGGTCTGTTTCCCTTTAGGGGATGTCTGCTGCTCAAAGAGCTTGCTCAGAAAACGAATCCCCTTCCTGCCAGGGGAAAGGAAAACACACTGCATTGGAGTGGAAAATAATCACGGCCTGTCAGACTTCTTGGCAGGCTGGTGATCTTCATGGTCCAGCAGATGGTGTCAAGGAGGTGACCCCTAGCGGTTCTCAATGGGCAGTTGACAGAATACTCATCTAAATGGGCGAAGCAGAGTCCCAGGGCTGATCCATGCCTTAGCGCCTGGTGCTTAGCAGCTGCTAATGAATGGGCTGATGGGTAGAGCTTTCCCTGGAACCAGTGGCATCCTAAATGACTCATCAGCTTGTTCTACCCAGTGTGGAGGTGGGCAGAACCCTTGAAGAGGTACAGAGGGCTCCCCATGATGGCAGCAGGAGATGAAGACATCTGGACCCTCCTCCCGCACTCTTTGGTTTGGCATCTCCTACTAAGCCGAAATAAATTTGATGATGACATTAAAATATTTGTGATTTGGATCCTGCATTTGGTGTCACAAAATAATTTAAAACTTATTTCCAGGAGAAACACAACAAAGGATATAAATGTATTCAGGGAAGAACAAATGTTCTAATAAACATATGAAAAGATATTTGGCTGCATTGATAATTAAAGAAATATGGATCAAAACAACAAAGAAATGCTATTTTTTTTAATAATGCTTATCAGGTTGGCAAACATTCAAAGGCGTGATAATTGCATGGGTTCGCCTATTGTGAAGGGGCTTTCTCACACATTCCTTATGGGGTAGTCATCAGGGAAACATTCTGCAGGCCAAGTTGGCTATCCCCGCTGAAATAAAAAGTGTTTTGGTCCATGCATTCAGTTTCAGGGGATGAGTTGATAGTTACAGCCCAACCCCACCCAATACAACAAGACAGAGGACACAAGAGGGCATTGAAGAGTTATATGTCACGGCTGCACTTGGAGCTGTGCACATCTCGGGGAGCGTTCACTTTACGGAAAAGCACACAGCACAACCCACAGGAGCCCCTGGACTCTGGGGAGTGAACTCCGACCCATCTCATTAAGGAAAAGCAGGGACAAAATTACCTCTATGGTATAAACAACAGCAACAACAAAAACAGGTCTAGCTTTCCCCTCTTTTTCCTGGAAGAATGAGAAGCAATGGTCACCCCTGGAGACAGGCAATCATGGGGGTGAGCCAAAAGTCACCGGGTGCTCCAGTTTATCTTCAGAGCTCCGCGCCCCCAGGTGCCTCTCCCCCTTGTTTCACGGGCACTGTCTGGGACGTGGGACTATGTGTACATTCTTCACATCGTCACACACAGTGAAAAAGGCAAACATTTGACACACCAGGATATGAAGGGCTGGTGGCGCGTGTCCTAGAGACCAGCAAAGGATGGGGAACAGTGGGAGATGAGAGGGACAAGGGCACAGGAGTGCCAGGGTGCAGGGGTTGGAGTGGGGCACAGCTCTCCAGCAGGGAGCTTCTCTTCTTAATGGGAAGGAGATAATCAGACAAAGGCAGGAGAGGGGTAGAGACACAGAGAGTCCTCCTAGTCCTAGAAAGGCCTTATCTTCCAGATGGCAGATTCCAGGACAATGGTGGGGAGGTTATAACAAGTGACACCCACAGATTTTTAAGAGGCATCATCAGAACAGACCACAGGTGACAGGAAATCTCCAGAAACTATGACAGAGAGATGGGCACCTGGCAATCTCCCTGCGGGAAGGCAGATGGGGGGAGGAAAATGTAAACTGCCTGCTAATCTCTCCTCTCCTCTCCTCTCCTCTCCTCTCCTCTCCTCTCCTCTCCTCTCCTCTCCTCTCCTCTCCTCTCCTCTCTCCTCTCCTCTCCCCTCCCCTCCCCTCCCCTCCCCTCTCCTCTCCTCTCCTCTCCTCTCCTCTCCTCTCCTCTCCCTCCCCTTCCCTCCCCTCCTCTCCTCTCCTCTTCTCTGGTCCTTAATGTTATTTCCCAGTGGGATGCAGATAGCCTCATGGATCCCTTCCCTACTCTGCACCCTGTAAGTGCCTGGTGCTCGGGAAGACCTGTGGGTGGGCTGTGCTCTCCCTTGGAAGTAGCCTGTGGATGGATTCCATCTCCCACACATCCCTACAGGGCAGTTAGGTCTCCTGCAGAGCCCAGAGTCTGCCACAGAAGTTATTTATACATATGAAAAGTTTCAAAGAACTCCTGGAAAGGCTGACCTAGTTCACCAGTTAGGGATATCTGAGCAATAAAAGTTCATTTAACTCCATCAGATCAAATGGAAAAATAAAGCTAAAATTAATTAAAAATGACAGCGTACAGCTCCTTACAAAAGTACCTTTGAAGTACATTCAGCCCATTTAAGAGCCACGGTTGAGGTGGGGGGCACGAAGTTCTAATGACCACAGCTACTGGCTCAGAGAGATAAGGTGGATAAAAGAAACCCACAGATAATCACAATTAAAAATCCTTTATTCTTTCTTCTCATTTCAACCTCATCCTTATCACACTCTTCTGAAGCCCTATAAAGAACTCTCCT
Organism: Chionomys nivalis; assembly: GCF_950005125.1. Classification (NCBI taxonomy): domain Eukaryota; kingdom Metazoa; phylum Chordata; class Mammalia; order Rodentia; family Cricetidae; genus Chionomys; species Chionomys nivalis. The sequence continues at coordinate 3,526,785 of NC_080108.1, forward strand.
ATTCTCTGATCTTGTCTTTGGTCCCTTTTCTTGTTGGGGTGGAGGGGTTGATGCACCAAGGGAGAAAGGAGCCTGCCTGGGAGCCTTCCTTGCTCAGACCGCTCTGGTTTGGGTGAGCTCCCGCTGCCCTCCAGCGCCTTTCCCCACCCCAGTGGCTTCCAGCAGAACACAGACCTTTCCCTTTGACTTCTGCTTGGACTTAGCCAATGGGATGGTCCATCTTTGGATGAGGAAAGAGAATTTTGACACTATTATATATCATTGTTCTCTCCAGAGCTCCTGCTTGAGAACTCTGCCCCTGAGTTAAAAAGTCACGTTTCAAGGAAGTTTATGATTTGACGTTAGACTACTTTCATAGCTATCCTGGGCCACATGTAGTGGTCTGTGATGTCTGACCTGGCTACAGGTAAGCTATAGGCTTGCAAGGGTTTCCTCTCTCTACTTACACCATACTCTATGGAACTGTTCTGGATAGCGGCATCTCTCTCCACGTCTGGGCACCCTACCTTTCTTTAAACCCTTCAGCAATCCCATCTGAATAGGATATCAGCTTCTAAATGTACCCTTCAGTGTCTTGTTCCATAGCCTTATTTTCCAGGGGGAGTAGAGAACCTCAAAGAAGCTATCTTGAGTTGCCTAATTTGCATATTTGGAGTTGGCAGAGCTGGAACCCAGGCGAAGGCTGCCTACTACCAGAGCTTGGCATCTGATGGCTTCATCACATGGCTGTGAAACCAAAGCAGGCAGCCAGAGTTTGCAAGATGCTGCCAACTGTGACAGAACTTCTGGGAGGTTCCCCTGAGAATTGAAAGCATGCAGAAAGTGGGTCATGGAGAGCGGCAGTGCCATGTTTTCCAGATGTGGTAAGAATCCTGCCTTTTGCTGCCTTATCTTTTGGATTCTAACTGCTTAGCTCCCATCCCAGTCATAGATACTGATGCAGAGGCTCACATGGGCAGCCTTCGGATTTCATGGCTATCGCTGAGCTCCAGAATACTGTGGGGAGAGGTTTTGCAGTGGGGTAGAAGCTCATGTAGGTTAGTGCCCAGTCCTTTCCACATCCATCCATCCATCCATCCATCCATCCATCCATCCATCCATCCACCCATCTATCCATCCATCCACCCATCCATCCACCCACCCAACTACCCATCCATCCATCCATCCATCCATCCATCCATCCATCCATCCATCCATCCATCCTCCCATCCATCCATCCATCCATCCATCCATCCATCCATCCATCCATCCACCCACCCACCCATTCATCCATCCATCCATCCATCCATCCATCCACCCACCCACCCATCCATTCATCCATCCATCCACCCATCCACCCACCCAACTACCCATCCATCCATCCATCCATCCATCCATCCATCCATCCATCCATCCATTCACCCTCCCATCCATCCACCCTGTCAATGCACAATTACCAAAGGATGAGTCTATCCAAGCCAATAAATAAATAGTGGTCAAAATAAGCAAAACAAGACCAAAATTATGTGTTGGCAGCGTGAACACTGTGGAGGTGATTCTGGCTAGCCGGAATCAGTGTCAAAGGCAGCATTTTAAAGGATGCTGGAGTTTGCATGGTGGAGCTACAGAAGGTGTCTTAGTTAGGGTTCCTATTGCTAGGGTGCAACACCATGATCGGAAGCAAATTGGGGGGAAGGATCGATTTGGCTTACACTTCCACATTACCCGTAATTATTGGAGGAAGTTAGGATAGGAACTCAGACAGAGCTGAAATCTGGGGCAGGAGCAGATGCAGAGGCCATGGAGGGGAGTCCTTACTGGTTTATTCATCATAGTTTGTTCGGTATGTTTTTCTTTTTAAATAGAGCCCAGAACCACCGCCCTGGAGCTGGATCTTGTGGAGTCATTTTCTCAGTTGAAGTTGCCTCCTTTCAGAAAACTCTAGCATGTGTCAAGTTGGAAGAAAACTAGCCATCACAGAAGGCTCTGAGCAAGGGATGAGGGCAGAGGATGTCAGGAGTCCAGAGTTCTAAGCGAGGAAGTCATCCAGCTGGAGATGGACTGGAAAGGCAGCAAGGACCAATCATAGTGGCCCTTGGCCAGTGAACTAAGGAAATAGAGGCCTCTGTTATGAAATTGGCACTCATGGTTCTGGCCAGTTAGTCTTGCACCTTCTAGGCTGTAGGACATGGCCCGAGGGGGTGTTATGGCATTTCTTAAAGAGTTTATTTTCTTGGTGGTTTCAAACTTATTTTGAAGTAAAGCGAATAATTTAGTGAACTTTCATGAACCCATTCTCAGGATGCTCTCTAGCTGACTCCTCTAGGTTCAGGCTAAGCATGGCTTGTTGCTCAAAAGGCCTGCAGGGACAAAGATCCTCAACCAGTGGGAAAGGACATTCCAGTGAGCTCTGCGCAACACGCTGGAAACCCTGGCTAGCATACACTTACCTATTTGTTTCTTCACACCTGCCCCTCGGAAGGCAGAGGGATCCACAGTCAATTCAATTAAAAGAATAAATGAGAAAAAAATTCACCTGAGTCTTTGACACACTGGCTACCAAACAATTTGCCAGGCAAGCCAAGTATCCCCAAATAGAAGTTTCTAGAATGAGAGGGAATATGAATATGTAGTCTCCTGGAGCAGGTCATGTAGAATCTCCACCCAACCCATTATCAAGGCCATGACATGTACTGTTCAGATGGGAGATTTTCCCACTGAACTTGAGAGCAGAGAGCATCCCGACTCCACAAATGTGATCATTAAGAATCATCACGGATAATGTGGTTTTAATTAGAAGGGTTGAGATACTGGCAAATGTTCAAGAGTCTTGTCACTTGAGAACCCACCAGGATCATGGGCGCGAACAGCTGCCTCACATGAGAAATATCCAGGGGTTCTTCCTGCCAGCACCTGGAAGGTGAGGCCTCACTCGATGACTGGGACAGGCTGGGTGACTGAATTTCGGTCATTCCCCTTACAATGGGGAAGAAAGAAGTGTACAGGTTTGGGTTTCTGCCACATGTTTAAGTGACAAACTTAGGGATTAGGTTACCAGTGACTCATGGTCAGACATTGAACAGGCTACATAAATAACCCTTCTGACCCCTGGCTTCCTCAATGGGTACTATGTATTTCTGAGTTCTAGAGGAAGGAGTAAGTTGGAGCACCCCAGATTGTTTCAGATGACCTGGGATGGATGATGTCCAGAAAATGGGCATTCCTTCTCCTTTGCTGTTTCTCGAAGCTGGTCAAAAGTAGTACCTTCTCTCTAATACAAGTCTGTGAATGCCAGCCATTCTATGCAACAGCCGTCCATCACAAAAGAGGGCCAGGGCATGGAAGGCTTTACTTCAGAAGAGTCAAGTTTGCGGGAGGCAAAGGGGACTTGCAAAGCATTGGTTTATAAGTGTGGGGCGTTCACCACCTCTAAATCCCGTCAGCCTCCTGCACCAGGGTCTCTTGACTGACCGTGAATCCATTATACCCAAATAGATGGCCAAGAGTCTTAGCATGGCAATAGCCCTTGTCTGCTGACAGAGTCAGGGGCTTCAGCAGACACAGCTACTTCAAACGGGCTCAGGTCGAGCTGTGTTTCTCCTGCCTGTTCCTCAGCATCACAGAATCATGCCTGCCATGCCTGGGTCCAAGGCATCAGCTCTTTGGCAGGCCAATCATCTCATCCGGAAAGAAGCAAGTCCAAGATGAGCAGTTGGAAACAGTTTCAGTCCTGGCTTCTCCACTGACTGGTCATGTGGCCAGGGATCATTTCTTCATTGCTTTGGAGCATTCTAAACTGTGACAAGCAACATGGTCCAGCAGACCAGTGACTGTGTGCTAGGCCACATGCTCAGAGTTGAATAAGCTGGCAGTTCAGGAAGGAGCTGGAGGTGATATTCATGTAGCTCCCAAGACAACCAAGGCTCATATAAAGTTACAGGATGGAAAGAATGGTGCTCAAAAGTGCATGGGTATCTTCTTGCTCACCCATGTTCATCTCCACATCCCTGCCTAATTCAATAATAAATGTAACAAATATTTAGTGACTGTCTATTATAGCCAAGTCCTTGGAATTGCATAAATATCAATAAACAGACCATTTCACATCACTGCTTCTTGGGAAAGTACAAAAGCGAAACCCAGCCAGTCAATCATTAATTCATTCACCCAGACACTTAGCTACCCATCAATCTATCCACCCACCTGTTCGCTACTCATAAATCCACCCAGCCATCCATTCACTCACCCAGCCATCTGCCCACCCACCTGTTCACCTATTAATAAATCTACTTATCCATCATTCACCCATCCACCCACTCATTTGTCCATCTATTTGTAAACCCACCCACACAACTATCTATCTACCCTCGTTCCTTATAAAGCTACTCCATCCATCAACCTATCCATCCTTTTATCTTCTCATAAGCTCATCTGTTTTTGACTCCATCCGTTGATCCCTTCATCCACCTACCTACCTGTCTATCATTTGTAAACCTGTCCATGCTTCCATCTATTTACCCATCTCACCCCCATCCATCCATTTATAAATCCACACGACTATCTCGTCATTTGTCTACCTATTCCTCCATCTGTTCTCTATCTGCAAGTCCACCCAACCATTTATTCATCGACTCACCCATCCATCTATCCACCCACCCTTTCACCTAGTCATAAATCCACTCCTTCATCCATGGATGAATGCATACATTTATTTGCCTTTCTAACAATGAGCTGTATAGCCAGGCATTCATTAAATAACCACTAGGTACTTCCACTGGGCTAGTCGATGGAAAGAATTTTCAAGAAACAAACAACTGAAAAGCTCTAGGTGGTTGCGCCTTAACATACTTTGGGTAACCACACCCCAAGATGGGTCAACACGAAACTGTCTTCAGAACAAATGCATGGGGGCGTGGTCTCTTCTTGGACCTGTTAGTTAAACAGCTCTCTATAGAGCAAGAAACAGCTAAGAGTAAGGTTAGTGAGACAGGGTGGGTAGCCATTACTCATCCTTCAACAGTGGGTGACTGGAGGGCTGTGGCTTTCTGTAAAAGGTTCCGTTTTTTCAACAGATGGAAGATCATACTTACATGCAAGTGGAATCTGTTTTCGTAGGTAAGGGTAGATACCACTGTGATAAATATATGAGTGTTCATCATCTATTATGTTGTTCTAAGGCATCAGTGTTCTTAGTCATCATGCAATCTCATAGTTGGGACCAATATAAAGAGAGTGAAGGACAAGCCATGGAAACTTAAGGTGGTACTCATTCTCCAGTGCGTTGCTTGCAGTGGCATGTCCTTGACTGTGAGTGCTTCCTTAAGTTTCACTCTGGGTGTCTCACTTACACCTCAATCTCATCAGCCCTAAAATAGCCCTAGCCCTTCTGTAAGGCAACATTTCTATTCTGGTCAATGGACTGTGGATGCTTTGACATCATCTGGGTGTTCATGCTCATTCTGTTAAATGGCTATGATTAGCCCCATTGTGAAGAGAAGGAACTGAAACTGAAGAAGGGGATGAATCTTCAGATTGTAGCATCGGGAAATCCATGGGCTTCAGATCTGCCTCATGCTTCCCTGGGGTCCACGGCACAGTGGACACTCACAGAGCTCCTCAATCAACTGTCGCCTTTTCCCTAAGGCACAGCTCACACCTCTCCAGGCTGACCTCACGTCACCCCTCCTGGTGGAGCGAGAAGCCAACTGGTGGGCCATTTCTGAGTGAAGACAAGCAACCCAGCCCCAGCTGATGAGAAGCTGTCTGCATCGTGTCCCACTGCTGAACACAGGACGGGGGGTGGATGACCCTAGTCCACTGTCTTACCATCCTGGGTAGGGGAAGCTGGCACAGAGGCCAGGGTCAGGGAATAGGCACCACTGTCATTCCTTTTGTGAGTGTTCACTGTGACCCTTGAGGTACTAAGGAAATACGTCCGCATTTCTTCAGGCCAAAACCACTGGAGAAGAGTTCTTTCTATTCCCTGGCTCTGAGGGTCTTAGCTGGGGATAAAGAAAAGCAGAGAGGGGCTGCAGGACAAGAGAGAGCAAGCATACGGCAGCTGTAGGTCATGGAGGCCTGCAGCCTCTTGGGCTGTTTTTCTTTGGTGGGAGGATGTACGGGGCTAAGGATGAAACTGTTTAAAACACGGCACAGATCTTGACAAAACAAAGTCTGTCGCTTTCTTCCTCCGCAACCTCTCAAATGCCTTCCTTGACCCTAGAGACAAAAGCTGGAGCAGGCGACTGAATCCCTCAGAAGAGAGACTCATACTGTCAACACATGACTTCCTGCAGCCCTGGGATGGATGACTGGACCCCTCGGAAGAGAGACTCGTACTGTCAACACACGGCTCCCTACAACCCTAGGATGGATGAAAGCAAAGCTCGGGCAGGGTCCCGGGGGATCCAGTGGGACCCATGGGACTGACATGTGAATGTGGTCAGAGCCCTTGCTGGAGTGTCTGATATAAAAACAAACAAACAGAAAATCCCAAAACCAAAACCAGCCTTCTGGATGGAGTGTTCTAGAGACAGAGAAGCACCATGGGAGACTATGGGTTACAGCACAAATCTGCAGTCATGCTGGCCAATGCTGACCCATGCTGAGCTTGCAGTTCAGGCTTGCCTCTCCCAGGACATGGGAAAAACAGTTCTTCCTCGACTCTGAGAAAGCCCATGGCTTGGTTTTCACACTTGGAAATCCATGTCTATCTCTCTGGGCCTCTGGGAGAGCAGGGAAGAATCTGGGGTATAGAACTCAATGTCCCTCTGTGTTCCTTCGCACACTGCATTCCTGACTCCAGCCATGGATCTGACAGCCCAATCTAGACCTTTCTTTGAAAATTACCAGATTCAATAACAACAGAAAAACCCATCTGGCTCAGGGCAGGGAGTCCCCGAGGAAGCCGACGCCAGCTCTGACGATTCAATTACTGTGACCCCTGGCTAGAATTGAAAACAAATTCTGTTAAGTGTAAACTGCTTGTTCCCTCCAGTGCCCTTGTGGCTTCGAAGATTGCTGTCCTCCCTCTCATGTTTTCAGACACCAGGAAGAGATGCTTTGGAAACGAGACCTCGAGATAGAACCCCGAAAACTAAGCAGGAGTATGGGACCCGGTGTCAACAATCACTTAAAGAAGCAAGTCGCTGCATTAGGTATACATGTATTCCAGGATTCAAATCCCTCCCTGCTAATCCTGGGCTGGATGTATGATCTTAGACAAATTGTTTAACATCTCCGAGTCTTAAGAATCTCAGCTATAGGCCAGGCAGTGGTGATGCACACCTTTAATCCCAGCACTTGGGAGACAGAGACAGGCAGATCTCCCAAGTCAAGGCCAGCCTAGTCTACAGAATGAGTTCCAAGATTGCCAGGGCTACACAGAGAAACCCTGTCTTGAATTCTCCTCCCCACCCTCACGCCCCCTCCCAAAACACCCACAGCCACTGAAACCTCTCCCTCTGTCTTTAGAGAATGTACCTAGCATAATGTGGAGTCAAAGGTGTCCATGATGCTCCAGCAGGAAGAGCAGAGACTTTCTGCTGCTGGTTACACCCTTAGTGTATCAGCATGTAACCATGAAGAGAGCCTGCCGCCCGTGCCTTCTCAGTGTGCTGCCCAGGCAGCTGCAGAAACCAGCGAGAGTGGTTCTCCCCCATCCCAAGCCCAAGCTGCTGAAGCTCTGCATCCATCTTTTGGCCTTTGTGTTTTGTCATTGGAGGAATTAGAGTGTTATTAATCAACCAATCAGTCAAATAAGGCTCATTACCATTGAAGAAGAGAAAGTATGCTTTATTTATGCAATTATAAGGCATTTAAAATACAAAGGGATTATTATTAATACCGGAGCTTGGCAATCTTCCCAGAGTGGTAAACCGACAAGAGCTTTGTTCTTGAAGAGGCAACACAGCCCTTGCAGACTTCTGTCTTCTTGCTCCAAGCTCCTGGTGTGTGGTGGAGCCTCATGAATATGCAAAAACTTTCAGAGGACCTCTCTGTACTAAGCACTTATTGGAGTAAACATCAAGAATAGGAAGTTAGGGATGACCTACTGTGTGACCCTAGCCAAAACAACCTCTCTGAGCTGTGGTTATCCAGACTTTGAGCTTGTCCATGTCTGAGATCGCTAAAAGATGTCTATGCAGGGTTCCCAAACACATATGTCTGCATAGAGCCCACAAGGAACCTCACTGGTTAAAAAAAAGTCAACCCCTGAACAGACATATGTATTTTACCTGCCAGGTTATTTTGCTGCTTAAGACAAGGGACAGAAAGAAACAACCAATCCCCATGGCTTGCAGCCCTAGGTTGACAGTCCTAGTAAACTGACAAGTCCCAGCACACATCTGGAGGCTCTCAGTAGCTTGTAGTATCCAGTATCCAGTAACACAGGGCCATGTCTTGTTTGAGTTTCCACCAGAAACTTTCAGCATGTAGGGAATAGTAAGTTCTGACTGGATGTGTGAATGGATGGTTGGGTAGATGACCGGAGGCATGGATGGATGAAAAGGGTATGGATGGGTGCATGGGTAGATGGGTAGATGGATAAATCAGTGGCTGCGTGGCTGAGTATTTGGGTGGATGGAGAGATGGTTTCTGGCCAGCTGAGTGGATGATCGGTAGATGATGGATGGGTCATTGGGTAGATAGGTAGATGAGTGGATGTCAGGTAGGTGAGTAGATTGGTGGATGGTTGCATAGATGGTTGGTGGGGTTCACGGGTGGTTGAAAGGGTGGGTGAGTAGCAGATCCCAGACATTCCTAGTTCTTCAGCAGGATGCTGAGTAACAGAGGTTGATGCCCAGGCTTGTACAGCCTGATTCTATAATTGCTGACCATGAGAAGAGTAGCGATTCAAACTGATCCTGTTACGTTTAAAAACTGAACCCCATTTCACAGATGGAGCCTATGAATAAGAACTTAAATTTTGTTTAAAATATTTATGTTAATTATATATTGAAATAGTATTTTGGTTATGTCAAAGTATTATTTGTATTTGAATTGCTTGAATGTAATTGATCTTATCAGGTTCTTTTTTGTAAAACGCTTAATGGACAACTTAAAATACCATTTAGTTCTATCGGTAAGTACAGCCCTAAACTACTTTTCTTCTGTTTCTTTTTCACGGATGTTATCTATGCTGTGTGATTACTTCTTTCAGCATGTCTTGCCCACCAAAAATCTCCCTGTTCCTGCCTTTCTCTTCCAGCCTTTGGGGAGGATGATAACATGGTACCATAGAAGGTAATGAAGGAATAGGGACTAAGAGGGCATTCGCTCTGTACAGATATGTCCCTATGAACAAGAATAGTCTTGGCTGCCTCCGCCAAAGCCATCTCTCTCCAATGGCTACTGTCTGCTTGGGGAAGACTCCTTCTCATTCTTCAAAACCTGGATCAAACTGCCTCCCCTAATCTTCCATGTCATGCCCCCATGTGCCCTTCCAGCCACCGAGCTCAAATGGCTGTACCTCTCAAGAGTTCGCATGAGCTTTCATAATTTTTCATATGTTTGTGTGGTATGACAAAGATATGCATGTTTATATGTATGTGGGGTCTATATACATATACATGCATGAGGCCCCATGGTCATGTCTGAAATCTTCCTGGATCACGCTTTCATGGCATCCAATGAGGTAGGCTCTCTCAAATAAACCCAGAGCTCACCAAGATGTCTGGTCATGCTCACCCGCTCACTCTCTGTAAGCCAGAACTACAAGTGAGCTGCTCTACCCACTAGCATTTATGTAGGTTCTGGGGATCGAAACTCCAGCCTTCTTGGACATTAATCATTTAATCATTTCTCCATCCCTTTTGTGACTTTTTTGGATGCAGGGTACTCCTCTCTGAGTCCCAAGGCCAGACTGAAGCCTGAGGCATGCTCAGTGCATATTGGATCAACGGAAGCCTCTCTTTCCTCCAAGGGAAACAGGGAAACATTGTGACAAGCTCAGTCTAGGGAAATGAAATGAGTAAAACTCACTTGTATCTGCTCACCAGGAATTCCCAGGTCCTGTGGGCCGCCCCTTGCCAAAGCTGATGCCCAGGGCTCAAGTGGAGCCTCAAAATATGACTGCAGAGAAGGAGGTACAAGGGGATCCCAGTCCATTCTTCAGGCCCTTCTCTCGGCTTCTGTTTCCATGGAGATGTTCTTAACAGAGTCTTTACAACCCTCTGCTTACGCTGTGTACTAAAGAGTTTATGACATGAAATAACAGCGAGACAGCCACTATTTATCGGTGCCGATGGAGGCCTTGAACTGGCCAAGGCAAGCCTTTCGCTTTTCTTAAAGTCATTCTTAAAGTCACTGAACAAGTGGCCGAAGTGAATGGCAAGACTGTCAGAATCCTCCAGAAGGAGGAGCCATCGAGGGGATGGCATGTATGTGTGTGCATTTGCCTGTGCAGATTCAGATGGAGGCTAGAGAATCCCATGAGGCGTTTTTTCTACTACACTCAACCATATTGTTATACCAACCCAAGATAAGTCCTCCCTTGCTATCTTGTGACAGCAATGACAAAGTACCTAGGAAGCCAGGCATGCCTGGTACTAAAAGTTGATCCCATTGTCCTCAGTAACTTACTCAGCATTTCTCATGCCACTTTTGGGGTTGGGTGGATTGAACATCAAGGCAGTGTTCATATTCTCACGTTGGAACCCTTGTCTGCGGTTTGAAGTAGTAGGAAGCATCCACAGAACACTGGGATGGAACGAGGGTAGGAACCCTATCAGGAGGAGACCTTTAGAGACAGACAAGAAGAGTAGCCTAGGTGTGTGATAATGGTGCTGTGGACCCTGGAAGAGGGGGAATTGGTGAGTGGGGTACATTCTGTCTGGAAAGACACGGTAGGCTACAGAGCTGAGGACTGGAGAGCCGATGGTTAGTCCACGTGGTTGGTGAGAAAAGAGAGGTGGGGACAGGGTGGCCTCCATCCCAGTCTGGAAACAGTAGATGGAGGAAGCTCAACTGTAGGGAGAAGATGAGGAGTTTGATCTAGTTACCCCAGGGAGTGGACTCCTGAAGGAGTCCCCAAGCACCCCTGTGCAATTGGTCTTCCTCTCAACCTCATTTGTGTCTCTTAACCTGTGAGCATGTCTATTTTTCCCCACAAAACTTGAGGCACCTAGCGCAGAGAGCCTTTTGATGTGGGAAGTACTGGCTAAGTTACTGAGGACAATAGGATCAATTTCTAGTGCCAGGCACGGCTGGCTTCCTAGGTACTTTCTTATTGCTGCAACAAAGTATCGAGGGAGGACTGACCATGGAGCAGTATTTCAGGAAGGTCTCCAGTCATCGAGTTGAGATAGCAAGGCAGTGGGAACAAGTTAGTCCATGTCCATGGGAGATGGGGGCAGCTGGTCACTCTATAGTGGCCTACCGGGAAGCAAGGAGCTCAGACCAGAACCAGAAATGGGTATAACCATCAAGGAACAGCCCTAGTGATGTCATTCCATCATCTCGGCTCCATCTCTGAGATAACAACATCTCCTCAACAAGTGCTAGGAGCTGGGGAGAAAGGCCTGAACCTAGGGGGCCAATTCACATTCAAGTCACAGCACAGGCTGACGAAGCAACCTGCAAGGACAACGCGGACTTCTGGTATCCAAGCTTCAGTTTCCCTTCCCATTTCATAAAAGGGATAATCATATCTAATGACATGGTGTGGACATTCCAGACCATAGCTATGTACTACAGAGAAAAAATGGTACCAGGGAATCTAGCATGGAAGTCCACAGCAAGTCAGACTCACCTAAAGAGAAAAGAGGTTATTCGGAAAAGTAGGTCTTCGTCTCCTTAGGGACAACAGTGATTGCTGCAGAACCCGGGCCCTGCCCCAGATGGAACATTTTATTATTGGAAAGTTCCAGACACCTGCATAACTTACAAACGGATCACGCTTTTGACCATTTTGGGCTTCCTAACTCTCTTCCAGTGTGACAAAGGTAGAGATCTTCTCTGTTTCTGTCACAACAGTGTGAAGAATTCCAGTTTGCCTGCGCTTTAAGCTTCTTAACATTAATGTGAAGAAGAGAACTTAGCTAGAAAGGGTCCAGTGTTAAAAAGTTTAAGAGGGAAGAACAAATTAATTAAGTAAAGGACACATGGCCTCGGCATGGGGATCACAGGAAACCTCTTCCTCTCTGAATCAGCAGGTTGAAGAAGGGAGGGAGGGAGGGGACGAATCTGTGGCTATACCTGGATCTTAAAGGCCTAGGCTGTAAACAGCATGGGCTTGACAGTATACATGATCTCTGTGGCAAAGATTCTGTTTCCCTTTTGACACAAAAGACAATATGTAACCAAGCAACATGTAAAAAAAAAAGAGTGCTTCAATAAAACTTTTAAAACAAATCAGTCTTCAGGCCCATGGCCTGTACCACCTGACCCTGGAGCTCTGTAATAGACCACAGCCCAGATGTATGTCACTGAGGTTCTTCAAATCTTACTTCCTGTACCCAAAGGCCGGTGGTATTGCCAGAGTGAGAACCAAGTGAAACACGGTCTGACCTAATTGCCCACGGAGATCCCTGGTTTACCCTGCTGCTCAAATGTATTGATGAACTTGCTTATCGGCTAAACGTGCTTGTAATCCCACGTGAAACACTCTCAGGAGGTTTGCGACACATGCGGAGATATGGAGAACTGAAATCACTCGTGTTGGTGACAGCAATGGTTTGCTTCTTTGTCATAGTCTACTTAGTACCGCGATTTTCACGTCTCTAATTCTCTCGGTGACAACCTGGGTCAAACCCCTCGAGGCTGGCGTCTAGTGTTCCGACAGACAAGGAGGTGGCTTGGTGTTATGTAACCTCCCTTCACCCCCGAGGTCAACATGAGTGACTTAAATGTATATGTTAGATCTGGTCTGTTTAACCAGAAACTCACAAGAGATGAGGTTATGCATTGATGATTGATGGACAGATGGTCAGAGGCCCACAGCAACTTCCTCGAGCAGCAAAGAATTGGAACGCTGCACTAACTCAGAGTTTATATCCACTATGTAGAGCGTAGCTGCCATGAATAACGAGAATCACCTGCAGGAATATGTGGTCCAAGGTGGTAGCTGGCCATCTATTCTCCAACTCCTAGTTAATAATGGTGCGATGACAGGCTATTATTACTGGGTAGTCACAATGCTTTAATGCTATCACTAATTAAGCGTGATAGCTTTGTTCTGCTTTTATAATTTGGCAAAAGTGTTGCATTACGGTTATTAAGTGGTTTCATCTGAAGTCCATGTCCACTTCTTTCTCCCAGGAATTTTCTGAAGGGATACAAAAATAAGGCCTACCAATGAGTGGTCTCTGGCTTCTTCAGACACTTCTGACGCAGAAATGAGGCATTCTCATGGTCAAATGAGAGCAGCAGCTGCCAGGGAGCCCTATCTAGTGGGGCCTTGAAGCTGGGTTCTAGCTTGAGAACCATCCATGGGGGGTGGGGGCTCATGCCCTGCTGCCCTAGTTAAAATGCTAGCCCAGTATTTATTTGTTTGTTTCCAGGCAGATGCCAATGATAGGGGGTTGGGAGAAGAGACAATGGCCCAGACTGACAAGGGCTGCTGGACAAGGGGCCTCTGTGGTATGTTTAATGAAAAGGCCGCTGTGTTTTTATTGTATCTATTTGATTTTAGAGTGTCGTCTATAAAAACAATTCAAGCAGTAGGATTAACTGCTTCTGGGCTTCCTCTTCTCCCTGAAGCTCTGTGGGTGTCCTGCCATCTCTCCCACCCCTCCTCCCTTCCTCTGCCCCTAGCAGGTTCTTTCCCACACTTTCCAGGGCCTCTTACCCTAAGGTTCCTCTGCGATGCTGACTATATCCAGGTACCCTGACCCCTCTCCACCTCCTTCCAGCCTGGTCCCACAGTGTCTCCTCTTGAGAACCACAGAGGCTGCTCCTCCCCTCTTCTCTTGACTCTGGAAATGGTCTTTCCTCCCAGAAGGTTTCAGTGAGTATGGCAGGCCCACAAGAAACTAGAAATTGGCCAACATCCTGTATCTTCAGTCAGCTGAATTAGACCAAGATCCTCCATAGACCCACCCGCCTAAGAGGGTTATATTCTGGCTATCAACTCTGCAGCTCCTGCAGCTCAGGCCACTGAGAGACCTGCAGACATGGATGCAGCTGAAGACACTATATATACTAAAGCTCCCACAGGAAACTTGCAAGAGCATCATCTACTCAACCAATACCCTTAGCCACATCACCACGGGACAGTCTTTTACTTCGCGAGCCGTCTCTTAAAACTGGTAGAGAGTTAGCTGGTCTTCCAGATGCATTACAGTAATGTGAGAGAAACAAGAAGCAAGGAAAACCAAACCTCAACTTGATGATGACCCCTGAGCAATAGATAGCAAAGAAAATAAAACCAAGGAGCTGACTGGCCGTCAGCAATGAAGTGTAGAGAATAAAAAGTGCATTAAACATGAGCTCAGACTGTCCCAGAATGGTGTCACATGCTGTGAGCACTGACTTGTAGATGGTCTAACAGAGAACCATGGATCCACCGTCTCTCAGTCTGAGCCTTATATATGAACTGAGCAGTTTCTACTTCTAGAATTGCTTTGGGGAGTAAAATAAATTTTGAGGAACTGTACCAGAATCTCACACTTTCTATGCCCAGTCTCGCTAACTTATATTCCCAAGGTTCGATGCTGTAGGAGGCTCTTCTATTTATATGTTGCTTTCATTGGTTAATAAATAAAGAAACTGCTTTGGGCCTGACAGGGCAGAACTTAGGTAGACGGAGAAGACAGAACTGAAGGCTGGGAAGAAGGGCAGAGTGAGAGACGCCATGGATCTTCTGCTTAAGACGGACACTGGTTAGAATCTTGCCAGTAAGCCACAGTCACATGGCGATACACAGATTAATAGAAATGGGTTAAATTAAGATGTAAGAGTAAGCCAATAAGAAACTAGAGCTAATGGGCCAAGCAGTGTTTTAATGAATACAGTTTCTGTGTGGTTATTTTGGGGGCTAAGCTAGCCAGGCGGCAGGGATAAACAAGGGGTCCGGCTTCTTGTAACAGTTTGAACCCTTGAGATGCCTCCCATGTCCTGATAGATTAAGTCCCAATATACTGTGAGGCATAATGGTAGATCATATACATAATTCTGTTGACTTTTTACAAGAGAAAAGTATAATAGTTTGAATAAGATAGCTTTAACCTAATTTATGAATGTATTTTCTTCAAATCATGATTTTAATATATGATCAAAATTTTTAAAAGTCAGTGTTATTTGGCCACTTCTTCCATGTGGTGTCTTAAGCCCATGTGTAGTTTGCATGCACGGTACCCACCTGTGAGGACTCCCCGCACCCCTGGGGCTCAGCAGGCATCCTTGGCTAACATGGAGACCTTCTCTGAGGCTACATTTTCTCTGACTTCTCGCATGCTGGGCCCCTACAGCAGAACCTCACCAGCCCAACTCACTCAGTTGCCTGAACTTTCAGTTCATAGGGTTCCTCCCCCCTAGCAGGTTCTCCTAGGTCCAGAACCTCTCTCCTCTGCCCCATGGCATTTTAACAGTTCTTAAAAAATGCATACTAAACGGATTATGATTGTTTGGATCTCTTCAGCTATAACTGTACCTTGTTTATAGGCAAAGCTTTGATGTTGAGGATGTGTTTAATACACAAGAGACAAGCAGTCAGAGGAGATGATATTACTAATTAAAATGAAGCTCCCTTCAGGCCTTGTACAGAGGTCTGTTCAGTTGGCTCTAAAGAGAGAAGAGAAACAAGCTGTTCCTCACCTACACAGTTACCCAAAGGAGCAGGACATTTGTTCAAAGCCCAGTTCTACCCCCCTAGTGAATCTGTGTCTCGGCCAAGTCCCTTAACTCCTTAGAGACTTAGTTTCCCATCTAAAGAGTGAGGCCCTCTGTCCCTGAAATCCATAATAGCTCCATAGACTAAAGAAAGAGTTATACAACCTGGTCCAGAATAAGACCTGGCCCACAAGACCTGGTCCAGAACAAGACCTGGCCCACAAGACCTGGTCCAGAACAAGACCTGGCCCACAAGACCTGGTCCAGAACAAGACCTGGCCCACAAGACCTGGTCCACAACAAGACCTGGTCCACAACAAGACCTGCCTCACAAGACCTGGTCCAGAATAAGACCCGGTCCAGAACAAGACCTGGTCCAGAACAAGACCTGCCTCACAAGACCTGGTCCAGAATAAGACCCGGTCCAGAACAAGACCTGATCCAGAACAAGACCTGCCTCACAAGACCTGGTCCAGAACAAGACCTGGCCCACAAGACCTGGTTCAGAATAAGACCTGGCCCACAAGACCTGGTTCAGAATAAGACCTGGCCCACAAGACCTGGTCCAGAACAAAACCTGGCCTATAAGAAGCTCTTAACATCAATTCCATGAAGTTGATGAAAAGACATCAATTACAATTTCTTAAATCATAAGGTAACATGGTTAGTTATTTTATAAGACATTTTAAAAAAATTATTTATTTTATTCTATTGGTGTTTTAGCCTCTATGTATCTATCTGTGTGCTGAATCCTGGAGTTAGAGACAATTGTAACTGCCGTGTGGGTGCTGGAAATTGAACCCAGGTCCTCCCGGAGAGCTCTTAACTGCTGAGCCATCTCTCTAGTCCCTTGTAAGACATTCCTACAACAATGGCACCTCCAGCCACAGGAGCCACCGCACATGTGAGTATTAATGAAAGTATCAGGAGGCCAGTAAGTTACTGTCCTCAAAATCAAAGACTGACGGTAAGCCCAGGTTCGTCACCCACTCGTGCCTTCACTCTGGAGTGTTCCTGGAAAGAACTCTTTAGTACAGGTGTCCAACTTAGATCTGAGTCACATGACATGAAGTCATGGGCGTTGGGCTTTGTGGGTGTTCTATAAACGAGATGGAAAGGATGGCTATTTACTGAGTCCCCACTGTGGTGCAATATTTGAAATATCTCAGAAATTTCGAAAAGATTCCTTCTTGCCGGGCGATGGTGGCGCACGCCTTTAATCCCAGCACTCGGGAGGCAGAGGCAGGCGGATCTCTGTGAGTTCGAGACCAGCCTGGTCTACAAGAGCTAGTTCCAGGACAGGCTCCAAAACCACAGAGAAACCCTGTCTCGAAAAAACCAAAAAAAAAAAAAAAAAAAAAAAAAAAAAAGATTCCTTCTTAGCATATTCCCTGTTTGCTTGAGACAGGATCTTTCTACACAGCCCTAGAGCTTGCACTGTAGGCCCGGCTCCACTGTAGGAACCAGCTCCACAAAACTGACCTCTGACCTTAATGTGCATGCCATGGTGTGCCTGTAAACACACACACACACACACACACACACACACACACACACAATCTGGGTAGCAGCACATCTGTACTGGGAAATACAGACTTTTTCATCATCATATCCTAAACATCGTTGCATTGTTCTCACACTGGAGTAGACATTCTCAGCAAACGACAAATGACCATAAGTGCCCTGGAGTACCCTGGAGGGAGTGCCTGGGTCCCAGGCAAACACTCGAGTGCCCTTAGCCCTTGCTATCCACGGTCCGACCTTTCTGGAACAGATCCAAAAAGTCAATAGTATTTTCATCTTCGTTCAGTTGCGAAATGTCCTTCCCAGAGTGTGGTTCTGGGTTCCATTTTTGGCTCCATCCTTCAAATGCCCTGTGACAGTGACTTTGAGGCTTTCCTCTGACCTCAGTTTCTTAAAGGATGCTGAATAATGGGGCTTTCACACTGCATTCAGAGGAGTCCTGGCCTCCCCTCCTCCCTCTTTCCCACTTTATATCAGAACGCCTCTGTTTTTCTCTTTTGTATCTCCCAGGTCCCTATAAAATTCCCTTTGAAGATGGAGAATAGAGGTCAGTAAGTCTGAAATCCCCTAACTGAATAACCTCCTATGTTCCTCCCAGCCCTGACATCCTATGGTTCTCAAAATCACCAACAACCAATTTATCTGCAAGAACAAACAGCTCCCAGAGATGTCTCCAGGGACCAGGCATGTGTGAGCGGTATATTTGTGCAAGTTGTGTTTTTAATTCTCCAAAGTCTATGTGTCTGTGAGAGTGTGCCTCTGAGTCTCAGAGACAAACCACGTGCAAACATTTTACCTGGAAACATCAGCTGTTCTTGGAGTTACTTATTGATGTGTCAAAAATGCCTGCAGGCTGAGAGGGCTGAGCCTGCTCCCATGCCGGATCTGCCATGTGCTCTGAAGTCTGCATGGGAGGCAACACTGTGCCCGCAGACTGCAAACAAGCAAACCAACCGAGAGAACAGAGCCCCAAGACGACAAGGGAGGAGGAAAAGCATGCTCTGGGAACCGTGGAAGGTAGTGACATAGTGGCAGAAAGCACAAGCAGAAGGGGTGGCAGGTCCCCCGAAGCATTCTCCGGCCTCTCATGGGGGCAACTTGCCTAGCCAGAGCTGCAGCTTCAGACACGGCCTCAGGGTAGAGAGTAGTCGAAGCCAGCTCTCCCTAGCTGATGGGAAATCCTTCCCATCCTGTATAGACAGGCTTTCTGGGCCTGCCTAAGATTCCAGAAAGGGGGATGAATGAGAAGAAACCCCAGACCATGAAAAATCCTAAGTCATTTCTATTTTTCTTGGGATCATGTGAGTTTTATTGGAGTTGGGAGAGGGTAGAGAACACATGCTTTTCTGATTATAGCCTCATTATGCCACCTAAAACTCTACAGATAAATAGGCTGCAAGGCAGGAAGGCCTGGCCATCATCTGGTTCACCTCCTTCATCTGAAGGGTGGAAAACCCGGATAGGGCGGGCGGGTGAGAAAGCACTTTGGCTTCTTCTCCTCACAGCCCCGTCTCTATCCCTCAGGGAATCAGCTAGCTGTCGGAGTAGAACCCAGGGCAGACATCTGGCCACAGAACACTCTTCCGTCTTGAAGTCTCTTTAAGAGATAAGGACAAGGCACCTGGGGAGCACATGCGGACACGGTTCTCATAGGGGAATATCAAGACCCCCAAAACACCTCCACCATGTCTGCCTTGGACCTTGCCTGATATGGACTCTACATGTGTGGCAGAAGAATGGATTCTTGTTTAATCTGCACAGGAGGGCCAGCCGTGCCTCATGGCGGCAGACAGTGTGCAGACAGCAGCAGAGCAAGCAGGGCAGGGACAAGGAGGTGACATGTGAGAGAGAGGACATGCGGAGAGCCTTTGTGAAAGACACAGGCCCTGTGCCTCTCTCCTGACCTAGGCCCATTGCCCTATGTCACCTCTATCCAAAGCATTGACAGGACAAAGCCAGGGACGTCCTTCTTTGGGTACCAACTCAAAGTAGAGCTTACTCCTCTGCCTTCCCATTGGCCAATTTTAGTAATTCTGGAGTTCTCCAAAGGTGTCTGCCACTGTATTGCTTCTTTCTACTATGGGGGCACACTTGACTATCTGCTTCCTCCCCAGTGGCCCTGTTTCGTGCTGCTTGCCCACTTCCTGGAGAATGAGGAAGGGAAGCAAGGTCCAGCTGCT
This sequence comes from Chionomys nivalis, assembly GCF_950005125.1. Taxonomy (NCBI): domain Eukaryota; kingdom Metazoa; phylum Chordata; class Mammalia; order Rodentia; family Cricetidae; genus Chionomys; species Chionomys nivalis. The sequence continues at coordinate 3,546,239 of NC_080108.1, forward strand.
GCGTCTGCCTCTTGTAAACACCCAGCCCCCCTCCCCCCCACTCAACCCGACTCGTCCCTACTCCACTGCTTCAGAAAGGGCTGAAGACACAGGTTCTAAATATAGATTCATAGCCATCCTCCTGCCTGGCTAATATTAGTCCTTTTGTGGAGTCCACTGACAGCATCTTCCCCTCGTTTTTGGCTGTGCTGGTGGGAATCCGTCTACTTAGAGGAAGGCTCACAGGCTGAGCCAGCAAGACTGAAGAGCACACAGAGCCAACTCCTGCCAGAGTTCCCCCAGTTGGGCTGCACCAGGTGATTTATTGAGTTGCTTTTCAGACAGGAAATTTATAGTTCTGCGAACTGGGAGGCTTGGGGATGGGGGTGAAGGGTAGGGGTGGGGATGGGTGGCTCTGGGTAATTGAATTCATCAGTTACCAACGGGAGGGGACACTAACATTTGTTGATTATTTTCTCTGTTCCAGACCCGATAGCACTGAATTTCACACACATGATCTCATTGGATTTCCCCAGCAGCACTCTGGGAGGAGAATATTGGTCCTCTGTTTTGCAGATGAGGTCACTGAGGCCTACAGACATGAAGCCATGAAGGCCCTTTGCCCTATGGCCAATGGCTCGCCCAAGTCAAGGTTGAACTGAACCTAGGGTTTTGTGACTCTGTTAATAAGACCTCACCCTTCTTCACGCCATTGGATCGACCCGTCCTGGCCCTGGCAGGATATTTGTGGATGATACCGTGAATGTGCCACTCTGGGATGCACACACAGTTATGGTCAGAGCGGCCAAGGACCGGCTCTGGATTCTGAGTCTTGAAGTTGCCTGCTGCCAGGCCAATGTGGCACAATCTACCGATCAGCTCCGTAGCTTTCAACTCCTTCTCATGAAGTAGGAGGGCCCAAAAGAGACTGATGATGCCGTCAAAGCAGCACAGTGTCACTGAGGGCCTTGTGACCCGGAGTCACTCCCAGCAAAGGGGAGAGTAGCCATGACTGACCGTGAGCAGAGGCAAGGCACGGGGTGCCTGCAGTGCTGACGCTACTGTGTACTTCTGCCCCACTTTGTTTCAACACAGACACGCAGCAGGGAGTTTAGAAGCTGCTGGTACCTAACAGGATGGTGATGTCATTGTCCAAAAAGGGGTAAAGTCAGTGTAAACCAAAGTCCTAACTGAGCCTACCCACCCGCTCCAGAAGATGAACATCTCTGGGCACCGTGACTGACGAGGGTCCCAGGAGCTTATTCTCCGGCAGCTGCAGAAACGCATCCAGCACGGCAATCTGCCTCATCACCAACATCTGGATTAAAGCTGGGAAACTAGAGGGAGTTCCCAAGAGCCTTTGGGAGGGATTCCCTTCTCAGGCTGCAGACATCTGGGGGGTTTTCCATCACAGCAGTCTCTGAGGATGAAGTATCCAGACTCTGGACATTTGATGGAGTTTGCTGAAGTTGAGCGGATACTAAAAATGGCATTTCTAGAACCTTCTTCACACTCTTTCTCTGAGGAAAGAAGCCAGCCCATTAGTGAGTTACTCAAGTGGCCTGTGGTCATCTCTTGGGGATTCTCTGAGTTCACAACTCCCAAGTGGTACCGAGAACGTGTGAACGTGTGTGTGCACAAGGGACAGGCAAGCACAGCAACATTGTCACTATCAGGAAGCCAGCAACGCAGCACTGCTTTCAAGGCGGGGCAGGGCCTTTGCACTTTGCAGAAACAATAGAGCTGGAAGGGAAGTCTAGCAGGCACATCCCACTCAGCATACCAAAGGGGCACTCGGGAGCTCGAGGATACAGACATAGGTCACCTGCACACGTGAGACCAGACCCACAGGGCTGTTCTAACACTGCAGATCCAAGTACCAGGCAGGCAGGCAGACAGACAGACAGACAGACAGACACACACACACACACACACACACACACACACACGTGCACATGCGTCTCAGCCTTCTCAAGTCCGAAGTCCAGTCTACTAGGGACTGGGTACCTACCTACCTGCTCTGGAGTAATTCCGATCTCACAGAACTCTGCCACCTGCCAAGAATCTCCTCTTCACCATGTTTCCTAACCTCTCCTTCCCAGAAGGCATTGGAGCAAGTTTACCAGGCAGACTCTATGTAAGAGCCCTTGGGATCTTCTGAGAATAGAACAGACAGGAGCATGCAGAGTGGAGGCCAGAACTAAGGGCAAGGAAGAGGAAGCCCTGCCCAAGGTCAAGCACAACTTCCTGTTCCGTATGGAACACACCTGGTCATGATTCAAAGATGAATATTCAGGGACTAAATTAAGGGGTATTTCTGGTGAACCTTATTAGCCTTTCCATCTGGGATCTGGTCTCCTCACCCCTCAGAAGTATTAAGCCCATGTCCCTAGTAACAAGATCTACAAGTCAGAATGAACCTGCCTAGAGCCTAGCATCAACCTCACATCTATCCCTTCCCAGGGTCTCTCTCTTACCCACCGCTCCTGCTCCACTGAACTTGCCTCAGAGTCCTTATGGGATCCCCTCGTCCCCACTGCCACCTGGGTCTGTTTCTCATTTTGTTCTTTATTTTTGAGATTCTGTAGATTAATCTCAGGGACAATCTCTCTTCCCCCCCTCATATATATTATATATACATATATATATATATCATATATCACACACACATATATACATATATATACATATATCTTTCAAATTGCTTTCTTCTATCTCATGAACTCTTTCTCGTCCTTGAAGATGCACTCCCAATGTATTTTTGTCCTGGTGTTTGAAGGCCTGTGTCCTTCAGAATTAATATTCCAAGTTAATTCCCCAGTGTAACAACTTTAAGAGGTGACGGGGACATGAGGGATCTGCCCTCACCAGCGGATGAGTGTCTTATCAAAGCAGAGATCCAGTTAGACCCTTCCATCCCTCCTCCTGCCGTGTGAGGACATGGGAACATTCCCTCTGGAGGACAGAGCAGGATGTACCATCTAGGAAGCAGAGAGTAGCTCTCAACAGACATTAAACCTGCTGACCCCTTGGGTTTTTTATTATTGGTAAATCCCCCGGTCTCAGGTGTTTAATGGACCAGGATATTCCTCTTCAGGGGCTTCCTTTTCTTTCTTCCCCAAGGCACAGCTACCACAGCCTCCAAAAGGCCCTCCGAGGACCCTCTTTCAGCCATCTGCAGGTATCTTTCCTCAGTTGGCAGTTTCAGAAGGAAGCCATAGGTCCTTTATCCCATTCCTAGCTGTGAGTGTGTGAATCCTATGGGGAGGCATGAGGGCCGGGCTCTGGACCTGGGGACCACCAAGCTTGACCTTTCACCTTTGGGTGGAAAAAGAATACGTAGACGCCACATATGGGAACCAGATGGTGAGGACAAGTAAGTCAGGAAGAGGCACTGCACTAAATTTATCTCTTAAGGTTACTGCATAACGTATGTTCTCCCCCAGGACACATGCCAAGGTGTGACTCCCATTGTCACACATCCTCGTCCCCCGGCCTGTAGATCCTGCAGCCTCTGTCTTGCTCTACTTTTCCAAAGTTCTCCTCTTGGTGGGACCAGCGGTCTGAAGCGTTATTAAAGACACACACCTCCCAGGTCACACTGTTTAATGCTCTATTGCGCAGAAGACACAGTCCCGCCATTTGACTGGGTCAATTGGAGCAAGACAGGCTGGATTAGTAAAGCAGGAGATGAAGCCCTGCTTGCTCCCTGAGGTAGCCCTGATGGATTAATACCTGGTTGGTCCACTCAGTCCAATAGATACATAAAATGAGATGATTTCGAATCTCTTTTTTGTCGGTTTATTTAGATTTGTGAAAGGACAGTCAATTCTTTTTTGCAGTTAGGGATGAATAATGGGTAGAAGGCTGGAAATGAACGCAACCGTAGAAACATTCAGCCGTCTTCATCTGTCCATCACGATGCTGGGCTCTGAGAGAAGGGAGAAGGGCAGCCCTGGACTCGGAGACTATGCAGTGCGATAAAAAAAGAAGAGCCTTGGGTTCACAGTTAGTTTTAAAGCCATTCAGTACCAAACATGCCTTAGAGGTGCAGTGATCATCACTCGAACACTCCTTGGCAACACCACGATGGAGACATCACAGGCAATTCTGTTTTGCAGAGGAAAAAACCGAGACTCAGAGAGTCAGATGAACTGTCAAGGATCAAACCCGCGGCGGGTAAGTGGGGCTGGCGGTACAGCTCTCAACACCAGTGGTCGTACATCTGTAACAGCCCGGGTCTTATCTTTGGTCCAGCTGGCAACAGAGATTCCTAAAACCTTTGGAGGTCCTTTTATTTATTTATTTTTTAAATCTTTCTTTCCTTTTCGTCAGCTTGCTTGTTTATATATTTGTAGGACAGGGTCTCTTGAAGCCCAAGTTGGCTTGGAGCTCACTATTGTTGGTAAGGATGACCTTGACCCTCCCTCCTCTACCTTGCAAGTACTGGGACACAGGCGTGCCACCACACCCAGCTTATGAGACCCCCTGTTCATTTCATTGTCACAACAACCTAGGAAGTAGCATCAGTGACCCTGTTTTGCAGATGAGAAAAGCTGGGTTTGATCCAGCTTGAACGAGAGTCAGGGTCAGAATACAACACTTTCTGCCCTACCCTCCCAGCCATCTGAAATGGCATTTTCAGGTTACAACAGACAGGAAAAGGCCTGTGGAGGTGTGACTCTGTGGCAAGGCTCCAGGAAACCTGCATCCATTCAAGAAGATGTCTCCAAGGTCTAAACATGATTTTTTCGTGACATCTTATTTCAGTGTTGACTTTCTGACATTGTAGGATTTTTGCTTGGACAGACGCCCAAATCCTTAACATGTTGGACGTCCTGGGATAAAAAGCACTCAGACCCTTCAGGATCTGCCTCTTGGGTTTCTTCATTTCATTTCCTAGCTCTCCCTTTGAACCCTCGAGAATGACTTTGACTGCAAGATCATACACCATGTTCTGCTTGGACCTCAGCCATGTACCGCAAGCCAGCGAGAAAAATGGCTTTGTACCCTTCAAGACTCTATATAGATACATTTCTCCTGACATTGACCAATCTGGATGTCTCCTTGCTTATATTTCTTGCAGCACACCCAGTTTTCAGTTCTGTTCATGCCTGGGAGTTATTGTTTATATAGCTTGCTATGCTCCACCCCCATCAGACCATCTGCTGCTGTGGGCCAGAAATTCAGATAGATTCCTCTCTGCACAGACACCCCAGTAGAGGGGCTGGTACAGGAAAGGAGCTTAATAAATAACTGTTGTATTAACTAACGAAGGGACTGCCTAAATGAATGAGCAAGAGGCCACATCTCCAACCGTCTCCAGTAGAAATGTTCAGGCTTGTCATTACCCCCTGTGCTATAGCGAAATCTCTGAAAACAATCTCAGGCTCTTGCTTTTCTGTGATAAAGCCATTTAAGAGAAGACTATTCCGTTTTCACAGTCACATGTTAAGAAGTAACATAAACCAACCCAGGACCCTTAGACTAACCCCTCCAACAGCAATCTATCAATACTTGTGAATGTTTTGGTTTTCTAGGGCGACCAGGATTGATTCGTGAGGAGATAAGGGTGTGAACATTGGTCTCGTTCACCCTGTAAAGGGGAGACCAGCCTCCTCTCTGCGATGGGAACAGTCTGCTTCAGGGGAGAATCTATCCAGACATCGGTGCTGAAATAGCTAGTTATTTATTCTTTAAAAGCAGGAATTCCATCTGTTCTGCCTACCCTTGGTCTGCAGCTAAGGGCCTTGTCTGGCATAATGACAAGAGATGTACAGTTCTGCTTATGGAGAAATGTTCAGGATTCCATTCAACATCGAGATTTGGTGCTCACTGGCTATCTTTCCCTCCTGACACAAGCATATGAAAAGACCTAACCAAGATTTGGTGCTCACTGGCTATCTTTCCCCCCCGACACGAGCATATGAAAAGACCTAACCATGAGTTTGTCAGAACCTTGGTTCTCATCATCACTTAGTTGTTGTTGTTTGATTGACTGGTTGGTTTTTTGAAAGAAGGTTTCTCTGTGTGGCTTTGGCTATCCTGGAACTCGCATTTTAGACCAGGATGGTCTCAAACTCACAGAGATTCATCTACTTCTTTTTAGTCTTTTCTGTTGCTCTGTCTTTTTGTTTCCCCTGGAGCTGAGAACTGAACTCTCAGAGCCTTGCATGTGTGAGGCAAGCACTCTACCACTGAGCTAAATTCCCAACCCCTGCTACAACTTTTTAAAGTTTTCAAGTAAGCAGCAAGATTTCTACAAATACTTAGTCAATTCTTGCAAAAAATAATGGAAGGGAGAAGAACCCATTCCAATTTATTTTATAATTCTGATGCGCAAGCCAGACAGATAAGAAAAGAAAATTACATATTAATATACTCCATAATATAGATACAAAACTTCTCAATAAAATGCTATTGAGTTGGCATAAAACATACAGGAGAGATTATGCATTCTGGCCAAGTGGGATTTCTCTCAGGATGTCAGAATGGCTTCCCATGCAAGAATCAATCAATGTTTATATACTGCATTAACAAAATAAAGGGCAATATCCCACAATCAAATCAGTAGACACAGGGAAAACATTTGACAAGATTCAATACTCTGTCTTGATGAAGGACAGTCAATAGACTATGAACAATGGCAATCCTCAACTTGATGGAGGCCATCTGTGAAGGACTCACAGCTAACTTCAGACTTCGAGGTGAAAAGTAGGAAGTTTCCCTTTATGACTCTTAACCCTTCTCCTGGTCTAGTCAACACTAGACTAGAGACTGATGAATTAATTAAGATAAATTAATCAAGAAAACAAATAAATACATTCAGATGGCAGAAAAAGAAACTGTCTCTTCATAGATGGCAAGATATTATGGGTATAGAAAATATGAAGGATCTCTCTCTCTCTCACTCATGCACACACATGCACGCACACACGCAGAGAGACAGAGAGAACTAATAAACAAATTGATCAAGATGGCAGCCTGTAAGATCAAGAGACAAAACTCAATGTATAGAGTACAGAAATACTCTAACAGTGATCAATCCAAAAACGCAATCAAGAAAACCACTTTATTTGTAATGCTACCCAAAAAGGAATAGAATAAAAACACAGTTAAGAAAATAAATACAAAACATGCATATTAAATATTTTTTGAAAAAAATCACAAAGAGAAAAATATAAAATCTTAAATAACTAGCATTACATCCTATCTTCATAAATCAAATAATCTAATATTAGAATAAATTTTTTAATCTTGTCTTCTTTTTAGAGGCTGAGATGTGGGGTTGGAGAGACAGTTCAGCAGTTAAGAGCACTGGCTGCTCTTCCAGAGGCCCTAAGTTCAATTCCCAGCACCCATATAATGGCTCACAACCATCTCCAGTGAGGTCTGATTCCCTCTTCCGGTATAAAGTCACACATTCAGATAGAGCATGCATACATAAAAGAAATAAATCTTTAAAAAAAAATTGAGATGCATTTCCTAAGACGTATATTTAAATGAATGAGATATAGGAGATTAGATCTTGGAAAACAAGAAAAAGTTGAGGTATCCACACTTCTCGATTTTAGAACAGCTCTGCAGGGGTGATAATGAAGACAGAGGTCACTGGAAAAACACGGATCTATGGAATAAAATGGAGAGCTCGGGAGTACGGTCTCATATTTATGCTCAGTTGATTTCTGACAAAAGTACCAAGACAACTGAATGGGAAAGCCTTTTTAATCAACGATTCAAAGATAATTGGACAACTTCATGCAAATGAGTAAAGTTGGGCTCAGACATCACTCAAGACACAAAGCTCGATGCACAGTGGATCACAGGCCTAGATGTGAGAGCAGAAAGTCTTAGAGGAAAAACGCTTCCCGATGTTGGAGAAGCGGTGATTCCTTTGATGTGACACAAAAATCACAGGCAACAAAAGAGAAACAGGATCTAAATCGGACTTCATCAAAAATGTAAGAATTTGTCTTTCAGAGCACCGTCTCAAGAAAGGGACATGGCAGCTCGCAGAGCGGGAGAAAACACTCTGAAATCACGGGCATAGGACTTAAATCAGGAATGTATGGAATCTCATAACACAACAGTAAAAAAGACAGACAAGCCAATTAGCAAATGGACGAGGAACTATAATAGACATTTCTCCAAGGAATTTTCTTAAAGTTGTCAATAATCACATGTCAAGATGCCACTGTTAGTAATTAAATCCAAATCAAAACCACAACAAGATAACACACCAAAACCTTGAGAATGTTTAGAAAAGGCATAGAATAAAAAGCAGTGAATAGAGAGAATATGAGAAACTGGAAATTTCATGCATGTCTAGAGGAATTATAAAATGGTATAGCTGCTTTTAAAAACTGGTTGGCAGTTATTGAAAATATTAACCACCAAGAAGTTACCATAATGTAGGACCTAGCAATATTACCCCCAGGATATACCCAAAAAATGGAGGACATAAAATATCACCCTCAGGATATACTCAAAGAATGTAAGACCTAACAGCATCACCCCCAGGTTTTACCCATAGCATGTAGGACTTAGCAATAGCATCCTCATGTTATACCTAAAGAATGTAGGTCTTAAAATAGCACTCTTAGAACATACCCAAAGAAGGTGTACTTAGCAAAATCACACTCCGGATATAATCAAAGATTGTAGGAGTTAGCAATAACACTCAAAGAATGTAGGACCTGGCAATAGCACCCTCAAATACACCCAAAGAATGTAGGACCTAGCAAAAGAACTTTCAGAAAATATTCAAAGAACGTATAGTTCAGCACTATTGCCTTCAGGATATACCCAGAGAACGGAATACCTAGCAATATCACACATAGGGTATACCCAAGGAATGTAGGATCAGCAATATTGCCCTAAGGATATTCAAAGAATGTATCACCTAGCAATATAAGAATATAGAACAGAATATATACATCCACTAAAAAATCGGCACATAAATCAGTATTTATAACTCAAGAAGTATAAGCAATTCAAGTGTTTATGAAGTTATAAATGAAGAAAAATGGTTAGTGTGTGTGTGTGTGTGTATGTGTGTGTGTGTGGAGTAAAATACTTATTCTCTGGACATTGACAAAATTATGCTAAGTGAAAGAAAAGAGAAAAAAAACAACACCTTGTATGATTCCACTTATATGAAATCTTCAGAATAGACAGGTCCATAGAGAGAGAAAGTAGATTAGTGGTTGCCAGAGACGGGGTGTCTGGAGGATGGTGAATGACTGCTAATGAGGGCTTCTTTTGGGGGTGATGAAATGTTCTAAAATTAGATAGTGATGATGGTTGCACAACTCTGTGAGGATTCTCAAAACCAGGGAATTGTGTGCTTTAAAAGGGTGGATTTTATGGCCTGTGAATTATATCTCAATAATGCTGTTGTAAAAAACATGCAAGAAAGAGACTGTGGGGAATGTGGAAAAATGGAAACAGCTGACTTGCTAGAAATGGCGAGATGGAAGGTGCTTTCATTTCTTTTCCCATTATTGTTGTTTGTGGAACAATAATATGAGAAGAAAGGAAACAGGGAGAAGGGCTTGGCATAGAAAATAGGCCCCAGGTTTGGAGTTAGGAGAACTGAGGTCTCTATCCCTCATGCTGCTAGTTGTTGAACATGTGCTATTGGGTATGCAGCTTTGCCTATCTGGGCCCCAGTGCTCTCTTCTCAGATGCAGGGTAACACCGGCCCACTTAGAGCCACAAGGACAACTGCATGAAGTCTTCCCTGCCCGGAGCAGGATGTGTCAGGTTTCCATGGTGCTGGTTTTCTAGGGCACCAACTGCAACATGAGGCTCCATCCTTAAACACGTCAAACTTGAACATGGGAGACAGCCACAGCAATTGCTGCATGGTGCTCATTGGGAAAGGGCGGCTATATCACATAGATAGCTTGTTGGATAGCTGCGTGCATGGAGGATATATGCTTCTACACTTGCTTCAGGAGCTGCTGGTGAAGGGCCTAGGCCAAGCAATTCGGATCAAGAGAAGAGAGACAGAGCCACAGCTACAAACCCTCTCCCCAGCCTGTGTCTGCTCTGTGATCTGCTCTCATCCGTACCATCATCTCAAGCGCTTCTCAGACAATCGTCACAAGGAAAAGATGGCCACCCAATCTGAAGATGAAAAGCTAGCCTTGAAGAGCTTGAACATTTGGTTTCACGCAGCCACCACCAGGGACGGAACCCCTCCCTCTTTACCATCGCTGCCTCTCCTGAGCAACCCAGCCTCTCTCACCAGGAAGGAAGATTATGAGAAGGCGACTCCTCAGACAAGGAACAGGAATTTCCATGAAGTCATGGTGGAAAGGAGAACTTGAATACGCCGTTCCCTTCCCCTATCACATCAGACTCACCGGCCTTAGATCACCCAACGAAGATTTAATGCTATCTTCCAGGAAACAGTCCCCGTCTACACATTATCAATGTCCAGTAAGTCCTTCCCCAGTGATGTTACATGAGTGGAGAGAAGGTGCTCTAAACAATCTATTTCCTCTTGGTGGAGCATGACCATCAGCCACCCCAAAACAGCGCAGCTGGGGTGACCTACAGGAGACCATGGACATGAACATGACCAAGAGACAGGCCGAAGAACTCAGGTATGGCCAGGCCCCTGGTAATGATGGTGAAGTAGTTGCAGCTTGGTGAGGGTGGGAGCATGGAGGGATGCTAGAGAATAAGGAAGGTAGAAGGTTGAAGAGGAGTTGGGAGTGTTTGGTGCTGTGGCACTTTTGAGTCCCCTATATTTGCCTAAGAAACCCCTCATGACTTCAGTAAATGCATTGGTTTACCAAGTTGGAATGGTATAGAATTGTTTATCCATCTGTTGGTGATGGATTAATAAGTGTGTGTGTGTGTGTGTGTGTGTGTATGTGTGTAAAGCAAAGCATTCATCATTCCCAGAACACCACCGTTATACAGTTGCTCCCCCAGTATTTGGGATCTGAGCAATACAGCAAACACAGTCTATACAGACGGTGACCTTGAAGACCAGGGAGGTCAAGTGACTTATCTCTGATTGCCCAAAAAATTTGCAGCAGAGACAGGAGGGAAGATTTGAATTCGGCTCTTTGCTCGCTCACGCTGATTCTAAATTCCATTCTTTATAGAGAAGTCATTGTCTCAGGGCCAAGGACACAATCCACAAACAGTACAGAAGACATGGAGTGCTGAGGGGCTGAGGAACCGGTTTATAATTTAAACTGTGGGGCACTAATTTAATGTCCATGACCCTAGGTGTTTAGATCAACGCTTGGCACAGAACTGGGCCTCAGTGGGTCCTCTCTGAAATGCCCTAATCTATCTTAGGTTCTAGTGGAGCTTGTTTCCAACTCAGAACCAAAGTTCTGCCTTTACCAAAACCAACTTCTATGAAGACAGGAACAGTAGCAGAGTAGACACATTCCATCCAAAGACCCCAGCGACCCTGGAGAGGTGCTCTTAAGCTTGTGGCAGCGGCCACTCGGACCAAGAGCAGTGTCATTTATCAAGAGTCGTTACCAGCTCTGTCTGGACTTAGGTGTCTACCCCAGTCCATTGGCTCTAAAAGCAAGTTTGTGATTCCCCAAGGCCCCTCGCAGCTGAAACATGGAGAGAAATGAATAAACAGCTCTATGCTGCTCACAGGGAGAAGCAGAGTGTGTCTGGGAAAGAAAACAATTCTCCAAGCTGTCCGGTGTGTTTTGAGGGTCAGGGCAGGTATGTGTAGCTGCCACAACTCTAATGTGATTTCCAATGACATGGCAGACTAACAAGCAACACGCCAGACCCCAAGGAACACGTTCAGAAATCACCCCAGGGGCTGGGGAGGTGGCTCGGCGGGTAAAGCGCCTACAACATAAAGCACGGGAGTCCGTTTGACCCACAGCACACGTGTAAAAGTCCGAGTGTGGTAGCGCACTTTCATAATCCTAGCACGGAGACAAGAGGATCCCCAGGACTCTCTGGGGAGCCAGTCTATCCAAACTGGTGATCTCCGGGTTCACTGAAAGATACTGTCTGTCTCAAAAATGGGGTGAGAAACAATTGAGGCTGGCCTCAACCTCTGGCCTCAGCATACATGCATGCACACACACACATACACACATACAGATATAAACACACATCCACACACAGACACACATCCACATACACACTCATAGAGACATATACTACACACACAGACAAATATACATACACACAAACATATACACACAGAGACACACCCCCAAAACACCCCACACACATATACATATGGACACACATGCATTCACACATATACACATATATACACAGACACACATGCACAGAAACACACAAGCCAACATACATACATGTACATAGGCACGTTGAAAATAAATAAGTAACCCTAGCAAATATATCAAAGGGACAGAGGGGAGAACACAAGAGCACATACTTAGGGAGCCATGGAGCCAAGATAAAGTCTGGTTTTATCTTTCACGGGATGTTTGATCTTCAGAGAACACCATAACCTCCCAGAGCTCCCCTAGGTCATCCACATCCACTAACATGGATATAGCCTGCCATGGCGAGGAAGGCTACCGGGGTTAATGGCATGCTCGGGCTTGCTAGAGATTACCACAGTTACAATAAAGAGTGTGGACTAGGAAATAAATGGGAAAAGAAATGAATCTGAGGGGCAGGGGTGCACTGAGCAAGACAAGAGGAACACAAGTCTGTCTGCACTCAAATGGAATGTGGCCAGGGAGCATAATAAGGGAAAATACAAGAAAATCACATTTTCCAGCAGACATGTCAGGAAAATGTCCGAGGTCTGCCAAGAGTTCGATCTTGCCAGCTCAATCATAACACTGAAGACTTATTATTACCCCATCAATAAACGTCCCTTACAGATGAAGAGGGCAAAGGAACAAATAAGTTCCTGTTTGTGCGTGGATTCCAGTGATCGAGAACTCCCGCATTTGGGGGAGTTCTGAGACTACCCTGAACCACAGTGGTAAAGAGTTCAGCCTTAACCAGAAGTGTCAACAGAGGGCTGGCAGGCAAGAAGGGCAGTTGCCTGCTATGTACAAGGGAACCAAGGCGCTCACTCCTCCAGCTCTGGAAAGAGTTGCTGTTAGATCCCCAGATGAGCCCCTCAGCTCCAGAGAGGCGCAGTCTGCAGCTCCTACTGCACCAGTGCAGTAAGGTAAACAGCACTGCATGTAGCATGGGATACCTGAAGAGGCAGCCCGAGATTTGCAGTGGGGTCAATTGAAGCATTGCTATGACAATACTGTAGCCCTCCCCCTGCCATCCCTCCACCTTGTTCTGGATCCTATTCTCGTTTTCAGTGGTTGGTTTGAGGAGCGTGTGCCTATAAACCTTCTGCAAGGGAGCCTGCCCAGACCCAGTCAGGGAAAGCCCACTCCCTGCATCATGTATGCCATCCCTGGGTAAGCTCGATGTCTCTGTGCCCAGCTAGTAGCTTGTCATCTGTGTTTGCTTGCTCTTCAAAAAGCACTCAGCCAATGAGAACAACACATATTCCCTCTGCTTCCTCTTTCCTTAGGTAGCAAGGAGACTCAAAGATAAGTTCTCCATCTTTCTTCTCCTTTGCTGATATCCGAGGTAAAATTGTGCTGAATTGGCTCTTTTTCTCTCATTTCAGACACTACTCCTCCCAGCCTCTGACTCTAGGTGAGACTGCTCTTGTCCACAGTTTAGTTTTGGGGATCATCATAGATCAAAGATGTCGTCAGGGGCCTGAAGAATACACTCCCCTGACTCTTGGCATGATGCAGTCAGCATCAATTTAGGCACACAAAGTCAGGTTGTCATTAACTCTTTTGAACAAAAGACACAGACTGGTTAAAGGGTTCCCACACCACACGGCACTTTTATTGCTAAGCCTAGGCTGATCTCTGCCTTTCTCGATTCTGACACCTTCAGGGGAGAGTCCTGGAAAACATGGCTATTAGCTTAGGGGACCCCTTGGACTGGGCTCTCTTTATGCTATTGTGGGACCCCAAAGTCTTGGTTATGTCTAGATCCTGTAGCAAGTACTAAAGAACATAGTGGAGACGGAAGATGGAGCAACAATCCAATGTGTAAGTCCTGGCTGCAGGCTGGACAAGGGCTTTCTCCTGCTTGGACTCCTCCCTCATTGGGTCGCTCATTGTTGAGAAGACTCATCACGGTGCTGTTCACTTGCCTGCGTGACTGGATGGGGACTGAGAAGGAAGGCCAGTATACTGAAAGGAGGTGATACACGCAGAAGCTGGAGTACAGTACCGAGCACACAGAAGGGGCTCGGAGAGAGAGTGCTTCCTGACTCTGATAGACACAGGACAAGTAGAACCAGTTTATAAGGAGCCTGGCTCTAGTCCCTGAGCCAGGAATGTTCCCTACAATCCCTTCATAGCGTCACATGGAGCCAGAGAAGCACACAGATTAAGTACAGCTTCTGCCCCCATGCCATCTGAGTGTGAGGCCTGCCTCTGTCAACTGGCCATGTGGCCTTAGAGAAGTTGACCTTAGAGAAGCTGCCTAGCCATTTGTGCCTCTGTTTTCCCTTCTGTAGGATGAAGAGGGAATCCTGCTATATTTCTGAGTAAGGATTGCCATCTATATGCTTAGATTTTGCTGGGCACATGGTAAATGTTTAAATGTTTAATGCCATTTCTATCATCACTCACGGTCTATAGGCCAGGAAATTGAGACAGGAGATTTACCCACTTCCTTAAGGTCAAATGTCTGAATAAGGAGCAAAGCCTGCATAGAATCCCTAGTCTGCCTGGATGCTGAGTGTACATATTTATCTTTATAAACAATTTCTTCTGTTACTCCTTTTACTTTTTGCCTTTTTAGAACAAAATGAGTAAGGGACACTCCAGAGGGGATCTGCCTCAGAGACCTCACTGGTCACTCTTTTGAGGGAGCTGCTCTCACCTGCTCTGTGGGAGGAGTCTCAGAGTCATGTGACACAGTGTGGTGCTACAGGTTCACTGAAGAGACAGGCAATGGCTGAGACAGCAAACACAGATCCAGGTCCAAGACCTGCCACTGCGATAAAACTTAGGCTTTTGATTCAACGGGAACATGGTCTACAGAGAAACCCACCAGCCCCATATACCAGTGTGAACTGGTGACCTTCAGGGACCTTGCTACCCCAGGGTAGACTGGTAGGTAGAACAAGCAGATGTCACCAAGCACGAGTGTTCCGTTAGGTGCGGCAGTGGCTCAATGACGAGCTGTGGTCCTGCTGCACCTGTGTGGGGAGCAACTGGCAGAAGGCTCTGCACAAAGAACTCTGGCAAATAGAGGGCAAATGCAAAGGATTTACCAATGTTGTACGTGGGCATTGAACAATCAGAACAGACAATGGGAGCGGGTGCGGGCTGCAGAACCACACTGCCGTAGGGGTCAGATGTACCAGCTGAACATCTGCCTCAGTATCATAGAAACCTAACATCCAAATAGACAGGGGAGACTCCTCAGCTGAGGCCCAGGAGTCAAAAGAGAATTTACAGCTGATCTCCCATGAAAGCCCTGGAGAGGATTCCTTAACCCTCTCAATGCTCTCAAGAGCTTGAGTGAAAAACCCTCCGCACTGCAGGACAGAGACAGGGCCTTTGGGCTTCAGATCAAGACTAGGACAGTCTCTCCTTTTGGTGCACAGGGAGAGTTACCAAGAGAGCAATGCTCTGATTCTATCCAAAGGCAAGTCTGTGATGCTATATAGTTCCATGGTCACCACATGGTTATTCTAGCTACCCTTTCCATCCACCAAACAGTTTCCCCTGCCCTGGTGCTTGTAGAAGAGACCACTTAGTCATTGGTGTCTTCAAGAATCTGAACAAAGCCTGGATTCATGCCATGTGAGGGACCCAGGGCAACAAATGAATTCCACCAGAAATCTAGTCGCAGCCCAGTAGCCCCTGGGAGCCTCTCCAAGCCCCTATTCCCTGACTCAGCTCAGCTTCTCTGCTGCTTGACATTACAGGCACGCGTGTTCCTAATACCTTTCGGACAAAGTCACAAGGGGTCAATTATCTTGCCACCATGAGGCTGGAGGACCATTTCGCCGGCTTGCATAAGATGAAACTCCACATGATGAAACACGTCACAGGCCCAGAAGGTCTTGTGAGACAGCACAGGGAAGGGAAGGTGGTCCCTTGAGAGCAACGCATCAAGATCTGCGCACCCCCACCCTTCGCTCGGCCGCACTCACTAATAATTTGGCTGTAGAGAACTTGCCAGATAGAGAAAAAAATAAATCCCCAGAGAACGTGGTCGCAAATTGCCCCACTATTTTCCATGAATTGAGAGAGCATCTGTTGAGGCTGTCTTTGTCCTGCCTGTATGGTACAAATGAGGCCTATTCCCCCCGAAAGGACCCACTGTGCGCTGACTCTATCAGGGGCTCTTCATATCATCTTTTCTACGTTGTACAGCTTCTCAGTCTTTCCCAGCTCCACCCTGGCTGTATGGAAACACTGCTTTAGGTTGTCAGGCACAGGATTTGAGTGACAGCTTCATAGGAATTCACAGTTGCAGCCACGACCCCCAGCTGTGCCTGTGAGGACAATCACTTAAGAAACCAATGCATCTCGGTGGGCAGGACCTTCACTGAGTGCCAGCTCTGGAGTCTTAGGCCAAATCCCTCCCGGGTCTGCTACTCTTAAGTTGTGCAAACTGGGGAAGTGGCAAAGCACGTTCAAGCCATTGCCTTTACTGTAAATGGTAATAAGTAGAGCATCTCGTGAAGAGGGTGTTGCAGAAATTAAACAAAATATCGCACTCATAGATCACACCGGGATGTTTTGATCAATAACAGATCACATGTGCAGTAACCGTCTTCTGGGATTATAACTGAGCTGGCAGAAATTTTTACTGCTTATACCATCATTATCATGATAGAGTTCAAAGTGTTGTTCGTATGATCATGGCGATGCTAAGGTAAACAAGCCGTGGCCAGAGGTGTGACAGTGGAACATGACCATTGTCTACAGTACAAACTACTTGGTAGCAACAGCAAGCTGCTGTGGAAGTCTATGGATTCAGCGTGTCTTTTTATTGTGCTTTTGGAATACATTTCTATACTTACTACAGTAACATGCCACTGCGCCCTAGGTTAGTACAGTTTTCTTTCGTACAAACAGCATGCCACGAAATGTCAGCGCCAGAATCACGTATCAATGCTAATTACATATCTGATTCATCAAGGGGCCATGTGAAGTGACCAATCCCTGTATCATTTAAAAGGAGTTTGTAATTCAGAGCGGCTACACGATGAAGAAATCACCTCACCTAGCAGTTCTTAGGGCTCATCTCATCCTTCGGAGACACCTGAGAAAGCCCTTAGGGCTATGTGCAGCTAACACACAGTCAATAACTTACTGCTAACACTATCGATCAATCGATCTTCTATCCCTGAGTTGCTGCAGACCCAGCTCTGTATGGCTGGGGCTTCCAGTTGCTACCTCAGGGAACTTCACCATCCAATGGAGGGAGACCACAGGCAACAAAGTGTTAGGATATAGCATTGCTATTTAAAGATCCAGCTCCAGTCAGTGACACCCCGTTTGGTCTAGGTATTGTATGTACATGTTTCATATAAGGCCAGGGCTTATGGCTTCTAGCCTAAACACCTCGATACAAATCCTAGCATGATTGCCAGACATTTGCACAATCTTGATCTCGTTCACAGGCTTTTTGGAAGCCGAGTTACCTCATCTTGAGAACAGTTAGAGAACGCATACACAATACTGACACCCCTACTCCCTACTCCTGCTGCTCGGTTGACAAGTACTAGCGATGGTTAGTATATATCTGTCAGTTGTACCTGAGGATTATCAGCAATCTGCCCTTCATTAAAAAGAATTGCAAAGGCTCTAAAGCTTCCTCCTTGAACAACAAGAGGTGCCAGGAGCAGGGGTTCCAGGCACACAGCAGCCACCTTGTGAGCCTAGACACCAGCTTTGTCCATTGTGAGTCAGATAAGGGGAGAGGTCACAGCCTCGGAGGAAGAGGGGACTGCAGAGTCTGTGATGGGGGAGCTGCCTCGGAAGGATCAATGTAAGGAACAGGAACGGAATCTGATCCCGACACATCTCTGTCCCCTGCCTAGACAGCCACACACAGGGCACACTTTCAAGACCAACATGCAACAGCCTGTGCAAAGAGACTGAACAGACATGCTGAAGAAAAGCCAAGTTGGGAGTAAAGTGAGGAGCATACATGCATACATGCACACACACATATGCATGCATGCATGCATGCATACATGTATGCCTACTCCACAGGGCTTTCTGGGGGAGCCAGGGGCTTCTCTGGAAACCAGAACCTGCCTGGTCTAGTCCCCGTCAGAGGACTGTGGGATAAACAACAGTATTTGAAGCAGAGCTTAGCATGGCAGGGCCTGATTACCTCTGCAGCAGGCTATGCAAATTAGATCGCAGCAGCCCCACAGCTGAGCAGGTGAGAGAGGAACAAACCAAACAACACAGACTCAGACCTGTTTACAGGAACACATTCTTGTAGAGAGCCTGATAAGTCTGTTGCTAAGCCTGCCTTGCTCCTGTCACCAAGCACCTGCTTCTCATGCAGGAAAGATAATCACTCTGGGAACGAGTGCCGCTCCGGAGCCCTGGCAGAACACTCACAGTGTAGAGCCAAGTCCTCCTTTCAACAGGCCTTCCCCTTGTCCTGTTTGGGGTGAAGAGAAACCCTACCTGGCAGGGAGAGGCTCTGCCCTGTGGGTTGCCTGCAGCTGAAAGTGACCCACAGAGAAAGGAAGATGCCCCCCGAATTCCAAACTCAGAGCAGCTGCTGAACAAAGACCCCAAAGATTCTTGCTGGGACAACACTGAACATCAGGGGAGGCGGTCCCAAGAGCATGGCAGCTATCACCTGTCAGGTCGGGCAATCACCTGCTTTGTTCCTGCTGAGTGAGGCAGATGAAGGGAGAGAAGGCAGCCCTGAAGAGAGGGAGTACAGCAAAGGGTGTGTTGGGGGGGGGGGTGCCTGTCACAGAGATTAGTACAAGAAGCAAGAGTTTGTAGTTGACTCGAAAGAAGAAGGTAAAAGAGATCTGGGTAATTCTAGCCAGGATGAAGAGATAGCTGGCCTCCCACTGTAATCAGAGAGGTCGATGAGGCTTGTTAAGAGCCGTTTTGGGGTGCGGAGAGAAGCTTCATCACCAGCACCCATACCTGGAGAGCACAGAGATCTATAACACCAGCTCTCAGAGATTCAGTGATCTCTCCAGCAAAGGCTGACACCAATACACAGGTGGCAAACACCAATACAAATGCATCAACAAAAAATTAAAATAAATCTTTTTAAGCACATTTCAGAGCTCTGATGAAAACTTCAATCTGGTTATATGTCTCTCTCTCTCTCTCTCTCTCTCTCTCTCTCTCTCTCTCTCTCTCTCTCAAGAGTGCTTAGACCTTTTTTCTCTCATCCTTTCTCCTTCTCTTTCTCCCTCCCTCCCTTCCCCCTTAACCCACAACGCCTGTCTTCTCAATTAAATAGGACCACCAGCCATTCCCAATCCACACTCAAATAGAAACATCAGGTTAGGTCTGAGGTTATCCGTGCACCCTTTGAAATTCCAGACGTTGAAGGAGCCTAAGAGCTTCCTTCAGCCCCAGAAGTTGTCATCCACATAAACAAAGAGCTCAGCCTCTCATCCCTAAGGCTCTTCATGCAGAGCCTGAGGCAAGGTTCTGCAGGGGCCGGAGCTAAGAGCTTGCTTCTGAGTCCAGAACCATTCAGCTTTGGGAAGCAGCAGTCGTCAGCAGGGTCACTGCACAAGGGGAGTGCGCCCCCGCAGCCCTTGGCAGAGTCTCTCTGATGTGTTAAATCCCAGCCACTTGGAAACAGGGGCTCTGGCCCTGGGCAGGTTGCCCTCTGGCTACCAACTTGTCCAGAGCTCAGACTATCTTCGCTCTGGGGAGGGAAGGCACTGATTTTCGTAAAACAAAGACTTAGACCCGGGAAAACAAAACAAAGCAAACAACAAAAGGCACAGGACTTAGCTTGAAATCCAGTTACCCAAGCACCATCCTTTCTGCTGAGGAATAGGTTTAATAGGGTCATTCATGAATAAACTTCATTATATACATATATGAAACCGTCAAAGAACTTTTTAAGAATTCTCATTCATGAGATTAAATCCCTGGAGGAAGTCCATTGAGGTCAGAAATAACTTAGTGTCAGTCTGTGTCCCAAGCATATCCAGGGCAACTTTCTCATTCATAGATTTACCAGCTGTGTCACGTAACACTAACCAGTGGTGATCCGTTTGGCAACAAACAAATCAATCACAAAAACACTATAACCATGAACCCCAAAGCGGGTGTTAGAGGTTTCTGTGAAATTACAGTGGTGGGAGGAGGAGCTTATATCCCGGAGGCACACGCTACTCCACATTAACCTGGCACTCTCTGTGCCCAGCACAGAGCTGAAACCTAAGAGTCTGATGAAAGCCAGCTCCAAAGCAACACTGAAAAGAACAGATCTGAGGACGAAGGGTGAAAGACTTGCTGAAAGTCCCGGGATAGGTTGTCACAGGGCCTGGGTACAGACCCACTGACTGCTGATTACAAAAAACACTCAGGGCTCCCAAAGACACAGGCCACGAGTGTCACACCAGCCAGGTTCTAATGAGTGCCGCCATCCTGCCGAAAGACCTCACCCAGGCCCAAGAGATCTTCACAAACTTCTCTGCTCAAGAGTTCAACCAGGTCACGGCAACAAAACAGAAATCACAGCCTGATTAATACCCAAATACTTCAAACTGCCTCAGTTTATCTCCTTACTTTTACACAAAACAGAGAAGTCAGGAGGCTGGGGTGCAGGTCCCCACTGAGGTGAAGCCCTGGCGACCAGAAGTACGCATTGTTTCAGGATGCGTTCGGCATCATAACTTACCTACTGCCCAAGGGTCCGAGAAATTGCTAGCCCTCTCTCAGCCTCAGATTGTCCATCTGCAAAACAAGAAGACAACCGCAATGAGCCTGGGTGTCCTCTGCACCCACAGGTGTCAAAGATTCGACACTAACATGTTCCTGGAACAGGGTGTTTCAGATGCTCAGGGGTCACCAGGGAACTGTTCACAAATGAAGTGTGAGCGTAAGGAAACTTAAAAGCCGGATGATGGCTGTGTGTCAAGCACAACACAGGCAGTACTTAGATTGCAGTGTGGGAAATGCAGCCTTCCAATCATTTTGGCATACACTTTTGGTTTTCATAGATGCCGACATACTATGCTAGGGACACCGTAAGAAAGCGCACCAAGAGAACTACCTCACACGCTCTCTTTTATCATGTGGGGTTATTTTTTTATATTTATTTTGTAATTTTTGTCGATGTGTGTTTGCATGGATCAACTGTGTGTGGAAGGTGCCCTGGGAGGCCAGAAGCGGCCATCAGGTCCCTTGGAGTGGGAGTTACAGGTGGTTGTGAGACAACACAGGTGCTGGGCACTGAAGCCTGTGTCCCCTTTTCTCCCAGGAATATAGTTTATTATTTCTCATGGCAGGACAATGGGATATGAAATCTCAGGGACTCATCAGACCACAAGCCCCCCTTTTCTTATCCCCAGTGTTAGACCAGCGCTGCTGCCTGTCTTCTATGTCTCATTCTCGTCTCTAGTCCCTTCCTCTGAGCACTTCGCAGGCTTGTACTCTGGCGTCTGGCAGCAGCACTGTCTACGCCGGGTCCAGTGGAGTTCAGGGTGGGCAAGTGTAGCCGCTGGACTCACCCAGCCTTCAGCTGACTCCCCTCTGAGAAGGAAGGGAGGCAGGCCAGCCCGCCATGCACAGACACTGCTTTGAAGTAAGAAACAAGAGGCCAAGGGAAAGGAAAGGAAACCATCCATCTGTGCCCTTACTCTGTGACAGCTGCCGAGCTGACACTGCCTCCAGATATTATCTCGTGATCCTCAGGAACCACAACGGGAAAGTTTCACAACCAAGAAGGTTAGTTCAGTCTGGCTGGCAATCCCTCCCAAACCTGCTCAGTCACTGGGGCCCGCTATCACGTGGTTTTCCATATCTGTGTGCCATTTATACCGTAGAGTACAAGTTTTCTAGATCAAGTCACTTGGTTTTGCTTTACTTAATGTTCAGATTTTTGTTGTTGTTGTTGCTTTACCTTTAGGTATTTATTTTGTGTGCGTGGGGGATGGGGCATGGCGCATTGCACAGGTGGAAGTCAGAGGGCAACTTGTGGGTATTGGTTCTCTCCTTCCACCCCATGGCTTCAGGAATTAAACTCGAGACACTGGGCGTGGTGGCAGGTGACTTTCCCTACCGAGCTGTCTCCCTGGCCCTTAACTTCATTTTAAAAAGATTTATCAAAGAAGTTCCTGCATTTCTTTGTTTCTTGCCCTTCTCGCCATGGTCCAATGAAAAGCAACCTTGCAACCCAGGTGGAGTCTGTAGCTGCCAAAGGGTTGAGTCCACCAGAGTAGCTGTGTTGCACACAAATGTCTGCGGCTGCCAGGGGTTAGGTGCTGCCTGTGGAACACATCTGCCCATATCTCATTAGAATCTGTAACCTTTGAAGGCTAAAATGCTCGTCCGTCTACCACTCGGGGGATGCTTGCATTTGGTCCGGGGTTATTCTGTGGCCTCAGAACTTAGAGTGATCACATTTTAAAGCTAAAGTCACAAAAGCACTTTCCACTATGGGATGTCATAGAGGTTCCCAAGGTCACGTAGCTACCTACGGAAGGAAGCAGACTTGCCATCTCTAACCCAATGAACTGCTCTGTGAATCCTGCAACCTGTTCTCAGAGCTCCCAATCTATAACTCCTTGGCATTTGGCCACTAATTAAGTTCTATTTCCGAATCAAGGCAGGTTCAGCCCATTCTGCAACACCATCAGCGCTTCCATAACGTGATGAGATCCTATCAAGGGCTATTTAAGTTCCCAAAAAAGGGCACTTTAGGAAGAAGTATCCAGGCTTCAAAACATGTGACTGAAAGCGATTCTTTATTCAAAGATCCAAGATAGTAGCCAAGGGACTAGAAAGGGCCTATCACATAATACCTAGGCCTCCGCTGTCTCTGGTAAGGAGGACAAAACCCCAATCACCAAGGGGCTGTGCTGGACTCTGGCTGACGAGGCTGGGGAGTAGGATTATTAGAACTCTAAATCCCCACTTCCTGCCATCGGCTCAAAATTCATCGCTGTGAAGTTTTTATGAGAAGAGAGGAAATAGGTGAAAAGGCTGGCAGAAGCGGCTTCTCCTGCTTTGGTGCAAGTCCGCATTCCCTCAACGAAGACTGGGCAGAAGCAGCAACAGAATAAAGCCCTGAATAGCCTCTCCCAGTCCAACAGCCCCTCTCTCTGGAATCCTCGCCTCTCCCCAATTCACATCAGAATTAGTCAATTATTGTTGTAGCCATAGTTCACGTTCTCCTTTACAGTCATTTTTATTTACCAGAATACACTAAATATTTTTAAAAGTTACTACCACCTGGCAGCATCGATTAAGATCCAGGCACCTGTAAGCCTGTCTGAAGGAATACAGAGAAACAGATGTTGACATAGTATGTGTTCATATGTTTACAAAGTAGGGCCACACCATGTACACTGACTTTAATGCTTTTTTTTTTTTTTTTTTTTTTTTTTTTGGTTTTTCGAGACAGGGTTTCTCTGTGGCTTCGGAGCCTGTCCTGGAACTTTTAATGCCTTTTTTAGTTTGTTTTTTGTTTTTGTTTTTCCAGACAGAGTTTCTCTGTGTAAGAGTACTGGCTGTCCTGGAACTTGCTTTGTAGACCAGGCTGCCATCAAACTCACTGAGATATGCCTGCCTCTGCCTCAAACTCACTGAGATCCGCCTGCTTCTGCCTCCCAAGTGGTGTGCCGCCACCACCACCCAGCGACTTTAATGTCTTTTTAACTTAGTAAAAGAACATACTCTAAAATGGCTACATGGATAGGTAATTAATCCCCCACTGATGGAGGTATATGTTTTCCAACTTTTTTGCTGATTAATATTTCATCCATTATTTTCATGTGGCAGTTTGATTACGTATTTTTAAAGCTATGCTGCTGAGCAGTTTTAAGAAATGTGCAAATGCCTCACACAAAAGAGTGTATCACTTTAATCTCTACCGGCAGCCCATGCGCGCACCAGCCTGCCTTGCTCTTGTCAATATTAAACATTAGGATCCTGGCTTACTCTTGTCAGTGTGGTAGGTGCATGGCACCTTGGTATTTTAATCTGCATACCTTTGATATAAGCATGTTTTTCTACATGTCTTAGCTTTGTTGGGGAAGCTGTATGTTACTGTATCATGCTTGCTGCCCTTTACCCATTTCTGAGTAGGTGCTGGGCTCTCTGTGTTGGTACAGAAGGATTTGCCATGTGTTTCTTTATTATTACTGCTGCAGCAGCTGCTATTGTGAGCTTGCTTCTAGCATGTTCAATCACA
This sequence comes from Chionomys nivalis, assembly GCF_950005125.1. Classification (NCBI taxonomy): domain Eukaryota; kingdom Metazoa; phylum Chordata; class Mammalia; order Rodentia; family Cricetidae; genus Chionomys; species Chionomys nivalis. The sequence continues at coordinate 3,570,629 of NC_080108.1, forward strand.
CCCCCAGCTCCTAATTGCTTCTACCAGAGTCCTGGATAGCTGTTTTGACACATCCCGCATGTCACACTGGCCCTGGCCAATTATTCACCAGACCCTATCAATTCTACCTTCAAATATACCTGAAATCAGTTCATTTTTCTCCCTCCACAAGAGCTGAGGGGGCTGTGGGCCTCTCTCCCTGTGTTAGCATGGAGAGCATGTTAACACCTCAATAGAGTTAATTGCTACAACATGCAGAAAACAATGTTGATGATGAAGATATGCAGATTAAAATAGCAAGACACCATGCACCTACCACGCTGACAGAGATAAACCAGGATCCTAAGTTCCGCAGTCTCAACAAGCCACCGACACCTCTCACTGGGATTTCTGCAGGATCCTCCTTCCCACCCTGCACACCTTCTACTGTAACCCTCTCCCCGCAAGCCTGAGGGTTTTTGTTTTTTTTTTTTTTTAATAAATGAGTAGTCCCCAAAACTTCCTGCTCTCTTGAAATGAAAACCTGAAGTCTGTGAGGAGGCCTTGAGCCTTGAGACTGTTTCGAAAAGTTGGGGGCAGCGCTGCTGGGCATCCTGACTCTCTAGCCATGTCCCAAGCCACCATATCTGCTTCCTCCAGATTTTAATGATGACAGAAAGGAAATGAGGGACAAACAGGGTTTGTAGCAAAGGCCAAAAAAGGACTATCACATTTTCTTTTTCACACACAAAATTCAAGCCGTGGCCTTGGCAACAAGAGCCCTAAAAGTGGGGATGCCTGGGAGGCTAGATCCACATCACATGACACGCTCCTCTATAGCTCTGGTGGCTCTCCACCCTCCGTGCCCACATTCAATAAATGTCTCTTCAATGGATTCAATTTTAAGTCAAATTATGGAGTAATTACATCAAATTTACCCTCTTCCCTCCCATATTCAAAAATAAATTTGCATGACTGGAATTATTGACTTGATGAATTTGTCTTTCTATAGAGTGAGACATATATTTATAGATATTTCCTCCCCGGTTATTTTTCTGAGTTAAGTGGGGGAAAGCCGATAAAGGGAAGAGAGGCTCTGCTCTCCTCTGGCTGTGCTTCAGCATCTTGACTCTGCTCCCCGAGTCCACCTTGTCCTCAGTACAGCATCCAGCCAGCAAATTTACTGAAACTCTGCTTACTCTACATCCACACCCCTACAGGGTCCCAGAGAGGGACATAACAAGTCTGGTGTGGTATGAGTTGCTAACTTGACAGGATCGAAAATTACTTGGACTATGAACCTCTGAGCACACGGGCGGTAAGACCCATCGTATTTGAGAGTGCGTCTATTCCCTGGGCGGGGGCTTGAGACCCGATAGAAGGAGAAAGTGAATCAGGTTTCAGCTTGTACTCATTGCTCTCTGTTCCAGACTGTGGGTGTGATGTGGCTGCCTCAACATCCCTGCCATGGCAGAGTGGACCTTGAGCAGCTGAAATGAACCCCTTTTCCCTTGTTGCTTTTGATCACAGCAGCAGAGGAAGAAGTGATGACTGGTTCGGCGCCATTGCTTCAGGTCCATGGAGAAGCTTCTCAGGCTAACCTACCCCAGTTGCCAGGGACCTGTTGATAATGTCCTTTGATCCCCTGGGACCACCGACATATGGAAGTGGAAGGTCAGTAAATCAGGATGCTCTGGACCCTGGAGGAGGAGGCACCAAGAAAAACCAGTTTCTCTGCTGCCCTGGCCAGAGTCCAAGTCCCATCAGGAAGCTAAGACCAAGATACCTACCAGTAGTCTGGGTTCTGCGTCTGTCTCTGCCTCACCCCAAAACTCTACAGCCATGCTTCAATGTCTTTCCTTTGAGCCACCCCGCCCCCAGCACAAAAGTTTACTTCTCCACCTCAAAATCCAAGGAAGAGTGCTGGGGCGATGGGTGGTGCCCCTTCGTCCTAGAAAACACTGCTAACAACCACAGGCTCTGCAATGAAAGCCTGGACCTGACAGCTGCCTCTGATTTCCTCCCAGGCGGGTTGACCTTAGGCCGCATTTGAGACCTCCATGAGCTACCGTGTTTCCACCTGAGATGTACGCATACGGAAAGCCCTGGGTTGCCGCAGCCTTTATACGCCTGCCATCTAGCAGAAATTCAACACATTGGCAAATGCCATTCTGACTGCAATGAGGCCCCAGGTAAAAGACCTGGCTTTCCTGGTTTCAACTCCCTTAGGAGACTACAGGCAACTTATTCTAGTTGTGTGGCCTGAGCATCAAGTGGGCCGCTCACTGTCCTAAATGCTCTATAAATACCATTTCATTTAATCTGCATTTACAATTTTGTGAGCTAGGTGCTGTCATTTCCTTATTTTACAGATGAAACGAGAACCCTGAAAGGCTGGCAAAATGCTCTAAGAGCATCCATTGAGTAGCGGAGCCAGGATTTTGTTTATTTGATTGTTTGTTTCAGACAGGTCAAGTCTGTCGCCCAAGAATGTGGGATCCTTCTCCCACAGCTTCCCGAAGAGGAGACTGCGGGAGTATACAACCATGCGTGGGCAGGACTGAGACTCGGAACCTAGGCAGAATGGCACTAGAATCCAGTGGGTGGAGTGATTGTAGCAGGGTTAGGTGCGGTGTCAGGAACTCACCGAGTTCCCAAAGCCTTCCACTGAAGAGGAAACCATGGCTGGGTCCCAGAACTGTCTTGTGTCGGTATGTGAGAGCTGGGATGGAACAGAAGGTGGGTGATCACTGTCGTCCCCGTAACTGCACTGGAAAGGGAACCACCTGAACTCAGCCCAGCTGCCAGGAGGGTTGAGCCATTTGCTGGGTTCCAGACCTGAAAGAGTTATCAGGGACTCAGCACAGCAGGGCTGAAGAAAGCATAAAGAGCCCTTCTGGAAGCTTCCATGGTTCTTGACTCATCAGGCAACAGAGACCCTGAGGCCCAGACATGTTGTGTGAGTTCTGAGATGTAGAGGCTTTTAGGAAACTCTGTTGATCTAAGCTAGGCTAGTGGCCTTGCCACCAGATGGCCGTGTGAGGAAGTTATCTCTGAGGAGTACGCACCATAATTTTCCACGTCATCATTGCTGGGGCTTGGATTTTTACCCCTGGACTTCTGCTGTTGATTATGGTATCGAAACATGCTCACTTGAGCTTTCTTCTGGGCATTTTAGAATCAAAGGTCCTGTCCTTTCTCACTCCTTCTCAGTCAGATTTCATCTCATGTCTGTGGTCAGGGCGGTGGAAGCAATTTAGGATGAAAAAATTATACTGTAGACAAAAGGTCTCAACCCCCGCCACCTAACAACTCTCCACGGCCTGCCAGGGCCAAGAACAAAATCCTAGTGCGCTAACTGGCTTTCCAAGGACCAGCTAGGGCCTCCAGGCATCTGTCCCATCTGCAGGCACTCCCAGCAGGACGTTCTGCTTTGCACTGCTTTCCAGGGAGTTTGCTACAAAAATAATGGTTTTTATTATGTATCTAAGGACAAGAGAGGTCTAATAACCTCCAAGATGTTGCAGCATGCTGTTGATTTTCAACCAGACACACAGAGCAATGGGAGAGAGGTTTTTCTAATTTTAACAACTCAAGCAAGAGAGCCCAGCTTGGAAGAGCAACTTCTCCACCCAGCAATTTCATGCTCACCCTTCCATTTGACACACACTTGCCAGCCCCCACCTCTGGGCTGCACATGGGAAGGAACCGGTGACAGAGAAAAAATAGAGAGAGCACAGGGCTCATCTGTGTCCAAATCCCGACTTTAAAAATTAATGACTTTTGACATATTTCAGATATACAATGAAATATGATCATAACCGCACCCTATTTTCCCCTTCAGCTCTCCCCATACGCTCTGAACACAGCCCTCCCAACTTTGTGTCCTCTCTCTCTCTCTCTCTCTCTCTCCTCTCTCTCTCTCTCTCTCTCTCTCTCTCTCTCTCTCTCTCTCTCTCATAACACATCAAGTTCAGGTAGTACTGACCTATGTACATAGATATGGACCATCCACTTGGCTACAGGAGACCTACAAATGATCACATCCCCAAAAAGAATGATTCTCCCTTCCCCAGCAACTATGAGCTGCTAATAGTTCTTCAATAAGGAGTAGGTTTGGGAGGCTATGTACACCATCAAAAGCATCAAACCTCAGTTTTGTACCAAAGTTGTCACATGACACTGGAAAGATTACTCAGCGCCTCCATGCCTCATCTTCTCCATTTATAAATTGGGTCTCTTTATCACAGCATCTATGTATATTATGGGAATCACACAGGATCGCCATCTCCCTGGTCCCACTTTTATCTCTCCACTGCTCATCCTAGATGATAAAACATGTGTTGAAGCACAAGGTGGAAGAAAGGGTCCCGTGCTCGATAGTGGTACCCCACGAAGTCCCTGTTCTAATGGGTGAGAACGGGAAGTTGGGACGAGCCCTTGCCACCAGAAGGTCCGGGAAGGAGTGTGAACTACAGACCCATGTTGGTACAGGCAGTTGGGCAGGCAGACAGGCCGATGAGCATCCGAACATGTGAACTGGGAAGGGTTGCAGTTAAGGGCACGGGTCACAGTTTGTTCTTTTTTTTTTTTGTTTGTTTGTTTGTTTTTGTTTTTCGAGACAGGGTTTCTCTGTGGTTTTGGAGCCTGTCCTGGAACAGTTTGTTCTTGAGTTGCTTGATGTCTGCAGTGAAGACACATTGAAGGTAGGGATGGGATGGAGGCGGAAGTGGCCAGGTATAGAGCCACAGCTAATCGAGCTGAGGGCCTCCAGCTTGATAGGATCTCATCATGTTACGGAAGTGCTGATGGTGTTGCAGAATGGGCTGAACCTGCCTTGATTCGGAAATAGAACTTAATTAGCGTTCAAATGCCAAGGAGTTATAGATTGAGAGCTCTGAGAACAGGTTGCAGGAGGGGGAGTGGGTGTATTCAAAGAGCAATTCACCGGGTTAGAGGTGGCCACCCTGTTCAGTCACTACTTAGCATCCTATGTCGTCCCCTTCCTTTTAGACACCAGCAGCGAAAACTACCCAGCATGCTTCTTTCTGACTCAAGTGGTACAGTGGCCTCTGAGGCAGGCTTGGCAGGCCCTGGGCTGGCATGTGTGGGGCTGCTGTGGGGAACCTGGGGAGAGTGAGCGAGATACCACCCCCACCTCTACTGACCAAATGAATTTTACAGCACTAAGCCGGAGCGTTTTCGCATGCGTGGAGTGTGTGCTGGGTCCTGAGAATGCCGTGCCGTTTCAAGAGACAAGGCCCAAGAGTCTGTCACTGGAGGAAGCACAGATACCCCCAACCCCAAAGTAAGACCTCGGATACGTTCAAGAGAGGGCCAGATAACGGTGCTGTTGGAGCAAAAGAGATCCCTCAGTGGCACCGGGAGAGTTTCAAGGACTAGGCAGCACTTGCCGGGAGCCAGAGACTCAGAAGTTACTAGTCATGGGCTGCGAAAAGGCATTGGAGGCCTAGAGAGGGTATGTGTGGAGCAAATGGCCTTCCTGCTGGAGCTGGACCACATGGGTGAAGAGGAGGCAATGGGAGACCTGGGCAGAGAGGTAGGTAGAGGTCACATGGAGAGGGGTGTCACGTCTATCCCCTCCTGCTTTCTCCTCTGGAGCAGCAGGAAAGTGGCCATGCAACAGAAACCAAAGCAATCATGGTTACTAAGTACCCACCATGCACCTGGTAAGATGAATTATTACATTAACTTTGCATACATTTATTGAACTTCAACTTCCATGGTCCCATAGAGCTAGGTCCTAATCGCCATTTCTTCTTTTACCTGAGAAACGAAGGCTCGGAGAGCTTCCGTGGCCTGCCAGGGGCCACAGAAACAATGCTGGAAAGCAGATGCCTGAATTTCATCCAATGATGCCATTGTGTGACACAGTCTTGACTGACAGCGACAGAAGGATGCACTGTTTCTGACAGTCAAGGAAGCAGACTCGGCCTCTCCCCTGCCACACTTGTCATCAACCCCACATTTCACCCCGTGAGGGACACAGGATTCTGAGAGCCAGCCGCCGGCAGAGACCACCCGAGGCCACGGACAGTTCACAATGCAGGGGACGCCTCCATTCTATATCTGCAATACCCATCGCAGCAGCCCTCTAAAGCAGGCTTTACTCCTCTAGTCCCATAGTTGCCATGGAAGCACGGGAGCATGAAGCGGCTTCCCAACTGTGGGTTAATTAGCATGAAGGAGAAACAATTGTCTTGATGCTAGGAACCACCTACTAACCGCAAACTCCACAGGGTGGCAGTTCACACCTCACAGGCTCCCACCAAAGAGACTTGCTTTGCTGGTCCCCATGTGCGCAAGTGGAGCAGGGGTCACCCTTATCGCCTTGCCCTCTGTTTCCATCTCCTAGCTAAGCATCTCCCAGCTATGCGGGGTCTGCCTTCTCAAGATCCCCCAGTTTCTGGCCTCCTCTCTCCACTTCTGCCGGCACTGGTGACCCAGATGAAGCCACAGTCGTCTCTCAGCTGAACTTCTGGTAGGGTCTCACCACTAGTCCTACTGAGCCTTGTGCTCTTAGGACAAACGGTCCCCACCCTGGGTACAAGCTCACTCCTGGTACTGTCCACAGCTCTGCTTCTTCTCCCTTGTATATTTGCATGCGCGCATGTGTTCATATGTATGTGTGTGTGTTGGCATGCATGCATGTTCATGTGGAGGACAGAGGCCAACCTCACTGCCCAGCATCCTTCCCTTTCCTCCTAGACCCTGTCCTGTGTGACTCTGGACTCTACCTCTCCCTGTGGCTTTTTCTATAAAACAAATCCCCGAACTCTAGGGATCAGTGATGTTCCTATGGGGATCTTGAAGAAGAACGGGGTGAGGAGGATGTCAGCCATGAGAGATGAGACCAAGATATTTGAGCACTAGATGCTCTCCATCACAAAAGACCCAGATGGGCCTAGAGTCTCCTGTTCTCTCCTCCCACCCAACCCATACTCCTCTGACAGTACCAGCTTTCCTTAGACCAGACAGATCTGATGAAACTGAATGCCATCCCAGCTGCGTGGAGCCTCGGGTAGCACCTCTGGAGCTGCACCAAGTGTGGAAGCAGATGGGGCTGGGGAGGAGGGAGGGGCTGGGCTGCTGAGTGACCATCTGGCCTGGTGGAACCTGGGGTCCTGCAGTGACTCAGCCTAGTCTTACCTCTGGGGTCCCACTAACCCCTTCAACACTTCCTTTAAACCTATAGACCTTATCCCATAAAGAAAGGAAGAAAGAAAGGAAGGAAGGAAGGAAGGAAGGAAGGAAGGAAGGAAGGAAGGAAGGAAGGAAGGAAGGAAGACAGAAAGGAAGGAAGGAAGGAAGGAAGGAAGGAAGAAAAAAAGAAAGAAAGGAAGGAAGGAAGAAAAAAAGAAAGAAAGGAAGGAAGGAAGAAAAAAAGAAAGAAAGGAAGGAAGGAAGAAACCCGCATCTTTTAAGTGCATAAAATAAAAACCAATCATATTACAAAGGAAACCAATTATACTGAAATAGTTATCAAAATGTTAAAATGAGAAATTTGTGATTGTTATATTTTTATTTCTTTTCCAAGTCATAACAAGATCTAGCGGCTTGTCTAATAACCATCATAACCTTGAGGTAGTGATGAGCACAAATGATATTTTGAGGCATCTCCAATAACTATAATGGGATACAAAAATATCTGATCTTCCTGCTAACAAGTCCCAGTGACTGCTAATGCTATTGTGGTTTATTGCCTATATTCGCAATGGGAGAAAATGCTAACTTTCAGTTATTTTCTTCCCGGCCACATGTTCACATTAAGAAACTCTGACTTAAGGCGGTAACCTCACTTTGCAGTGGAGGAAACTGAACTCCCAAGGGGAGGGGCCAGGCCCTGAATAGGGTTACCCAACAAGTATGACTTAAATCAGACACTAGCACGGGCACCTGCTGCCCCGTAACCACACTCTGCCCACTCTGCAGAGCCGTGGTCAAAGGTGAGACTCTGAAGCCACCACACAGGACAGTCATTTCATTCCCTCAGCCTTGGTCTCCAGAGCTGTGGAAGGGGAACAACCGGGCCCACTCCAGCAGGCGGCTTTGAAGTCAGAATGAGGGAATGGGTAGCAATGCAGATCTTGGTGTTTGGAAGGGTTTATGCAGTGTGCATAGATGAGAAGAGAGAGAGGGAGAGACAGAGGCAGGCATACCTACACACATGGGTATGCACACGTAAATCTGCATGTAAAAATACATGCACCACGCACACACAAATGTACTTGGAACACCTGACCACTCTAGCCTAGAAACACTGCACATGGGGCATTGGTTGTTTCTCCTTTCGATTGCATGACTGACAGCTCCTCGCTTCATGGCCAGGCATTATGGAAGCCCGTCCTACAGTCTATCCCAAGCCAAGCAAGAGACAAACACACATCATTAGAAGTGTGTTTTCTACTGATGGTGTCGATTTTCTACCAGCACACAATTCTCATTTTGATTCACTGCATGCTTAATTATACTCTCCTGAGAGACCACGCCACATGCAGGCCCAGGAAGGTAAACTCGCTTTCCCATACAGAAAATACAACAGAGGGGGAGGAGTGGAGACCGGCAAACCAAACCTCAAGGGGGTTTCACAACCGTGAAAGGGGGTACTGGTTAGTTTTTGTCAACTTGGCAGAAGCTAAAGTAATCTGGGAAGAGGAACTTCCATAGAGAAAGTATCTCCATCCAACTGGCCTGGAGGCGAGTCTATAGTACATTTTCTTGATCAGTGATTGAAGGGGGAGGGCCTAGCTCACTGTGCCACCCCTGAGTAGTTGGCCCTGCGCTGGATATGATGATCCTAAAAAGAAAGAAAAAAACCTAAAAATGTAAAAATGAATTAAAAATAAAGATAGCGGAAAAAGTCACTGGAAATAAGGCCATAAACAGTTTTCTCCAAAGTCCCTGCTTCAGGTCCTGCCTCCAAGTGCCTGCCCTGCTTGAGTTCCTGACTACTTTCCTTCAGGGATGGATTGATACCATGATGTTGAAGCTAAATAAGCCCTTTCTTCCCCAAGCTGCACTTGGTTATAGTGTTTATCACAGCAAACACTGACCAAGGGGAGGCCACCTCAACACAGTGGCCTTCAGAGTGGTGGGGATACCACAAGGGAAGGCAGCCCTGCCATGGACAATCAGGCTTTCTAGGAGATGGTGGAAACACTTATTTTGGTAAGATATTGGTATTTATTTTTTAATGCTAAGCCAGAATGTGTAACCAAACCTTGCCTGTTTGCCATCTCTGAGACATACAGAAATGTGAGTTCTGCCATCTGAGGTCGGAGAAGGTAAAACATTGCAGTGTTTCCCCAGCAGGCTGGTTCCATGGTCCTTGCCCCACCCCAGTCCCTAAGGTCAGATGGGGCCTGTGGAGAGTGGGGGCTCTTACTAGGGCAAGTAGAGCCCCCCCCCAGCTGCGGCCACTGATTGTAGAACAGTTCTTTAGCCCTGGCAGCTGGGAAGCTGCCGCGTTTTATTAATAACCCTGGATCGTGCCCACAGCGTATCAAGGTAAACAGAGACATTTCCAGGGCGTGAGATACAGGCGGTTCTAACAGATGAAGAAGCAGGCTTCCAAATATAAATAGAAGATAAGATAAATAGAACCGAGAGCCAAGCCGGCTTCACACTGGCTTGCAGGCTGCGAGCCACGCACTGTGTGAGCCACACACTGTGCGGCACGGATTGCGGGGCTGGAAGGAATGTTCTCGAGGAGGATGGGGAGACCCCCAGAGAGAAGAAAAGACACGCTGGGGTCCTGCTGATCATTTGGGTGTTCATGAATTCTCCCAGCATCGTTTTCCTTCTCTGAGAACTCTCAAAGTGACATTCGCAGTTTCTAGAAAGCGTTCTACTGTTTCCCACCCAGTGTCCTTGCCATGAAGAGCTGCCTCTCTCAGTCTTCACCTGAAAGACCCATCCGAGTCAGCCTGTGAAAGCCTGACCCCGACTCCTCCATGCAGAAGCAGATATAAAGCTGCCGGGGACCACAGTTCCTGTGCCCCCATCATCTGCAGCACATACCCAGCTCGGTGCCCACTGTGGGCGCCTTTCTCTGCCCTTGTGGCCAAGAGAAGAGGCTCTGCCTCATCCCCCAGTCCCTACTTGGTGCCCAGATTTAGTCTGCACACAGGGGTGTTCTTACACTGTGTTAAGGAATACAGAGTGCCCATTCCCACGTGTGAATAGCCAATTTGCTAGGAAAGAATTCACCAAGCTCCTCCACCTTGATATCAGTCTAACATGCAAATGGTCCCAAACCTGAGATACAGGAGAGACTTCGGTATCTAACATCAAAGACAAGCTAAAGCTCTCGTGAGCAAGGTATGGGGTTTCTTTGAAAGTCTTTCTTGTGAGCAAACAGAGAGGGAAGGAAGCTAAGTAGTGGCTGAAGATCTAAGAACTGCCAGGTTCTGCCTGGGTACCCCACACACTGCCTCTCCATGAGCTTTGAAGAGGACGGGAAGCACCACTTTAGAGGAATGGAAAGGGCAGAGGCTAAGGGTCACAGGTTGGGGGACTGGAAGCCGGTGCAGGTGACTGCGGGGTTCCTTCTCCTATCTCACTGTTCACTGCTTATCCTAGGTACGGAGAGGCAAGGGTGGGCTTTGAATACATCTTCTCTTCACTCCCACCTGCAGCACGGCCACTGCTGGAGAGTCCACACAATGGAAACACCCTGATTGTCCTGTGCACACTGGGCATTTGCAACTGATGGTGGTCCAGACCTGCATCTGGCAATGACTGGTACAATGATAACCCGTGCTTCCTAAGCGGATGCAAGTCCACCAACACCTCTAACTCCGCTTCTCTGCATAGGCCGATAGGAGAGTGGCCACAGGATACAGGCCAACTGGCCAGCGCTGTGCCCAACATGCGAAATGCTGGATGGCCTACCGCTCCCACTGCAGAGCTCCTGGGGGCTGGCTGTGAGAAACGAGGGACCGAAAGGAACGTACAGGATAATACAGCAGATGCACTATTTAGTTCCTGGGACCTTGTTTCTGCTCTACCCTGTTAATCCTACTTTGAGGGTTGAGTTGATGCTTTACAAGCCCACAATATACAGTTTTATGAGCCCATAAAAATCTTCAGAGTGGAATCAAATTCACTCATTACTTTTGAGGACGACAGCTCCTCAACCTTATCCTGTAAGCTCTTTGGCCAAATTCCCTCCAGTGAGCCCTGTAGTTTCCATTCAAATCTGTGCACACATGCACACATATACATTCATACACATCACATGCAGACACACACAGACATCTATACACCACACACACAGACACGCATACACAGACACACACAGACATTCATATACTACACATACATACACACATAAATACAGACAGACATCCAGAATTAACACACACACACACACACACACCATTCTGCCCAAGCCCACCTCTGCCCCTCTGTTCATGCTGGCTGTTACTGTCTTGGAACAATCCAAACACTTCAGAGTCTCCCTCACCCTTGCATCCATGTGGACAGCAGCCCTGTCTCTCAGCCCCCGTGGCCCTGTCCCTTCTCAGAGTTCCCCAGTACTCTGAGAAATTGCTGCTGTTTTTTAATTCTTTCTCTCCCTGGGGCTGTTCCTGTTTCATTGGCTGCAAAGCCCCATATACTCCCACACGAAGAACACCTCCAAGGCAGGGCGGTGCGAGCTCTCGTCCGTCCACGATCACCAGGTCAGGATTTCCTCCCTGTCCTTAAGCCTCATAATCAGTGCTTTTTTCTCCAGAAGGTTTCCCTTGGCTCAACAAACCAGTCTCCATCTCTCCCAATGATGAATCCCTGCAGCACTTGCCCTGAATCATCTTCAGAGGATGCACTACTTCCTGTCATGGAGAATGCTCACTTATGTGGCTGGTCCTCAACACTATGAGCGTGCTAGGGAAGGGCCATATGATGTTCACTGGTACATTCCTGGCATCAGAGGTGCACATGGAGCAAGATCTCACTATACATCAGTTTTAAAGGGATGATGACTCAATAAGGGTCCAGCCTTGCAAATGCAAGGCCCTGAGTTCGTTCCCCAGCATCCATATAAAAACCTCAGATGTGCTGGCAGACACTTGTTGTCATAGCAGTGGGAAGGCAGAGACAACAGGGTCACTGCCGCTGCTCAACTAGCTGATCTGGGCCAAGAGATTGGCCCCAGGTCCCAATGGGAGACCCTGTCTCAAACAACAAGGCGGACAGCTCCTGGGGAAAGACACCAAAGGTCGTTGTTTGGCTTCTACATTCATCTACATACATGTGCTCATATACCCACGTATACACGTGCATCTGCTCACACACACACACAAACGAGAACTCAAAATAATCATAAAGTACTGTGTGTCAGATACTATTGCAACTGCTGTATCTTTGATTATTTAATACTTTACATGATAGTTTAATTAATATCTTAACTATATTAGCTCATTTAATGCTCTATAAGTATTAATTTATTTTACATATCTAGTATGCACACCTCTCTGTGAAGTATGGTCTGTCATATTCCTTTTCTGTTCATTTCTTTGAGTGTGTGTGTGTGTGTGTGCATGCGTATGTTGGTGGGGTAGAAGCATCCCAAAGAACATATGTGGAGGTCAGAGGACAACTCCTTTTGCAATGTGTATCCGGGGGATCAAATTCAGGTCCTCAGGTTTGGTACCTTTAGCTGCGGAACCGTCTGGATACTGCTATAGTCTCACGTGTTACGATGAAAAAAATTACCGAGGGGTCAAGGAATACATTACAGAGGGGTCAAGGAATACATCCAATCAAGGCTGAGCAAGTGACATGGCCTGAGCTGGACTCTAGGCCTTGGTGTCCCAGAAATGAGTTTCTTAAGCAGTGACCAATAAATAGCACCTCCGAATGCCACCAGGCAAGCGCTAAGCACACATTAGGGCCTGCTCCCAACAGCTCTTCAGTAGAAGGCTACCCTCCATCATGGGGAGACCCAAGATACAATGAGTGCTTGGCAGAATGCACACCTGCCCTGGCAACCCTGCCCTAAGCATGGCCTGAAGTAGGCTCCTTCACTTAGGGAGGCACCCAGTTCCCAAGCCACAGAGCCCTCGTGGTAGGGGAGCTGCATGCTTTGTTCCCCTCAAGGCTGGCTATTCACCTGCTTCTGGAAACCTCCTCCTTGGCCACTGTCAGAAAACATCAGGCTGTGCAGCCAGCTATGTTTCCTGACCCAAAGCCAAAGCCAAAGAAGCAGGCTTGAGAGCCTAAGTCTCTGACCGGATGCCTTTATTATCTTTAACCCCATGTTCCTACAGAGAGCATTAACTTTTCCTCATCCTACACAGTGGGGTTTCTAGTATTTTAGAAAGTGATTCCTAAGCCAAGTGAAAGAAAGCTGTTCGTCTGTCTATCTCTCAGATCCGTGCACAGAGGTTAGTGCTCCCGACAAAGGCAGCTCCTACCGATGGTTCTGAAGTTACGGACTCGGTTCTTCGTACACCAGTTCTTCACCACAAAGTAAATCTCACACACACTAAACTCCCCTCCACATCAAAGTATATCCCATGTAATGCTGTCCAAAAGGGTAATCCTCTGCTAAATCCTATACAATCACTTCCAGTGCTGGCTAGTAATGGACACCAAGAAGCCAGAAAACTTGCCTGGGCTCTCAGCATGTTTGTTGACAGACAACTGCTCCAGAGAGCCTTATCCTTGCTGCTTTCAAGGCTCAGGAAACAAGACTCCTAAATTTCCCTTTGACTTTGTTCCACATAATCCCTCCTCTGTCTGCTTTGTGCTCTTCCTCCAATGTTCCATTGGGCCATTGTCCTTCATGAATAATGGTTTCAGACTTGATGAATGGCCTGCCATCCGTCATCAAGGAGCTCCAGTGGCAACCACAGAGGGGCTTCTGTGCCCTCTGCAAGCAGGCGGAGGATGGCCTGGCCTGGGACCTGCCTCCTCCTGTCCTGGGATGGCTACAGGAATGCTGGGGCCACTGGGGCAGGGGGTAGAGGCAGAGCCGTTCTGCTTTCACAAGCAGCCTCCTGGTTTGTGGGCCCTGTCTGTGTAGTCTTAGCCACGTGGCCACGCCCCACTCACATCCGTGTTGCACCTGCATCCTGAACCTACCTGCCACCATGTCACCCATCTCCCTGTCGAGCTGAAGGATAGAATAAGATAATTTTACTAACATTATACTTCAAATAAGGAATTGACGGAGCACTTAAGGGGAGGCTGAATTCATGTCAGAAAGGCCCGGGTTAAAATATGTCTTTGCTACTTTCTAGCTCTAACCTTACAGGTAGGCTAATTAATCTCCCCAAGCCTCAGTTTCTTTTCCATCCAAGTAGGAGGCCCAATGCCTGCCTCACGATGACATCATGAAACTCAAGTGGGAAAAGGGGGAGGCAAGGAATACAGCCTTCCTTATCTGGGTTCTGCATCTCAGAACTCAAACAACCAGGGCTAAAAATATTTGAAGAAAAACCATGTCCATTCCAAGTGTGTACAGGAGGCTACTTTTAATTCTTACTATCCCCTAAACAATCCATCTTACACCTATTTGCACAGAATTTGCATTGGGGTTTGGAAGTCATCCATAAAGGATTTTGGTTAAATATAAAGATTAACATGGATTACAAGTAAATACTACATCATTGTATTTAGGAGTCTTTAGTGTCTACGGACTTTGACATCCTTAAGGGAATCTGAAGTCAATCCTCTATGTCTGCTGATTGACAGCTCTAATCACCAACCAAATAAGATTATTAAGGGCTACTACTGCTTTGAAAACTAATACTACAAAAATACTAATCAGGATTCTATATTCTCCATAAAGCTCTAAAAGCGATGGCAGAGAGAAACAAAGTGTTTGTCTGGGGTGTTGAGTCTTCCTTTGCCTTAGAAGCCTGCTGCTGCCAGTTCCAAACAGCTCCAGCACAACCTGGATCAAGCTGAGATGTTGGCTTTAGCAGTCCCTCTGTGACCTCATCTGGTCTAGCCAACTTCTCTAAGCCTCAGCTCCCTCCAGTCAGAGTGAAGCCAGTGAGGTCTGATCCCAAGTCTGTTGAGTTGGGGAGCAATGGAAGCAAATGCCAGAGTCTTTCATTCTGCGGGCAAAGCGGGTGTTTAGCGTAGGTCACCTAGCTACATGGGCAGCTTATTAGATATGGTTGGAGCCTGCCATCCTGTCCAAGGTGCTGGGAGGGTTTGAGAAATGAAAGGAAGAAGAGGCAAAGGTAACAGGAGCCTGGTCTATATTCTCACGGAGAATGTGAGGCGGGCCATGATCTTCAGTCTTCATCGCATGACCAGGCCACTTAGAGAAGTTTGAACAACACCAGGAACTGGCTTTCTACTCAGAGACTCTGATGGAACTGGTCTTAGGTGAGGTCCCTCTATGAGCATTTAAAAAAGCCACCAGGTGATCATAACATGGCCAGAGCCAAGAAGAACTGGTTTAATCGTAGACTGGGATAAACACACAGCTGTTCCTAGTAACATGTGCTCTGGAATTCAACTGTATTTCATAAAAGCTGATCATGGGAAAGGCCTTGTCACCTTAACGGCATACTAAGGCTGGAGGGCTGCTTGCCAGAGCAAATCTGTGAGCAGGGCATTCTGCCCCTTTATTGCATGACCCCAAGTGAAGACAAAGACACACTCAGTAGGCAGGAACTTGTGTGAGATCTTGTGTTCTCACAAATAGAGCTTGCCCAGAGATCAGGGGGTGGAGCTAGCCACTAGTTAACCAACAGAAGCTGGGTGGTGGTGGCTCACGCCTTTAATCCCAGCACTTGGGAGGTGGAGACAGGGAAGTGATAAGGTGGGGTGTAGACAGGCTCTCAGGCCCCTTTTGGATGCGGGAAGGAGACAGGTAGGAAGCAACCCGTGGCTGTTCCCTGTTCTCTGATCTTCCGGGTTTTTACCTGGATATCTGACTCCTGATTTTTATTGATTAAGATTAATTAGATTTATTCTTCAGGAGCTGAAGTAAACCGGAGAGGTTGGTAGGATGCTGTGAGGAGCTGAGCTAATTCCCACAAGCAAGGCCCTTCCTCTGCTTTGTCAATTCCTGCCCGTCTACCCTACTCCTGGGCAGGGTCTCTGCTCTGAGATGCTCATCTTTGAAGACTAAGTCGCTTCCTTTGTGGAAGAGTAATTATAGTTTACATCATTAGGCAGCCTCTAGAAGTTTCCTTGTCCTCCTGATCAATTGGTAGCAATCAATTAGTAACACAGATTTTGCTGAGAAGCCAGGCATTTGGGTTGGGGGAAGGAAAAGGAGGGCATGGGTTGACTCTGTCCGTGGTTCTGAACAATGTCTGCCCTGGAGAACCTGGAGGTTTAAGGTATTACCAGAAGATAAATCCCACCTATATCCCATGGGTGCTTGTTAAAAATGAAGAATCGGGGACCCCATCTCGGACCTGATGAGTCAGAAGCTGCCACTTATCAGCACCTAGAAGATCTGTGTGCCCATTAAAGTCCAAAATGCAGGGATTTCCAGTGGGAAGCTGCATCTCTTTCATGAGCCATGAAATGAACTTAATGCTTCAGAAAGATCATTTTGAATGGATTTGAAAAGGATTAAAAATGTCAGGGTTCATCCCTGGTAGCAACAGCAAGCTTTGCTCTTACATGCAGGCCCCAAGCAGGACTTAAAACAGTACTTACTATGAGCTGTGTTTTAAACAATGCCTAAATCTATGGTTTTTCTTAAGACCAGGCACTGGTGATTCTCATCCAGCAACTCCCAGGACTCAGAGCAGGTTGGTGAACCAATAGTTGGAGAAAAACAGGTTACAGCGCAACAGAACGTGAATGAACAAGCAACCCTGGGGCTGCTGGAGAGGCGCACAGCTGCAAGTCACAAAGAAGGCTGGATTTGATGTCATTCAACAGTTCTTGCAAGAGAAGCAACAACCTAACAGTAGGCAACTTCAGTACGGACAAACAAGCATATTTGCAGTGGCAGAGGGGTCTGCTCTGAGGATCACTGTGCACAGAGCGATTATCTAAAGTACTCTTGGTTTCTCTTCCTAGTTCAAGGGCATTTTGTAGCATTTTACCAGGTCAGTGAGTATATTGCTCACTGGGAGCAGTGAGTTCTCTGTGCTGCAGGAGTCTCTCTTTTGTTTCTCATCGCTTCTTACCACTTGTCCCAGGAGGGAGTTAGGGGGCAATGCAGTTTATGGTCAATGGCCAGGGTTCTTCACTTTGCACTGCTCCTAAGTTTTCTCTTCCTCGCTATTCACCCTCCCCCTGCCCTCCCCAGATGGAGAGAGAGGCTCGGCTCTGGAAAACTTTGGAAAGACATAAATGGAGCCTCTTTATACTGTACAAAGACGCTTTGTTCGCTTCAAGGGGCGACAGAAACAAATGTCAAGAGGAGAAGTGACACTGCGATTTTTGTTTCTTTCGGGACCGGGCGATGGGAGTTATTAACCTCTGGCCGCATGGCTGCTATTCCACTCACACAACACTGCCCTACATTCCAGTTTGCCTAGGAAAGTGGTGGCTAATGCCAGATGATAAAAAAGACTTTTAAAATAATTTTCTTTCAGGCTAGTAGAGTTTATAAAACACTGAGCTCAGTATCACCACTCTGAATAGTTCTGCATGGAGAGGGTGGAACAGGACACAAGAAAGCTAGGGAGAGAGAGAGAGAAAGAGAGAAAGAGAGAGAGAGAGAGACAGATTTTCAAAATCAAGGAAGTCACAACTTCCTTTGTGGAGCACAGATTTGAGACAGAGCCTCTCTGTGTAGCCCAGGCTGTCCTGGAATTCACTAAGTAGACCAGGCTAGCCTTGAACTCACAGGGATCGGCCTGACTTTGCCTCCAAAGTGCTGAGATTGAAAGTGTGCGCCACCACATACAGCTCCACACAACCTCTTGCAGCTGATCTTGGGTCTGTCCTCCCAAAATGACAGAATCAAAACCTGTATCGCCTCCAAAAATAAACCCCTACCAGGTTCACAGGAACACTTTTGCGTTACATTTAAACAAAGACATGACTGAAAGATGAAAGTCTACAACTTATGAAGAGAAGTGTTCCTATTCAGAGTAGCTCATTTCTAGAGGCATTGTGAGTTCCCCAAGACTTTAGAATGATTGTCCTGACTTGATATGGCAGGCAGAGTGACTATTCCTGGGAACTCAACCATCCAGGGTCTTCGTAACTTTATCTCATTTAATACACGCAATAAACAATGGGAAACGCATTAAAGTTTCTATTTTCTAATATGGTTAAAAAAAATGAAGCCCAGAAAAGTCTCCTGATCTACCTCAGAGCACACAGTTCATCAAAATGATACAAGCAGAACCTAAACAGCAGCATATCTCAACATAAAATATCAATCAAGTTGTCCAGGGATCAACAGGTTCAACTGCTTTTCTGACTCAAATTCTAAAAGCCCTGGAGTGTCACAGTGGCCCTGGAGTATCCCAGTGGCCCTGGAGTATCTCAGTGGCCCTGGAGTATCCCAGTGGCCTTTCCTATGGCTTCTTGTTATTTTCTTTCATTTCTGCTTTTTTCTCTCTGGTTCTCTCTGGGTCCTGCATTGAAGCTGGCTGACATTCCCCTAGTTGCTGTCCTGTGTGTGTGGATGGTCATTCATAGAAAGGTTTCTGGAAGCTTTTCATGTTAGCCCACATATCAACACCTGCTTCCCTTCTATCAATCACTTAGAAAAAAAATCAACAACAACGACAACAACAAAACCTAGCCTGTTCCCACAGTGGGGAAATTTCAGTCAGATGTGTCTGTGGGGCTGAATTTCCTCCATAGCGCAGTTTAAGTATTCCAAAACTGCTTGGAGGGAAACAGTCTTATCTGAGAAATGACATTTAAAAACCCTGATCTGAATACAAAGACAGTTGATTTTACACAATAACACTTTCCTCATGGCCTCTGGTACACTGTGAATTAGAGGCTACAAACCCTACCAAGCCATCATCGCAAACCATGTATTTATTTACCTGCAAAACAACAAAATGGCCGTAAATTCTAACAAGAATGTCAGCTGGAAGGGGAATCATCTCAGCTCTCCACCAGACCCCACCCCACAACGAAGCAGCCCTGCCTCTTAGGAAGCTTCACCCAAACTTGTGCCAGTCAATATATAACTCCTGTCCCCGTGAAGGAAGAGCAAGTCAGTCAGTGAAGAAATAATGCTGATTCCAGGGTTTGCTCTTTCCTGTGGTGTAAACACCCCTGCCACGGCTGACTTCAGGCAATCAGTAAAGTCATCTGAGGGAGCTGGGAAGACCGGAGCAGAAGCAGCTGTCTTGCTGTTTCCACCACCCAGAGAGAACAGATGCATGGCTTCGGGAGGATGGTCATGCAATAAAAGAATTGGGAAACGGTGAGTGTCAAGAGCTTGCTCTTTGTTTCTAACATAATTCATTTACAAGTGAGTTTACGTCCTTAAATTTTTAATTCTAACTGTGTTTAATAACAAGCTCACACAATCCCTTAATAATTAACAATGCATCGATGCCTTCTTGTCTGCCAGCTTGGAGGGTGCAGACCTTCATGGGGCCTTTGGTACCCTAGGGATGGTGGTGGACCAGCGGATGTAGGATGGCTGCTCATCACAGAGGTCATCACAGTAGTCTCTGAGCCCACGCCATCAACACATTAGCCACGGCTGAGGCTGTATTCTTTCTGTCCTTAGAAAGTTTGGTGGCATGTCATGGCCTCCTATATGTCTATAATAGTGTCAAGAGTTATGCATGCTTTAATTCGGTTTCTTGACCAAAACCTCAATAGGTAGACTTGGAATGGTTATCATTTCCATTCTACAGGTTTAAAAGCTGAAGCTTAGGAGCATTAAACAACTGGCCTAGAATCAGAGAACAGTAAATGGCTTTGTGAAAATGTTTGACTTCCGATCCTCTATCCTTAAACAAGTATACTACTCTGACATAACAAGCCATCCACTATTTCTACCATTCCACTGCCCTCCAAGACAAAACTCATCTGGAAAAACAAAAACAAGCAAACAAACCTGTGTTCATTGGTCATTCTCTGGGATCCAGAAATTAAACGGCCCAAAGCATATGAAGAAAGTTTTAAAATGAACCACACACTTCATGTTATTGTTTCAGTTTGGTAATCAACAATAAAAGCAATTAAATTATTAAGACTTAAGTTAGGCTTTTCTACATAAAATAATCATCACCAGAGACACCCACCCCCAAAAAGCAGTGAAATATGCACAGCTTAACTTTCTTCCACTAATGCACAATGTGGAACACACCAAGAAGATGCCCAGCAATACACAAGTTGGTGTGAGGATTTGCGCATCATGCTGATTGACAATGTCCTCCTCTGGAGGAGAGCACAGAGGTAAGCTATCCCACCAGGTAGATAGTTAAGACAGGCATGATTACATATTCCTGCACCGCACAGACACATATGTCTTAATTGAGAACCAACCCCTCACTCCCTGTCGTGACTCCAGACAGGACGATAAGTCTTTGCAAAGCTGATGGCATTCTCTGCCCCATTCTGAAGCTTTCTTCTGAGTTCCCTAGTCTATGGTAGGCAATCATCATGGCTGGGTTCACTCTGAATTGGCAGATGTTTTCACCAAAATGATAAAGGCTCCTCCACCCATGGTTAGTGGGCTTGGGGTCTAACTCCCTCCCTGTATGGTTTATCACCTACCTTCTACAGTAGAGAGTCTTATAGGGTAGGCAGATCACAACCACAGCAGATCTGGTCAGGAGCCTAAGGGGCACAGCCCACTTCTGCAGTCTCTAGGAAAGACAGCCAGGACCACAACCAAATGCAAGTGTTTGCTCTCAGTGTTTACCTGCAGAAGCTTCTGTTACCAACTTCAGCAAGCTCCCTGGGTCATGCGGATTGGCAACTTTTTCATCATGTCTTTGTTGCAGAGACAGGCTGGAAACACATGCATGATGCAAACTGTCTAAATTGTAGGCAATGACTCTGTTGCAACAAACACAGAGAGGGCTGTTTGGCTCTTGGCTGGGAGTGAGGGGCGCCTCACTTTAGAATCATTCAGAGTAACAGTCGAGGATGAAAGGAGCACTTGTGTTAACGTTTTCAGCATGAGTGACACGGCAGGCCAGGGTTTCGTCGCCATCGTCAGAAGCAGCCATTCAAGGTGTCTAATGCAACGCCACTTCCTGGATGCTAAACAAGCCTCAGACATTTGGGAAGCTCACACTGCCCATGAACTGCACAGCCATGATTTAAAACCCTGTCTGCTTATGCTGAGAATGCTTATTTCAGCTACACTGTAGCTCCTGTCCATAATAACAGAAAAGAAAATAATAATTACTACAGGCTTATTTGGTACCAACAATAATGATGAAGATATCGGCAATGATGAAAGTAGCTGATACTTCTGTGAATGCCAGGTAGTGATAAAACCAAAGTTTCAAACCCTGCTAAAAACTTTGACTGTTGGGGTGAGAAGATGGGTTCAGAGAGCTTATGTGATCCACTCCACATGAATGCTGTTCTCAGCTTCTTCTTATCAGTTTTGGGGAAATGACAGATGATGTCACACACTCTCACATGGGGGAAATCAAGGTCCCTAGAAGCCAAGACTTCTTCAGAGGTGTATGGCTCAAAATTTTAAGCATTTATCTAGTATTGATCACGTTTCACACCTGAGTTGGGAGTAAGCTGGTTGCCTGTCGTCTGTAAAACATCAGTATGTCTCTTCTCTTCTATGCCTTGCTTTACTCTGGAGAACGGGGAGGGGCTCAGCTGGACGCTCCATCCCACAAGAAGGGCTGCCTCAGCTCCACACTCCATCATCCCCACTGCCCTGCCTGATACGTTTCCAGGCAAATAAACAGCCCCGAATGCTTCCCAAGTCACTGCTTAATGTGCCTTCTCAGCGGGATCTCGTTTATGAATCTGCAGAAAGGGTTTATGGTGAATGCTGTTGATGGTTCGACGTCCCAGATGATTTATCAGAGGAAGTGTTATAGAGGAACAGTAAACCATCACAGAGAAAGAAGGGGGTTCCCGCCCAGTTTCTGCTGGCAAGGACGGAGACAGCCACAGATGAGAGGAAACAGGCAATCTGTCAGAGTTCAAACAGCCTGTCACCAAACCCCTGTGATGGCTTTCTCCACAAACACGGGATGACAACGAGATGGACAATGTGGGAGACGTTGAAGGAGCTGGCAGAAGCTCACACAGGCTTTCGTCTCAGAGCCTCAAAGGCCTGTGGGTGGCTGAGTGCAGTGTGTCTCAGGACAATCTCCACCTTAGCTAGGAGCTGACCTTGCAGGGACCTCACCGGAGCTAGTTTGGCCTGCCCTATGGCACTGTGGGGAGATCAGGCGATGAGAGTTAGGGCAAAGGGCAGGTGAGCCGGCAAATGAGGATGTACCGGGCTGTGTCCCAAATGGGAGTCCACGGGCCTGAAACCCGTATGAGGTCGGGGTCACATGGACTTTATGAGGAGGAACTGATGAAAGTCACAGGTCGCAGGCTCTTGGCAGGACCTGTTCAATTCACCTTTCCTTCTCTGCCTCACCTCAGACAAAGCCTTCTCATGACTCAACTTAACATCCTCATATCGGAACACTAGCTGACTCTCCTTCCAGACAGCCCCAGGATGCTCTGCTGGTAAAACCCTGCCTCTCTTTTTGAGTTTCCAGGCGCTGCCTGACTGGGAAGATTTGTTCCCCATCATGGCTGGGCTCCTCTGTGTCTGTCCCACAGGCACAAATGAAGCCTGGGCTAACCTGGGCTCAGCCTTTTGCTCTACTGTGAATGTCTTTAAAGTCCAAATGTTTGAATGAGGGACTCCAGGTTAGCCCTGCTCACTGGGCCCCACCAATTATGTCTCTGGCCCTATTCGTGCCCCTCCAGGCTGTGCCTCCTCATCATACCTCCCAGGTTCCTACCATGCTTGTTATTGCTTTAGCCATCTGGTTCTTTCACTCTGTCTTATTACCAAAAAAAGAGAGTATTTAAACAGTGAAAAGGGATGCCAAACCCTTCCCAAAACCCTATGACCACAAACACGTAGGTGAGAAAGGAAAGGACAGGGTGGTAGCCCAAAGTGAGTTCTGAATTAGCTTACTTCTCTCAACAAGCACACTCCAGTGTGACTCAGTACCTCCTAGCGGGCCACTGGGACATGAAACCGCTGCTCTCACAGCTCTGGGCTTACAAACTGATCTAGCAAGATATATACATGAAAAAATATTTATTTTTGTGTGCATTGGTGTTTTGCCTGCATTTTAAGTCTGTGTGAGGGTGCAACGTCCCCTGGAACTGGAGTTATAGACAGTTGTGAACTGCCATATGGGTGCTGGGAATTGAACCCAAGTCCTCTGGAAGAGCAGCCAGGGTTCATCTCTCCAGCCCCCAAGATACGTATTATTAACATGTGTGCATGTGCATGCGTGAGTGCAACAGAAAGAGGGGGGGAGAAAGAGAGAGAGAGAGAGAGAGAGAGAGAGAGAGAGAGAGAGAGAGAGAGAGAGAGAGAGAGGTGTAAGTGCAGATAAACCTATGTAAGTCCAAGAACAGTGCCTGGAAGTCAGTCTCTACCTTCCCACCATGTTCTGAGGCTCTTAGGTGTGGTCTGTTTTGCTCTGTTTGCTGCTTAGCATTCTAGGCTAGCTGGCCTCGGAGCTTCTGGGAAGATCTCTCATCTCACTTCCCATCACACGGCAGAAGGTCTGGGATTACACATGCATGACCCATCATAGTTGCAATCTTCTGTGGGTGGCAGGGATTGGACTCAGGTCCTCAGTTTTGCACAGAAAGCGCTTTTACCCACTGAACCCTTTCCCCACACTTTCTCAAGATCCTCAAAATGAAAACAAAGGGTATTTTCCATGAGTCATCATCTCAGGGACTTGGTAAGCCAGAATGACTTCAATCTGATCTCTGTACCTTCTCATTCTCCTCCATTCATATTGTCATGGGGTGAGTACCACAAAAGGTTACATGGCTAACAGTCTTGTTACTCCACAGCTGATACTGGATTCTCCCATGGGTGCAAGACTCACAAAGGCTTGTGATGCACTGGGCTCTAGTAGAATGTGCTCACTTTCCCATAACGACCCTCCATCCAAGTTCAAGGTCCTGTTTTTATGCACCAAGGTGCAATATAGAGAACCTGCTAGGATGTGGGATTACAAATTCTTCAAACTCTTCTCAAAGCTTTTTCCCTTGTCTCCTAGCCTATCCCAAGTTTAGCGTACACTCAGCATATGGGAGCAGCGGTCAGGCATCTGCAATAACAGTTGCGTGAATCCGGGACCAAAACTTCCAGCAGGTCCATTTGGCTCGCTCTCCATCCAGCTGAAGATGGAGCTGTTCCTCAGAAATACCAGCCTCCTTTCTAGCTCCAGGGCTTGTGAGAACTTCCTCCGTCTGCGGGCCCATCAGTCAAGCCAGCCCCTTCCAAGCTCTAGGGTTTCATGTGGGTGCACCCGGTTCTAGTCAGGAGTTCCCGTGAAAGCGTTTGTGGATACCATTGGCACCGATAATCTGTTGACTCAAAGCGGATTATTCTCCCTGTATGGGTAGATCTCAGCCAGTCAGGCCTCAAACAGTTCACAAAAGGCCACAAAAGAAAAGGTCACTGTTTCCCGAGAGAGGTACAGAAGTATTGCTATGCCTTCAGATTCAATGTGGAACTCCTGCCTGAACTTCCAAGCTGCTCCATTTGCCCTGAGATATTGGACCTGGTTGTCCCAACAACTGCATGAACCAATCCCTCCAAATAAATCTCTTCTTTCAAAATGTGTATTGCACAGATGTTTATCTGTGAGTATGAGACGAGATTCATACATATATTAGCTGTTGAGACAGATACATAGCTAGCTTATATATCCATAGAGACAGGTAGATAGACAGACTTCCCCAAAGGGTTCTGTTCCAATAAGGAGCCTTCACAGTGCCAGAATACTCTGAAGTACTCTAAATGACATTACTGCTCTCCCTAGAGGCTGTGTCCACCAGAAGTGTATATGGCTGACATGCTAGATACACAAAAGGGATTCTACAAGAATAAAAGTGAGCACCTGCCTAGGTTTCAAAATGTGACAGTTATAATGGGGATCAGGGAGGGACCATTCCTAGAAGAGACCTACAGATGCTCCAGGGAGTCCTGGCAGATACACAGTAGCCAGGGCTGGGATGAGCTCCTGCCCCTCCACTATCTGCAGCATGCAAATGGTCGGTTGAGATGTCCCCAGGTTGACTGGAGAGTGGGTGAGAGGAGTGAGGAGTCAAAGGGAAAGGATGGCTGGGGTAGCTGTAAGCCGGATCCGGTCCACCACTGAGAAGCGGGCGGCACCCGTGCTAAGGATGTGAGGGAGAAAGGATGTTCCAATCTCCAAACCTATAAAAACCTCTCCCTGCATGGGTATCACCTATGAGAAGTCTATCACCTTTCCCGTGCAAAGACATGGAGAAGGAAGGGCTGTGCCATTTTGAGGAGTAACCGACAGCATTTACATATTTAATTTGTCCCCGTTTTGATACAGGCTGGAGTCATCTGAAAGGAGGGGCTGTCAACTAAGAAAATGCCTCCATAAGATCCACCAGTAGAACATTTTCTTAATTAGTGATGATGGGGGAGGGCCCAGCCCATTGTGAGTGATGCTATCCCTGGGCTGGTGTGTAGAGAGCCGTGTGGAGTCACACCTGATGGCTATGTGTAGAGAGCTGCATGGAGCCGCACCTGATGGTGCTGGCTCCCACCCTCCGCGATCCCGAAAGCGAGTGCTCTCTGTGATAATCAACTCCTAATATCAACTAGGCCTGACTTATCACGCAATGATTGTCAGCTGCTTGCATATGCGTGGACCTATGGGCAGTGCCCACCTGGCAATCCGGGGTTGGTTGCCCATGCCTACTTAAGGGCTGGGAGAGGTTTGCCTGGAGAGAGAGGAAAAGAGGAGAGAGGAAGAGTGAGTGTGAGTGAGTGAATGAGAGAGAGAAAGGGAGAGAGAGATATAATTGTAAAAAGGTTCTGAATAAACTGCTTAGCAAGAAGAGCTCTGGTGTGTCGTGTGTCCTCCTTGCTGGACAAGGCGGCCGCGACACTGGTGGTCCTCGGTTCCATAAGAAAGCAGGCCGAGCAAGCTGCGTTGAGCAAGCCAGTGAGCAGCACCACTCCATGGCATCTGTATCGGTGCCTGCCTCCAGGTTCCTGCCCTGTATGAGATCCTGTTCTGACCTCCTTCAATGGTAAAGAGTGATTTGGAAGCATATGCCAAATAAATACATTTCTTCCCCAAGTGACATTTGTCATGGCTTTTCATCACAGCAATAGAAACCCTAAGTAGGACATGTTTTGAAAAGAACACTCCATTGGCATAATTTTAGCTTCCTCCACTCCCAGCTGTGTGAGCACGGACAGGAAGGCTCCCCACAGCAGAGGTCACTGTAAGTGACTGCCGTTGTCTATGGCTGCCTTTAGGGTTACATACTGAGCATCACGGCTCATATGCCCGTAATCCCAGCTACTTAGCAGGCTGAACAGGCTGAGGCTAAAGGATCATTTGAACCCATGAGTTCCAAGGCAGTCTGGGCAGTATAACAAAACCCTATGATGGTTAACTGTCAACTTGACATCTCTGTAGTCAGCTATGAGGATATCTGTGAGGAAGTTTCTAGACTGGATTAATTGAGAAGAACCAATCAAAACGTGAGCAGCATCATTTCATAGTCTAAGGTCTTGGGACACAATTAAAAAGCTGTTTTTTCTCTCTTCTTCCTGACTGTGGATACCATGTGACTCGTGGCCTCGTGTTCCTACTGCCTGACTTCCCGGCCATGATGGACCATATCCTCATACTACGAACCCAAAGAAACCTTTACTTCCTAACGCTGTGTCTGCCAGGGATTTCATCAAAGCAACGAGAATAGTAACCTGTAGACTCCTTCTTGAAGGAGGGAGCTCCTGCTAAGATCATGCTATCTGGTGTCTGTTAGGTGCTCGGGGCTCAGACACTATGATCATTACTTTCTGGTTCACTGGGTCAGAGGTATGGAGGAGGCTCTGGATTGCTCCTGCATCTTTGATAGCATCCCCATGCCCTCCTACACACACCAACAGCATATGTCACATCACCTCTGCTCCTGCCAGCCTCAAGGGAGCACAAGGCTCCAGCGTTTCTAAAGATTTTTACATAGGTGGGAGGGAGCGGGGGGAATGCGTTGTGAATAATTAGAAGCCAGAATCACTTAGTGAACTCATTAGACGTGTGTTCTCCTGTACATCTCTCTGTGTTTTTCTCCTTTCCCACTTTGGACTGGGTGCCTATTATTAACCGCCACCCTCAGAGAGAATAAACGTGACCCCTATCCCAGGAACACACTGTGGGGGAAGAGACTTCCAAATATAGTGAGTGTCACCAACAAGTTCTCCAAAATTCCCACCGCTTGGAAGTAGAACCTGACTCCAAAGCTGCCTTGTGCTCGTCTGCCTGCAGACCGAAGCAGAAGCTCCCGCTGGACATGGAAGTGCTCTGTTGATCCCTTTCCTACTTCGTCTCCTCCTCTCCTGATCAGGCCACTCACGTTTAAGTCATAACCTTCTCCTTATAGTGACTCTGCTCATGGCCAGGAAGGACTATCCAATATCCTCTGGGTCTGGGTCTTTATCCCCGGAGTGTCCAGCTGACCCTCAAGACTTTTGGCAAAGACTATTATTTTCTCCAAGCCCCTCATGACTCCCCAGACCAAACAACTCTCCTTCTCTCCTGAAATTCCATATCTTCAGGCTCATTTTCCTTTAACAATGTTTGCTGTGACAAAGCCTTCCCATTCCTGTATATTTCGAATCACCCTTTCCTGCCTGTTCACTGTCTGGTCCAAGTATGCTATTGTAGAAGGGACCATAAGACATAGTGAGACATAGAGCATGCTCTCCCTCTGCATCCTACCTAAGGGCTATGGGGCTCCAGACCTGCCTCAGCTCCTGCTGACTTCAGGTGTTTCTCCTTCCCCTCCCCTAAAAGGGGAGGGACCAGGTCTTTTCATTTCTGCTCCTGTGTCCCAGGGCTGGGAATATTGTTGGTGTTAGCATTGGCCGACCATTAAATAGGTAACTATTTATAAACTAGAAAACAAAAAACAAACAAAGCAAAAAGACGCTGCCGTAAGTTCCAGAAGGCCACCAGTCTTGCCTTGCTCCGTTTTCTTGCCCTGTTGAATGTTCCATCATAGCAAACATTGAATAGCTGATATGAACTACTCGGAACTGAATCACACAGAAGTCTTGCTTCTTAAAATAAAGCATTCATCTTCATAAATACTCAGACACGGTCCCATAGTCTCAGCAAAGTGGGGTTGTATAAGTCAGCCAGGACATAAAGCAAGAAGGCTACGTCGACAGCTTTAAGTGCCAGAGAAATAGATAATTTTAATGGATACTGTATTCCTACAGATGTAAGATGCTCTCTCTGATGGAGGCAGAGGCCGAGTGTTCCACTGCCAGATGAGAGTGAAGTTTAATTTGAATCAATGGGGAAGGCCTACGAGCCAATTACCCTTCCACGGACTCCCTCCGAGTAAATGAAAGTTTAGGGCCAACAGCAGAAATACATTCTAAAAGCAACTTTTATGACTGAACAATTCCCCTCTCGTCACCATCACCACAGAATGCTCTATAACACTTAAATAATATTTATTACCTCATTGAACGCAAATCAATATCAATGAAAAGTTCATGGTGCCTAGAGTAACCCGGTAAGTTTAGTTTCCAAGTTCCCGTTTCACAGTTAAGAAAACTGAGGCTCAGTGAATTAATTAGCGCAGCTTTCCCGAGCTCATTCAACTATCTGGTCGGAGCGAGGCCAGACTCGGAAATCAGAATAAAAAAACAAAATCAACACTACCTAGTTTTGTGAGCTTTGCACATGTCCAGACCAATGAAAGAAAGGAACAGAATATTAATAGCAAAAAGATACCCAGGGGAGATGGCTCAGAGCTCAACTGTCTGGACACTAAAATAGCAAGGTCTCTGAGCCCTCGGGATCCAGGTTTTGTCCTGTGAACTACGGAGGAAAGTGTTTCCCAGGCACAATTAGACAGAAAACGCGTCAGGGAGTGCGCGGCAGCCCCACAGAGGACCCAGTCTGTCTGCCAGGCCGACGTGCATTCTGAGACTGATGGCTTTTCCTTTTCTTTTCTGGAACTCATGCACTGGCCCGTCAGACCCATCCTATCATAGAGTCAGAACTGCTGCTGTGACCCAGAATGTGGGAAGAAGACAAACAGATGTTTATCACATCCCTGCTCTGGGTTCCCAATTCCATTCTCTTCCCGGCTCAGCCAATGTGGGAACACCAGAGCAGAAAGGCCCTTGAGTTACCAGCACTCAAAGAGAGTGCAGTAGGCTCCGAATGCCAGCTGGGGGCTGCCCCTCTCTAGCTCTCCACTCTTCCTCCTCAGGCTAGGCAGAGGGTCTCTGTCTTTTCAGCTTCTAGAGAACAGAGCTCTGGGAACCACGCATGTATAAAGACAGAGGCTGGCTCCCCGGTGAGTGTCTCTGACTGTCTGGTTGACTCCAGGAAAGTCACTCAGTCTCATGGTGAGAGATTCCTATCCTTGGGCTAGCAAACTCCAGGATGCCACCTCTATGCGATTCTCGCTGGAAGCCCGGTTGGTGGCACTGAGGGTGCAGTATGGAGGTCTAGTGGGCATGTGGAGAAAGTCTGTATAAAAGCATCGTCCAGAGTATGCACGCTCTTTTGATGGTTTGAACAGACTTGTGCCGGTACACATTTGGAAAGCAAGGAAGAAGCCCGGCAATGATCAAACCCTATGTGCTATGCCCCATACAAACTAAGCATTTCTATATAGTATTTTGCATTTGATCCCTAGCGGCGTGCTGCAAGATAAACAGCATGCGCCTTGTGTCACAGACAAAATCGAGGTTCCTAGAGTTCAAGACCTTTTCTAATTTGCAAGAACTAATACACTCTATGGCTTGACAGACCCCAAATCTTGTGTCTTTGTCTTTCTGTCATACTGGGGATTGAATCCAAGGCCTTGTGTGTGCTAGGCCACCAAGTTATATCCCAAGCCCTGGGGACTGTTTATGACATCTCAGGAAAGTTTCCCATGGGAAACTTCCCAGTCAGTCAATACCTGGCCCCATGGAATTTAACCATCTAACTAGACCCTGGCTTCTTGGACATCACTCAGGAGCAGCTAAGTTCATCAAAAGCCTGGAGAGTTTGAAGCATATGCAGACAGAGCCAGAGGAATGGATACTTCTTGTCTGTCTGTCTGTCTGTCTATCTATCTATCTATCTATCTATCTATCTATCTATCTATCTATCTATCAAATTGAGGGGGGATGTCATGTAGCCCAGGCCGGTCTCAACTGGTATCAGACTCAGTATATAGCTAAGGGTGGCTCTGAGTCTCTTATCTTGTGTCTCTACCTCCTGGATGCCAGTGCTTGGGTTATAGGCATATTCCATTATGTCATGTTTCAGAAGTGCTGAGGATGGAGCCCGTGGCCTCATGAATGCTAGGCCCTAGACTGAGCTACATCCTCAGCCCTCACAGAAGCACTTCTGGTTCCCCTTCACTGCTTCTCCTCCCCTTGAGGCACAGAAAGTTCCTTTCCACTTCTCTAAGTTTAGGACTCCATTCACCATACACACATGAGCAGGAACAGGAAAGTTTTCTCAGGCAAAAGCTGGTTGAACTAATGATTTGAAGAAACTTGAGTGATATGGGATGCCCCTCTGCATGGGGTGAATATGTTTTAAATCCATTGGTTAACCAATTGTCAGGCAGAATAAAGCCAGGTGGGAAATCCAAGCAAAGATAAAGGGAAAAAGAAGGTGGAGTCTGGGAGACATCAGCATCCTGGAGAAGGAAGTTGTGAGGTAACACCATGGCTATATGGCAATACATACATAGATTAACCAAAATGGATTAATTTAAGATGTAAAAGCTAGTTAGTAATGAGCCTGAGCTATTGGCCAAACAGTTTGTAAATAATATTAAGCTTCAGACTGAATATTTGGGAACTGGTAGGCGTGAGAGAAACCTCCAGATAGACTTGAGGCAGAACCCTGGTCCAGACCCTTCCTGGAGCACATACTCTTGCAGAAGTGAGCCCTCTACTGATTTCCCCCATCACCTGTCACTCACTACACTTGTCAGCCCCTCCCCTTTCTTTCTGGAGGTAATAAAATAATAAAGCACGGTGCTTTGGGCAGGAATGGTAAGCAGACAGGAGGGCCTGCCTGTCTGTATTGGCATGTCATGAGGAGAAGGCACAGGACTGAAAACCCAGGAAGTAGAAGACTGGAGGACAGAGTGCTTTCAGTAGAAGCATGGATCCCAAAGTGATGATGTCAGTTTTTCCATCATGGTAGGGAGGCCAGGTATCAGAGGCCAGGCAAACAAGAATGATGTCAAGATCATAATCTGCCATGCAATAGGGAATACAGTGGGCAGGTCCCAACGAGGTGGAGTTTTCAGTCCTGGCATTCTGGGAACCATAGAGGGTTTTCTGTTTTGGGGAACTGTAGAGGGTTTTTTTTGGGGGGGCAGAGGAACTAGTTTTTATTTTTCCAAGGATTACTCCTGCTCCTTGGGATGGAGTGGACAGCAGGACATTTAGAAGCCAGGCAGAACCTGCTGAGTAGGGGGTAACAGTAGCATAGACTAAGATGGTAGAAAGGCAAGTGCAGAGAGTCGAGCAACAGAGCACTGTAAATGTTTAACTTGGGAGGCATCCCTGTTTGCCAATTTCCATAGAGTAAACATCCCACTGTGGCCAATGTCAAGCTGTCAATGTGACACCGAGTGCCAAACCGGGAAGAACAGAGCATAGCACATCTCTACTAGCTGGTGGGAGCTGACCCCAGAACACCAGTAGACGAGGGACCATCTTATCAGTGAGGGTCCGAACATGTGGGGGGTAGGGTGTGGGGCCGGGGGAAACAAAGATGACCTCAATGGTTTGGGCCAGATCGACAGGATAGAGAAAGAAACCACTTCCCAAATCCCTCCCCGGCCTGTGTCTGCTTCTGGTTTCTGGCTTCCAGGAAGGCAGGAGGCTACGGAGAAAGAACACAGTCTTGAGGCTCGGAGCTCCCGAGAGCTGATCCAAGCCTTAGTCCCTTCTGTTGCCCCGCACTTGGTTTGACACACAGACAGAATGTTGTAAGAGATGGGTGTGAGAACAAACGCATGCTTGATTGCCTCATCTGCAGAATGGAGTGGCGTTGTGCACTCCCTCCGAAGAGAACCCCGAGAGTCACACAGGATATTACAGCCTCCAAAGTGAAGACCTATGGGTCCTGGCACCCCTGTATCTGCGTCCTCACATCACCCTTCCAGTTTTATTTAGCGCATGGCTGCTGAGCCATGGGACCAAACGCATCACCTCACACATTGCGGAGCCAGGAGTCATAGAGGCTCAAGCTGTAGGACTGATTTCACAGTAGCTGATGCAGCCCCAGCCACAGGTAGGTAAGTTTCCATCAGGGACAGCGGGGCCATATGGGTAGGAAGGACATAGTAGTAACCAATGTCCTCACAAGATCTTCAAGTGATGTCTCCCAGGGGCAGGGATAATCTGCTTACACTGTTTGGGAAGAGTGATGGTGGCACGGCTATGGCTATATCATGCTGGAAACAGCCTGTTTGTGGTCAGCACAAGAGCCAGTGTGGCTCCCCGATGGAGACAGGCTGACCCATCGCTGATTGGTAAGTGACTTTTTCAAACCTCATCTGCAGGGCCAGCACATTTTCCCCAGGCTGATAGAAGTATGGGAATGTGGTCCATAAAGCTCAAGCTTCAGATTACTCGGACTACTCCAGAGCTCCGTGGCCAGTGGCCAGCAGCTCATCCAAACAGGTAACACCTCTCTTTCCTCATCTGGAAGACAAGAGCCCAGGAAGACTCCTCCCCTCAAAGAGTTGCAGGGAGGACTCAGGGGTTCATGGAGTGGGAAGGTCCAATCTCTTCCTTGCCATGAAATTGGTTCCAGATCCAGCTTTGGCATTCTTGGCTTGTCATGCAGAAAGGTCACCTGTTCTGAAAGCATTGCTATCGAAACTTGCTAGGCTTTGTGGCGAGATCCACAGCCCAGGTTCAGGCAGCCCAAGTGACACTGATTTACATGACAAGAGACTGCTTTGCTTTGGTAATGACAGGTGCCCTCTTGGCTGCCATATCACCATCCATCATCTTCTCCAGGCAGAAATTCCAAGGCTCTTTCATCTGCCCTTCATGGAGTTTGGTTTCTAGACCATTGTTGTCTAAAGTGAACATGGACCAGCATCCCCATGACTCCGAAGGGAGGCCATCTTTGTACAGAGCCTGGCCAAGCATGTGGCTGGGAGTGGTCCCCTTTGATGTGGCCATCTCGCCTTGGACTTAGAGAGCCTCTGCTCGCAGCGGCTCTTCTGGCCCCACCGGCAACTTTTCAACTGAATCCATGAAAACTGTTTTCGCAGCTGTTGGTACTAAAACCATGCCAGCTTTTGAGTACTGGATTTAAAGACCCAAAGAGGAAAAAAAGATCCCACTCCTCATATCTGTAGTTCTGGTTTTAGTGACAAGCAAGGGGCACATTTTAAAATCTGTATTGTGGGTTGCATTTCCCTCCGAGAAAAGAATTTAAGGCTTTGAGAGTCCAGTGAGTCCTCTGCGTTCATCTAGCCTTGAGAAGGAAAGCTGGGCGTAAGAGCGCAGCCCTCTGGCCCTGGAGCTTTCTTTCCCTCCTGGGCTTTCTCATTTGTGTCTGTGAAGTTTCGTCTCCTTTGAACTGGACACTTGCTTTGGGGTACAGTGTTTGATCTGCTCTCTGTCGACACCTTCTACCCTCCTCAGCACCGAGAGGGAGTCTGTCTCAGGTTTCTGCAGTTCCTGGACACATCAAAGCCGTGTGTGCAGACAAATAGCACGGAGTATGTAGGTGGGCTTCACACAGCAGCCAAGAGTGGACAGAATAACAGCTCCAACCACCCCAGCTACCAGAATCAGACACCACTACCTGACCATTCTAAAAGCAAAGGACTGCCAGGAATATGCAAAAAATCTACGGCATCATACTCTGGGAACTACTCCAGGTCAGTGAGATCCTGTCTCGACACCCAGCAAGGGGCTTTTGTTTGTTTGTTTTTCAAAGACAGGGTTTCTCTCTGTTGCCCTAACTGACCTAGAACTCGCTCTGTAGATCAGGCTATCCTGGAACTCAGAGATCCACCTGCCTCTGCCTCCCTCCCGAGTGCTGGGATTAAAGGTGTGCGTCACCACTACCCAGCTCTCATCAAACAGGGTCTTAATGACTGTTGTGTATTAGTGCTGAGTCCCTGAGTCGTCCCAGTTAATAAGGATGCTCATACACAAACTATGGCAAAGACTCCAATGAGTTGTGTTACACAGCATCTGGGCTGCCAGCTCTCTGTACCTTATCCCCATAAAGATTCTTATTTAATGCATGCCCATGGTGCCCATTATCTCAGGGCAAACTCTATCCTCAGCGTAGGTCTTTCAGTCCGGAACCATTTCCAGGAGACAGTCTTATTGTACAGCCCAAACTCTCTACTCGGTCTTCTTAAAGCATGGTCGGGAGTCCTAGGACATGAGAAAGCCCAGGGAACGCCGAAGAGCACTTTAGGATCCTGGAAAACGGTCGGAACGGTAGCGTGTCACAAACACCTTTGAGAAAGAGCGCTTCACTTGAAGCCCAAGGTTCTTATTTTGAGACAAAATTCCTTTGTCTGAACAACACCCATTTGGATGCCAAGGGAAAGCATTTGGATTAGTCAGCGATGTCGCCCACTTCATTCTGCAGCTTTTATGCCTCCAGGGTATTAGCTTGCACTGTATACTCTGACATATGCATCCTTTCTCTCATTAGAAAACTTCTAGCGATGTTTCAAAGTTTGGTTCAACTTACTACTTTTCTGAACAATATTTCCGTAAATTTGAGCTTTGATTTTCTTGTCTTAATGATAGCTTTTATCACAAGATTTAACATTAAACTATCTTTCCTACCCAATGGCAAGATGTAGGCCTGCTTTTTCTCTGGAAAATGCCTGGAGAAGACATTGGTCCTGACACAGTAGGCAACAGATATTGTGTGTGGGATGCAGGAGTTCATGAATAAGAAAATGAAGGAGTCCATTTTCAGAATGGAGATACAGTTCAGGGTAGCCCTACCTCAGAACCCTGCCAGCAAGGCCAATTGTCTACGGCAATAGGCACCACGCTCAAAGAGAGTAAACAGATCACTTTGGGAAGAATCAAAATAGATGCCACCCCGCTACATCACTCGCTGTTGCTAGGAAACAGGTAGTTTGCTACGAGGTAGGTTGATTAGCTTTGCAAGGAAGACAGAAACCAAGGAACCACTTCATCTTTTCTCCCTGCCAAGATAGGCATTAGCACACTCTCTCTTACCCAACACCTGCGGGAAGGTAAAGTTTGAGATCAGGTTGAAGTGCACAGGTGCCCCCTAGAGCATTTCTAAGGTGCAGAGTGCCTCTGGAGGCACCAAGGCCAGAGCAGGGCAGAGTTCATTCAGGAGGCCAGCTCCATTCAGTCTTTCCCTGAGAGTCTGTGTGTACCTGTGGAAGCGGAGTCTGCTGGAGACACAGCCTGGCAAAGTTTCATTTCCACACCAAAGGAGAGAGCTCTAAGTACTCAGGAAGAGTTGTTGGTTGTATGCTTTTAAGTTATTACTACAGAACAGTGTGGAGGCCAGAGATTCCCCATTCATTGTTTATTACTTTGGACCCATTACTTAATCCTTCTGAGCCTTATTACTTCCTTCTGTAAAACCGGAGTTATAACAACCCCTTGATGACATTACTATGAAGACACAATGATGTAAGATACGTGGAGGAATATGCACCATGGGGTGCAACATATATGTGATTCCCCACCCTTCTTTCCTCTCTCTAGAACATTAGATGGCAAAGACATCACCCAAGCCATCACTCACGTTGCAGGCTGCCTGGGATCTCCTCAGTACTAGGATAGACCAGTGCACACTGAGTCCACACTGCCCCGCAGGATGAGACCAACTATAATTTCGAAGGCTGAGACCTGGCCCCACTCAGGGACACAGCGTGGAGCCACTTTGTAGGATTCACATTCAAGTCACAGTCCCCCCAGGTCCCAGGGAAAGAAAGACAACAGGGGAAGGAACAAGGAAGTTACCTAGCTAAATCATTTCTGATTAAAGCCGCTGGCCCTGAGCCAGCCCAGCCAACCTGTGCACTGTTTACATTTGTCAGCGCTTGCCTGAGATTCTCACACACCTCACATCCACAGAGCACCTAGAACAGGCACTCAGGAAACAGTAGTCAGTTAGTAAATCTTTGAATGTACAGAAAATCAGGCCGACACATACTTAAAACTAAGAGAAAAGAACAAAACAAGCAAACGAGAAAGTCCTCGAACTGGGGGAACTGGGGTGAATGTGTCAATGGCACATCCTACTGAAACCTATCTCATGTGCAGCCCAGGAATATTTGTGTCTTATGAGCACATCCCACTGTAATCAGGGCTGATTGAAACAGAACTGGTACTTGTCCGTTGAAGGAGATAAGCCATAACTGTGCAGCAATCTTGTTTGTCTGGTTAGGCTCCTCCTCGGATGATCTGGACCTTGACTGGGAGGCTAGAGGCAGGGGTTGACAGAAGAGGGAAGAGACAGAAAAGGGGTTTCCAAGAGTTGCTAGACTATTGAGAGGGCAAGGGCAAGCAAAATGGAATTCATGCTTCAAAACGTTGTGGGTCTGTAAGCTGCTAGGAGGTAGGTGGTCAGAGAGCAGAACAGAGCAGCCACACAGAGAGACAGACACACACATAGCTCAGTGTTCTGCAGCTCCCCGCCTGGGATTTCTGGGAGACTTTGCTGCAGTGAGGTTCTTCCTCTCTCTGTTGAAGCCTGAGTAGGTAGGTCATGATGCTGTGATCCCCAGGATCCTGGGCAGGACAAGATCAGAGTAGATAATGTCATCCTCATTCCACAGAAGAGGAGCCTGCAGGCCAGGGAGGTCTGGAGACCTACTGGCTCTCACAGCTGGATCTGGGTCCAATGGAACTCGCTTCCCTGTCTCCTCTGGTTCACCAGACTATGAAAATTTACAAAGAACCCACTGGGTCTCAGAAGAAATCATGTGACAGAAGAAATCATGTAGACTCCAATGCTGGGGGTTGGGGCTGGCACTGTCTTCTTGCATTTCCTGCTGCATTTCTGGAGTCCAGAACAGGGCTGGTCCCAGGGCAGATGCTGAGAGATGTGTGTGGAACGAATGGCTGAATCTATTAATCAGACACAGGACTTTCTGACCATAATAAGATTAAGGGAGGTCCACACACCCTCAGCACAGACCGACAAAAAAAAAAAAAAAAAAAAAAAAAGTCACTGCACTTGGAATTCCAGATTCTTTGGAGGCAAATTTTCACTTCCTTCTCCCTGGGGAATTCTTTGTCAACAACAGCCTCCATGGGCTTGAGGTCAGCTCCGGGTCAGAGGCAGGATATAGGAGGGCCATCTAATCCTTGGAATGGGCTGGCCTCTGACTGCCACCCACCCAAATGGCAGGAGTTGGAATTCTCGTCATAGCATCTCCAGCCAGAGATTTCAGTGCCTGCTCATAAGCCGAAGGGAAAGCCCAAGGATTGCAGCCAGCCTGTCCTTCCCCTCTGAAGCACATGCTTCGGAGGAAAAGCGACTTCCAGCTCCTGACTTTGGCTTCTTTTCCCGGGGCTCTGGCCCTGGCTTTGGACCCACACAGAAGCAGTCTCATCATTTCATTGTTTATGCACTGGCAATGCAGAAGCACGCGTGGCAGTCTGTTTATGGAGGCTCTCCAGTTGTCCCTGTCCTGGGCAGTCCTAGATGCTTACGTTGTTGTCATACCCAAGGGTCCACAGTCTTCCTTTATGCTGTCTATCCAGTGTTTTGTGGGCTTTCTTCTTTGCCTTATCCTGTGCACTCCTCCACAGGGAAGCCATCTAAACTACCACAAATAAAACATGTAGTGAAAACCAATCATCCTGAAATGTGGCCTAGGGCGATGTGAATGCTGTACTTGTTCAGTGAAATCTGGCCAGTCGTTCTTAGCTTCCCTGAATCTAAAATGCCTGAAACCATCACTCAGGCTTGAGTTCAAGTCCCAGGTGAACCGCGGGAAGCAGCATTTGCCACTGCGCCTGTTTGCAGAGCTCTGCAGAAGAACACTAATCAGGGGACTCACGTCTGTCTGTGAACATCGGAGCCCTCAAATGAGCTGTAGATCAAGGCTTGTGTGCAAGTCAGAGCACTCTGGAGATAGGCTCTGTTCCCTTTGGGCACAGAGACTTAAGGCTCCAGACACACACACACCCCAAGTCCCAGACACAGCACAGCAACAGAGCAGAGACTCGCTATTCAGAAAAGATCTCAACCTGGTTTCCCCAAGACTCTATCTTCAGGATCAAGAGAACAGCAGGCACCCAGGGGAAAAGTGGACAGGCCCTGCCTACTAGTGCTATGCTCCGTGATCCAGGGAATAAAGGACTTCAGGCTCAGCGGGCAAGTGACACAGGTCACCCAGGTGCACACACCTCCCCTGAGCCTCGGGCTTCTCATCTATAAACAGGCCAGGGTGCCTGCTCTTTCTTCAGCCAGTCGTCGTCCTAGAGATCAAACTGGCTAATACAGCAGGAAAAAAAATCCTTCCAAATGCAAAGTAAAATGCCTTTGAAAATCTCCCTAGCACACTGGAAGGAGCCCTGCTCCCTCTGGGAGCCAGGGCCAAGTCCAGGGACTCCTGTGTAGGACTGCGGGTCAAGCTCTTGCTCTCTGCCCCTAAGTACATCCTGCTCTCCCTGAGGCTCACTGAATAGCTAATGTGGAGCCCTCGCATTATTGAAA
This sequence comes from Chionomys nivalis, assembly GCF_950005125.1. Classification (NCBI taxonomy): domain Eukaryota; kingdom Metazoa; phylum Chordata; class Mammalia; order Rodentia; family Cricetidae; genus Chionomys; species Chionomys nivalis. The sequence continues at coordinate 3,609,445 of NC_080108.1, forward strand.
ATAAGTGTTATTAATTCTCACTGTATAGACCAAAAGCTGAGATCCAGAAAGACTAAGTCAGCTGCTAGATCCTATCGTGATTAAATAGCAACTCTAACCGGGGGACAGAGTCACCAGAGAAGGAAGGGAAATAAAAGTACTGGACAGGGGGCAATGGAGGGCAGTCAATATCAAAAGGGAGCGAGGAGAAAGGACGGGGAGAGAGAAGGGAGGATGGAGTGGAGGACGTGAGGAGAGGGCCTTGGGGTGGCGAACAATCTGCTCCCAGGTGGGTGGGTGTGGGATGGAGGTGGGGTGCCTCTCAGACCCGGAGTGGGGGCAGCAGAGGCCACAGCATGAGTAACTGTCAGGTCAGCAGAGACATTCAGCTGAGCTACAAAAGCCTTCCGCCAGGGTGGCAAAAAAAAAAAAAAAAAAAAAAAAAAAAACATTAAGCGAGACTTCCTCGGGCTTTAGAAATTGCTGAAATACAGAGGCCGCAATGGAAGATAAAGTGTCCTACAAAGGGAGCACCGAACGGAATCAATTTACCCGGGCCGACTTTTATGTCCTATTATAAGAAATTGAAAAATTATTTCTGCGGGAATGTCGCTTTCCTGGTCCACCTCTCCCAAAGATATGGAGGAGGAAAATGGCTTCCGATAAATGGGCATCAGGGTCTGTTCTCCATCACCAGAGCTGATCCTCTGCTTTGCGGCTCAGGGGCTCGAGGGAGCGGAGGCACGGGATGGGGCTTAGAGAGGGGAGTTCTTTGGTCAGAGTTTGGGGGCTGGTCTGGAGAAGGCAATAAAGACAACTGTGAGCCTCAGGGAACTATAGGTCCCCTTGGCCACACATGCACACACTGCCTGATGGAATGTGATACCCTTGAGGCTAGCTAGACTGAGCCAGGATGGAATGCCAGCTAACCCCAAACAGGATGTCACACCTCACGGAGGACTCCATCTGCAGCTACCGTTCACGCTTGCTTCTCCTGCCATCACACAAACGGCCCTGAGACCCGTCCTCCCACCGCTCACAGCCACAACGTTCTTACCTGGTCATATCCACCCAGACCTTCCTTCTGTGTCCAGGCATCTTTGCTCCACTTAGAACGGCCAGTCCTGCAGATGAGCCTGGCAGAACCCTACTCATTTCTCCCAGAGTGAGAACGGGAGAAACGTCCCAGCTTAAGAAGTTACACCTGACCATGATGGACCCTTACCCTGCCCATGCCCTAATCCCTGGCACCTATGATGGCCATGGCATATGCTAACAGGAAGTTTGCTGACCTGACAAAGTTATGGATCTTGGTACGGAGACATTATCTAAGTCCACCGCCATCTCCAGGTCCTTACTGGGAAGAAATGGAGGCAGTAAACTCGGAGTTAGTTGCAAAATATGAGAACAAGAGATTGAAGGAAAGCTTAGGAGGAGGCACAACCCCAAAACAGCAGGTGTCTATAGGACCCACAGAGGTGAGGGTGTGGGTTCATTTCTGGAGTCTCCAGAAGGAACCTTTCCTGCCAGTGCCTGCACCCCAGGGACACTGGCTGTAGACTTTTGAGTTTTGTATCCATAAGAGATTATGTGTGCACTGTTTCTAGGCTTTGCTTCTGAGCACCTGTCATAGGCAAGAAGAGCACCAACGTCCAATTACACTGACTTTCTTCTCCTTCCTCCGAGCTGCTGGAGGCCCATGTCGACTGTGGAACTTATCATATCTGACTTTCTGTGAGTCCTTCTGGGTACCAGGCCTATCTAAAACCTGTGTCATACTCGCACACCGCAACATACTCAGTCTTCCTCCAGAGCTGCTAGGCAGATCCGTTCCTTCCATTTACCTCTGAGCCAGCCTGTGATCATCAAAGGGACAGGCAACACTGCCGCATCATCCCGAGAGGAGGACTTTGAGGCAGAAGCTGAGCAAGGGTGCAAAGGACAGAGAGCCTCATGGCAAGAAGGGCCTGGAAGAATATGGAGTTAAGGCCTCCCTGGCAAAGGCATGGGACCCTTTACGAGCTGGGACCTGGATTGAGAAGGCAGGAAAGGATGCAAAGGGAAGGAATAGGGATGAGGGTCTTGGTGGCTGGAAACAGAGATGGGAATGGGCAGATGCCTGGCCTTTCTGTAAAAAACGGTACGTGGCTGGCAGTTTCAAGCTCAAGGGCCCCATGCCAACCATCAAGGCTAGGGACTCTCAGCCCTCACTCCACAAGAGTCACGTGAGGGTGGCTTAGATTCCAGGGCCCAGGCTGCACTCCAAGCCACTGAACTCAGACTCTGGGAGTGAGGTCAGTCGGAACTCTCTGGGAAACTGCAAATCCCTAAAAGACTGAGCAGCTGTGTTCTGGGACCTGTTTCCAGGGCCAGAATGCCAGCTTCTACGGGTCATATGAGTCCCACCTGGATGGGTTAACTTTGGCCCTTCCCATGCCGCTGCAGCGCTTGCCCCCCCCACCTTGCTTCCCCGTGCCTTCCCCCCAGCCCTGAAGCACTGTAAGAACACGATCCTTCCCTTCCTGTCCTGGGTCTGAACTGGGCCTTTGTGGGTGTTTGTGTGGTGTCTGAGGCTTAGGTTCCGTTTGCCTCATTTCCCTCACCAGCCAGAGTGTCTCCGCGGTTTAGTGGCCTTACACTGGAACTTGTGAGTCCTCGGCCCTTACGGCTCACTTGAGCATAATTAAATCTTGCTTTGCTATGAGCCATCCTTAGTGTGAGCAGCCTGGAGACAAGGGAGGGCATGGATAGGGATGAGTCTTCTTGCTCCTGGCCCCGGAAGCCAGGGATCAACTGACTTATTCTGCGTCTGATTCTGGAACATGTACAAACAAGCGAGTGAGTTTCTCCTGATTCCTTGTGTGGCAGCTAGCTGAATCAGGCATCCTGTTTCACAGAGGGGCTCACACAGGCCCTGGGAACTGAAAGACAGGGCTTAAGTTTCCAGAAACGGGAAAAGTTAGAGCTGAGCCCCACCCCCAGGTCTGCCGACTCCAGAGGTTGACCTTTGACATTCAGGGTCTAAGTTTCTCACCTGTAAAGTGGCAAGGCATCAAATAATTCCTTGGACACATTAAAATAGTGTTTCCCTATTAAGGGATGCAGGTGGTTGGGTACTTAGCTGTAGACACTTGGCACAGAGGCCCTAGACTTCCCTTTTAGAAAGAATGCCACACTGATGTGTATTTGGCTTGAAGAGGTTATACAGTTACATTGACAAGAGAAAAAAAAAATATAGCCAGAGACCAGAGTATTATTTCTTCCATCTCTGCTTTGATTGATTATTTCCCACGTTTTCTGAAAAATGAAAGGGATCATTGACACCACTGATTAACTTTAGTCTTGGCACCCAATCAATGAGAGGATGTTCTAGGCAGCTGTCTGGGGACTTTCGGAGAAGCGGAAAAGGGAGGCGAGGCTGCTCCCCCAGGCTGGTGCCTCTTGCCATAGCTGAGTCTGTGAGGTTAGGTGACTCAGTGGCACAAGTCACCCAGGTGATGCCTGGAGCGCTCGACACACTTCCCAGCTGTGCACGCGGACACGCTGCTTTTAGTGATTTTACTTTTCAGTCTCTACTATTTTCTACTTTAAAACATCCTCTCCGTGGGGCATCTCAGATACCATGAGGAATTAAACGGGTCTTCAACCAGACTGAGGATCACGCCCGGCCCAGAGTTTTCACCTAATAACTATTTGTGGAGTGAGTGTTTGAATAAACAAATATGCATTCATTTGTTCTTCCCAAGTCTCCCAGTTTACAGATTCAGGACATCGAAGTGTGCAATCATTAGCCACATGGTGGTATTGGGGGATGCTCAGAGAATGAGGCCATAGGAAACTGGGAGAAGAAATAAATGTTTTCTGAATGGAGGCAGGGAGATGAATACAGAAGTCAGAGAGGGATGGCTGACCTAGGCGTGAACAGAGAGGGAAGGCTGAAGGTAGAGCCAGGGAATAAGACTCAGGCTAGAGGTAAGGTCTCCTGTCTCCACTGCTGCTCTGAGCTGGGTAGGTCACTGCTGCTCTGGCTGAGCTGTGTAGATGTCTGGAACTCTTAAGCAGAGGGTATGGATACCCACCCAAAAGATGGTGAGTACCCAGCTCCAGTGGTCCTGGTGCAAGAGCCTTTCAAACAAAACCTATGCCCAGGCTTTAGAGAGGGATCCACTGGTAAAGGGCTTACAATGCAAGCATCATTGCTTAAGTTTGGGCCTCAGAAACTGCACCTGGAGCTAGGTGTGGGGACACATGCTCGGCTCTGGGAAGTCCGGGAGGGGTGGATCCCTGGGACTCACTGGCCAGCCAGCCAGCACAGCCTCCTCTCTGAGCTTCAAGCCGATGAGAGATTCTGTCTCTCAAAAACAAGGAGGATGATGTGGGAAGAACACGTCTGGAGGCCAGATGTGCAAGTGTGGCCCCACAGCCAGTGAAACCTTTGCCTTCTCCTATCACGCCCACAGCCCTTCTTCCTGACTTTTCCAGAACTGCAATATTTTGTGTTACTGAGAAACCCAGTAGCCCAAGCAACAGGAAGAGAAGACGGGATACTGTCCCAGTTCTACCTACAATTTCTACCTAAATTACCAAGACAAATATTTCGGGGAACTGCACACGGCTGGGATAGGTAGGTAATTTATTTTATTTACCATCGAAACACACTTGAGAGCGGGAGATAGATTCATTCGCACTGCCGCTTCTCAGTCAGATGCAATTCGGCGTGGAAATCACTGCCATCCGAAGAAGCTTGCACAACTTCCCAGCTCATCTGTGCTAGAGGATTCCAAATGGGTTCTATTTACTGTAATTACTGTTCTAACTGCAGCTCACTTGCCATGTATCAGGTTAACGCTAACAAGATACCCAGCCGGGGCTGGTAATGCGTGTATTCATTGTTCCGACTTCTTCACCCTCCCCCTTTGGTGTTGTCTCAATTCTGTTTTCTGAACCCAAAGGGGAGGGAGCACAGCCAAGAAACAGGGATACCTTTTTCTTTGTTTCATTCTTCTCTAATGCCTTTTCTCAATGGCTTCCCATTGTTCCCAGGCTCTGCCTCTCCGCATTTACATGGCCCCCCGAAATGCTACCTGTTTCTCCCCTTCTGACTCACATCCTCGCCTCCTCTCAATGTTTTTCATAGCATTGGTGTCATTAGATGCCACACTATCGCTATTTGGTTATTAATAAGAATTCCTATTCCCCAAACCCTGAGAATTCAGAAAACACATTTTTTTCCCTACTGCATTTTTATAATCAGAAGTAAAATAATTATCTGATGCATTGTGAATCTCTCTTTTACAGTTGGGGAGATGGCTTCATGGGGGAAGCACTTGCTGTTCTACATGAGAACCAAGTTTGTTTTTCTTTTCTTAAATAACATTTTTTCATTTATTTTACATACCAACCCATTTCCAGTCCTTCCTCTCCTCTAGTCCCCTCCCCTTTCCCATCTACCTCCCCTTCCCAGCCACTCCCCCTCCATCTCCATTCAGAAAGGGCCATGCCTCCCATGGGCTTGCACAAAGCATGGCACATCAAGCTGAGGCAGGACTGAGCTGCTCCCCTTCCGTTGAGGCAGGGTCAGGTAATCCAGCATGGGGAACAGGTTACAAAAAGGCTGCTAAGCCCCAGGAAAGAGGTCCTGCTCTCACTGTTGGAAGTGTTACTAAGAGACCAAGCAACACACACCCATGCAGAGGGCCTATGTCGGTCCCATGCAGGCTCCCTGACTGTTGGTCCAGCGTCCATGAGCTCCCGTGAACTCAGATCAGCTGTCTCTGTGGGTTCTCCCATCACGATGCCCCTGGCTGGTGCAATCCCTCCTCCCTTTCTTGCGCAAGACTCTCATAGCTTAGCGCAAGCTTGTCTGTGGATCTATGTCTCTGCTTCCATCAGTTACTGGGTAGAGCATCTCTGATGGCAGTTATGGAAGTCACCAATCTGCTTAGAGTAGAGGACATCCTCTCCACCATGGCTAGGAGGCTTAGTTGGGGTCATCCCTGAGGGTTCCTGGGGTTTTCCCTTGCACCAGGTTTCTCCCTAACCCCGAAATGCCCAACCCTATAAAGATGGAGGACAAGTTTGAGTCTCAGGGACCAACATAAAGATGAACACTGAAGCCCATCTGCCACCATTCTCAGTGTTCTCAGAGAGAGACAGAAGGACCCCTAGAAGCTGAAGGGCCAGCCACACTGGCATACAATGTTTTCAAAACCACGATTTCTATCTCAATATCCAACATCTGAGATTTTCTTTTGACCTTCACATAAGTGCTGTGGTGCATGCACACACACAGACACATGCAGACAGACACGTTCACACACACCACATAACACAGACACATGTGCACACACGCAGACACACACATATACACACCACCACCACCATCACTACCACTAAATGTTTTCATCTTCCAATCACTAGTTATATTCATAACAAGGACATACAGATAGAGCAACACGTGTAAGTGATGAGAGACAATAGTTTAACCTGTGTTTCAGCACTTAGCAGCCATGAGTTCAGTCCTGCTTATCCCTCCTCACACTTTCCTCCACACGGAAGGACAGAACTCAGACCCACGTCCCACACTGTTGAGAAGTTCCTAGCAAACTGTAGGGACTTTGTCACCATCGTATCCCACCAGCTCGTTCAGTTAAGCGCAGACTCTATTGTGAATTCCAAAGAGCTGAGCTGGAAGAGGCTCAGAGAGGAAATCCTTGCTATTCGGTGTGGGGGGAACCCTCACCCCATCATTCAGAAACATAATGAAATGTAGTTTCTCAGCTCCTTTCTGGTGGGGTGGTAGTGCATGGGGGTTATAACCTGACATCCTGAGCTTCACAGAGAAGCAGACTATTCTCACCCAGCCCCTCGACGACCTGATCTCGGAGTTAAGGGTATGAGATTCACAAAGAAAACACCCAAGTCTCCATTCCTCAAGTGGCTGAAAACCTTCTGAGAGCATTCTGACAACAGCCATAGCTTCGCTTCACACAGCAAACACAAGCATCATGTGTTGATTCTGGTTTGAGAGACTCAGACATGCGGCTTTGATCTGTGCCAAGTAACATCTAAGTTTCCTTATCCACAGAAAGGTCGCCATTCCGACCTCCATGGGGTTGAAGAATAAATGCAGACAGCTGGTGATACCATAGGCACTCAACTACAGCGGTACCAGAGGTTGTTTTTGTCATAGTAACAGTGCATGTTTGTGTGGGCGGGGTGGGGGAAGGGAGAGATTTTGGATATATTTCTCATCAAACGCTCAAAGCTCACTCTACAGATTCTGAACAAGTATTCCAGGAAGCCCTGATATGCCTAAGCCTCCAAACAGGCTATAAGACGTGCTGACTCAAAACTTTCCCATAATTCATCAAAGAAGGTGAAAGAGGCCACTCGGGAACCTGACTTGAGGACCGGAGTCATGTCTACACTTTGTCAAAGCATCAACACAGCCCCCTCCTCCCCATGAGAACCTCATTCTTATGGCACATCAGGGCCCCGCTGCTGGTGAGTGGGGTCTGCCAGGAGCCGTACTAAGTTTATCTGCTCCTCACTCCATGGGCTTCTCTCAGCTTCCATCACTACCTCAGAAAAATGTATTCTTGTGAGGTTTGAGGGGGGTAGAATATGTGCACAGGTTTGTTACAGAGTCTTACCATGTAGCTCAGGCTGGCCTTCAGCTCCCAAACCCCTTTGCCCCTGCCTCCCAAGTGCTGGGATTGTGGACTGGCACCACCATGCCAAACTATCAGGTTTAGCTACTACCCTTGCCCTCACCTGCCTTGACAGACATCAAGGGGTCCCATCTTCGCAGGATGCCTGAATGAAGCTACTATCCATAACTTTTCTTGTACCCAAATATAGTTATCAGTCATTATCAGAACCATCAGTTCATTTATGAGATTTGTATTTATTAAACACCTCTGGTCCAGTGATTATGATGTGGACTGAGTACTGAGCAGGTCTGTCCTGGTGCCTGAGTTTATGGCAGCTGTGCTCTGACTGCAAACGCTACAGCCTTTCCAGCCCAGCAGAATCCCCTTCCCTGGTGCAGGGTACCAGACTGACTCTTCACTGATGGTGCAGGGTACCAGACTGACTCTTCACTGATGGTGCAGGGTACCAGACTGACTCTTCACTGATGTAGGGTACCATGCCCTTCCCTGGTGCAGGGTACCAGACTGACTCTTCACTGATGTAGGGTACCATGCCCTTCCCTGGTGCAGGGTACCATGCCCTTCCCGAGCTCACACAAGATGCCAAGCATCCAGAACAGGGGACCCACTGATGCTGGAAACCAAGCCTTGGCTCTATGACTTGCAGGTATGAGACTGTTAGCGACTGGAAGTCTATGTCCCTCATGGCCCCCATATTCCCAGGCTGAATCAGCAGTCAATGTGATGGTTTGCGGGAGGATGGACTTTGGAGGCAGAGTTAGAGGAGGTCTCGTGGGTGGAGATCTTACGGTGGGAGTAGTGGGTTTATAACAAGAGGGGGAAGGAAAGTCCACTTCAGGAAACACTGAGAAAGTGGCCACCCAGGGTCTAGGAATAGGTTACCAGGAACGGGATGAGCCACACACTGACCAGCTTCCACTACTGTGAGGACCACATTTCCTCGGTCCAAGTCACCTACCTGGAGCATACGCGCACGGTACCGCATTATAACAGCCCACGCCTGACTAACAAAGTAGTGTTTCTTATCTTTCAAATGCCTCTGCCTCTTTGCCTAGAAATGACTCCAACCCTACCTCGGGGCCTAAATGAGGAGGAGAGGAAATGACTTGGCTTTATGAGTGGCAGAGAAATGCCATTCAGAGCACAATGGACCCCAAGAGGCTCTGGAGGCTTTTGTATGGTAGAAATGAGGCTCGCAGAGGGATCCTTGCTAGGGACTACCTAATTCAGGATGCTCGACTCTTCCACCATCTGGGAAAGCCCCATGATTTCTCCTTTTCACCGTCTTGGACATTTTGTCTGCCCACTGGCATGATCACCTTTCTCCTGTGGTGTCAGGTTCCCGAGGCGGTTGCTAGGAGACAGACAGCCACAGTTGGCGTCTACAGCTCGAACACCACACCTGGAGTTATCTTAAATTAGGTTGTTAAGATTCATCCCTTTGAAGAAGACCCCAATTAAAACAAAACAAAAAACCCGTAATAGCCAAAGTTTGCTTTGAAAAACGTCAGGGAGGAATTAGCACTGAGCCACCCACCCGGCGCATATATCCTAGCCCAATATTTTTCATTTGCTTTGTTCTTTATGGTGTGTGAATGATCAAGTTTCAGTTCTCACTGCCTCATGAACACACACACGCGCTCAGCACTCCCCAAGTGCTGGTCAGAACAAGGTCCTGGGCTGAATGGTGAAGAAGACGCGCACATGCCTCTACCTGCGTGGGGCTTCGGCTGCGGTGAAGGGACATAGCATAATGCAGAAGTAAAGTATTTTCAGATACTGGCAAGTGTGTCGATGAAGTAAGGTAGGAGATATGGAGAGAGGAGAGAGGGATGGGGTGGGGGAGGGAAACTGTTAGGAGTAGCCAGGAAGTTTTCCCTTGAGTGGTTTCTGATCAAGGATTATCAAATCATTGCATGAATGACTGAATGTTGATTTTTTTTCTTTTAGGTGTGGAAATAGAGCCCAGGTACACATGGTGGGCACATAGAGGGGCCAGGAGTTCAGCCCTTATTCTCCTCATCCTGGTCTGGAGGCTGTCAAGTCTAGGAAGCCAGTCCCAGGGACAAGGTGAGCTCAATATACATGAAGACGGAATTCCGGGATCCCACGCTCTCACGCCGCCCATCTGTCATCTCCTACAGTGTGCTGGAACCCAGAGTGGATGCTGGCTGGGGCAAGGCGGCAGACAATGGTCCTGCCCTCAGGGACAAATGCACACACAGCTGTGCCTCATGACAGGAAGCACACAGCTCTCCCTGGCCCTTCCAAAGGCTCCTCCCAAGCTGACTGGGGCCAGTTCTCCTGAATTTCTGGGTGTTTTGCTGTCTGAGGAGCATTCATGAGTTAGCTACTGACTCAGGATCACTTCTGTCTTTGCCACACAAGTACCTCAAGTCCAGCTTCTAGTCATGTCTCCCATCCATACCTTGGGGACGCTGTCATCACCTCTCACCTCACCACCCAAGCTGCTCAACTCTTAACAGAGTGTCCTCAACCAGCAGCCAAGTGTCCTACCGAACACTGATCAGTCACCTGACCCTACTGTGCAGAGTTCCTTCAAAGATCTATAACACTTTTAGTGTAAGAGCTAAGCCACTTCCAGTGACCACATGAACCTATGCCACCTTCCCCCTTCCCTGATAGACCTCTTCTCTTACGTCACTTCCTTGGCCACTATACTCTGTCCTCTCAGTTCCCTGTCCCTCTCTCCAGGCACCAGGACTGGGCCTACCTCAGGGCTGTCACAGTCCTTACCCTGGAATGACCTTCCTGCTGGTATTTTCAAGATTTGCCCCTTACAAACCTCATGATATTTTAATTTTCAACCTCCACTCTGCCCCTGCCAACATTCCTTATTCCCCACTCCTTCATCTTCTCCTGACTTACTTTGTTCACGCCCTGGTTTCCCTTAAGAGGATGCAAGGTCCTTCACGAAGGGGATTGTTATATGGTTTGCAGTGCCAGGCTTCAAACAAACCTGCTTTTCCTTTGGCTTCCCTCTTTGTGGATCAAGGCAGGATTACTTATTTCTAACCGCCCATGGCTTTGGTGCCATGACTTGACAAGCTTCCCTTGGAGCCAAGGAGGTGATGAGCCAGTTTTAGGTGTCATGGAAACCAAGTGAAACCAGGAACACATGGTCGGTCTAAAACTTGTTCTTTTTTCCCCCACGCCCTCAAACCCCTAGTAAGAAATATCAGTGTCCTGCCCTGTAAAATCAAGATAATAATATCTATTTTGCAAAATGAGATGAGATTACATATAAAGAGTACAGAAATGTGTGTGGTACAGTGGATGCAGAAGAAAAACAAAATGAAAAGAAGCACTCAGCTGGCCCTGGACCCTGGAGTCTTGTTCATGAATAGCTCCCCACCCCATCACCTTCTCACCCTCTCTATCAACCTCCTAGGAGGACTTTGGAAGCCCAGATGTGCAGTGACGGAGGAGCAAATGGAGGACCTCGAGGGGAAAGAGGGGGGTTATGTGATTATAGGATACTTTGAGTCATTCTGGTCTATCCTTCAGCTGTCTGCCCGACCCAATCACCAGTCATGGGCTTGAGGGGAAGCCCAAATCTCCCGGAGGCTGTTGAGATCCTGAGTTCCCAAAGTATGCAGCGGTTTCCTTCTCGACCCTGACCCTACCCTGTCATCTGCTCTCTCTCTCTCTCCAGTCAGGCATCTCACAGCACAGTGGGGTGACATCTGTGGGAACCGAGAGGAGCCTCAAAGCATGACTGCCTGCAGCTAATTGATTTGTGGGCATTGTGGACAGAGGGACGTGCAGGACCCAGGAAGAAAATCGGGAGCAGGATGTTCTGGGGGAGACGGTTGCGAGCGAACGGGGCAGCGCCGTCTGCTGCCGGCCAGCTGGCCAGCCTGCAGCAGCTTCCACAGTGGCCTCTGGAGTTTATTTGACAGGAAGGAAAGAAAACACAGAAGAGAGCAAGGGAGTGGGATAAGATGGAAAGGAATGCAAATCAAATGGTTTTTTTTTTTTTTGAGCATTTCCTGTGTTCAGGTGTTTTTCTAACTGAGTAGGAAAATAGGGTGCAGTGTGAAGGAAATGAAGGCAGGTGATGGAAGCAGAGACAGAAGGGGAGAGAAACGCAGGGAGATGGGCATCCACCCTGACCACGCCAACGCCATAAGAACAAGACCAGCTCTGCGATGTGGGGAATGAATCTGCCTTCCAGTCAGGGAATAGGGACAGGGACAGACAGCTCAGAGTGCCTTTGCCTTACAGGAAAGTAAACAGGGCTTAGCTTGTATGGTGCCTGCTGAGGTTTGGGGATGGCAGTGAGGGTGATGCGCTCACATTTACCTCTGGGACAGGGTCATCTCCAGTGTCCACGACAGAATGTTCCAGATAGTTGGCCATAATCTTTCTTTAGGGGTTAATTTTTCCTTCAGTATCTTCCTAGGGGAGGTCCAGCTTCTGTTGAAGGACTCTACATTCTGATGATCAAGTTCAGAAAACCTTTTTGATCTCAGAAATCTCCATTGTCAGGCCCACCTTAAACATATTTTTTTTTCATTAATTTATCTGTGTGTGTTTCTCTGATCTACATGTATGCATGGGTATCCACATGTATAAATATGGGCATATACAAGATATGGCATGCGTGTAGAGGTCAGAGGATGATCAAATGTCAGTCCTCGCCATCGCTTGTTTGAGGCGTGGTCTCTACTGTTTCTTTCTGCCATCCACGCCTGCTCTCTGGGCATCAAGCCTCCGGGGCTTCCCTTGCCCCTGTTTCTCATCTACCTACAGGAGCGCTGAGATTACAGATGTCTGTGCTGTCCCCATGTCCAGCTAATGCGTAGGTTCTGGAAACTCAAACAGGTCCCCACACTGGCGTGACAAGTGCCTTGATCTACTGAGTTATTTCCCCAGCTCTGAATCTGTTTTCCACTAGTGAAGAACTGGATTTCACTTTGAGCCCAGCAGACTAGACTCTCAACTGTTACAACTTCCCAAGCCTCTCTTAACCCAACAAAGGTGGCATCCTGGGGCTGTGACAATCTATAACACATCACCGCTCATAAGTGACTCCCACATGCTGCCTGGTTCCCGAGAAACACTTAGAACCAATCAAGCAAATTAGAAAAGCTGCAGAAATAGTTGTCACGTATATGCCTACTGCCAAGCGAAGCTACAGAGGGGATGCTTGTGATCAACCAGCCAGTCAGAGATGGGTAATTCAAATAAAAGAATGAGAGAGAGGGAAAAAAAGATGGTTTATGGCAAGGTTGGCACGCTCAGGGCCATAGTCCAAGTCCACCCAGCCAGCCAAGTTTTGTAAATAAAGTGTTACTGGCACACAGCCCCTCCCATCTGTTTGCCTGTCATAGACGGCTGCTTCCCACAACGACGCACAGTTGAATGCTTGTGCCAGAAGTTGTACAACTTGCACTACTGAGAAGATTTACTAACAGCATCTTTGAAGACGTCTGACAACCTCTGACGTGAGAACCAGGTTCAACATTTCCTTTTGTTCCTGGAGGTTACATCTTGCTCTCTCTGTGGGTTACCTAGCGACATTTTAAAAGTGAAACTATAAATATTATCTACCAAACTAAGAATTAAGCTTGAAAAAAAAAATGAAGGGGAGGGAGAGGTAGCTCAGTTAAGTACTTGGCTTGTAAACATGAGGCCCTGAGTTCAGTCCCCAGAACTCACTTGAAGGCTAGGTGTGGTAGTATGCCCTTGTCACTCTAGTCCTGTGAAGATGGAGATGGTTGATCCCTGAGACTTTGTGGCCACAGTCCGGCCTACCAATAAGCCGTAGGGCTCAGTGAGAGACTGTGTCTCAAAAAACAAAGTGGACAACTCCTGAGGAACAACACACAACACAAGGCTGGTTTCTGCACACCCCCCCCCCCATGATGATTTAATGTAACACATGAACACTAAAGACAGAGGTGTTTTATACACCACCTGACACATAGTAAGTGTCCATCCACGACCTCTTGTGTTGTCTATCACTAAGTTCACACAAGTCTTTTCTGTAAAGCAGAGGTGGGTTACCGAGTTCAACCTCCTATCAAATCTTGAAGTTGAGGGAAATGAACATCCCATGGTGGCCTGCTCTAAGTCCTAGCATTTCATTTCTTTGGTTCCCATAAGGACTTGGTGCTTCTTCATGAGGGAGGTCATTGAGATTCAGAGAGGTGACACCCAAGTCCCAAACAACAAAGAGGACATGAACACCCATGTCTCTTTTATTCATACCTTAAATCCACATTGATTATTTTTCTGCCTTAAAATATTGTGGTTGAAAGTGCTGGTGATATTTTCTTCAGAGAGACTGAGGATCAGGGGTGACAGGGTAGCCCACTTCCAGATCCTGAGGGGTTCAGGACAAAAGAGACAGGATTGACAGAAGCATCCAAGGACAAAACTGGAACCATCATCCCGTCTCTTCTCTTGCTGATTATAGACACTGGAAAAGCTAAAGTTTCAAAGATCCACGATATGTCTCCCGATGACGCAGGCGAAGAAATCCCTACACAAAGGAGAATTTGAATTCTAAAAGGTTCAACTCAGCCCTAAAGAAAAGCTGGCACAGACGGAATAAATTATCTGCAATATTCTGTCCTGAGCATTGGCAGCTGATGGAGAATTTCCCGTATCTAACTTTATTTGATGGTCAGAGAAAACACATGAAGAAGAGGCACATGTCATAACCTCCCCACTTGACAGAAAAGAAAACCAGACTAAGAAAAGGAAGTGTCTCAGCTAACGTCACTCAGCTGAGCTGCGGCTCACACTGACATCTGAGACTGGAGCGATGAATCACGGAACCTCAGTGGAACAAATTCATACAATTGAGTGTTTGTCAAGATGAGAAATGAAAATTACACTGAAGCTTTTAGCAGCTAGAGTCTAAAACTTCAAGGCAGGAAGCGCGTCTTCTGAGAGTCGAGAGGCCCAAGGGGCCCGAGGCACACCCCCTCTCGTGGTCTTTAGACTTTCAACTTCAGAAGCCATGGTGAAACCCCTAGGTGACATAAGCCTCCCTGTGGGGGTCTCACCAGTGGTCAGCAGACATCTGGACAACATAAACAGAAAGTATTGCGGTCCACCAGTGAGTTCCTGCCATCTGTTTGGGAACAGCTCCAAGGAAGAGGACCAATAACTGTTTCTAGCCTTCACCATTTAGTCTCTTTTGCAAGAGTGAGGGGTGGGGGTGAGTACAGATTCTAGGGTCCTGGATTCAGGCAAGTGATAGCCTACCTCTCTGCCCTCAAGGTTCCTGTCTACAGAGGCAGGAGGAATGACATGTAAGCATCAAATAAGGACACTCATGGGAAACGCCTGTCCCTGTACCTAGGACCGGGTCCCGTCTACACTAGTACAACACCTATCTGCACGACATCTACTCTCAGAGAAAGACGTCGGGCATGCTCAGGCTCCTACCACCAGAGTTAACCCACAATCCCCCAAAGCACAAAGGGCTGATAATTGTGCAGAAGGCGAAGATATCACCCCAATTGAACCCACATCAGTTCCCTCCCCTAGCACGTGGAAACAGTGCCCCCATCTATCTGTCTTGTGAGGCCATGTGCCTCACTCAACCGAGGTAATAGACAGGCTAGGGCTTTGTAAACAGCAAAGGGCTGTTCACAAATGAGTCAAGGCCATGATTGTCATCATTACCACTGTCAGTACTGAGTGATGGAAGTGTTATTACAGAGAGAGAATTATCTGCAGAGTCAACGCGATTCATTTTTATGTCTGACAGGACAATGTGTTCTTAGACTTTAAAACAAACAAACAAACAAACAAACTGGTTTCATGGCCTGGTGGTTGCTCTCAGAAATGGTTCCTATACTCCAGCTCCATCATGGGTATCATACTCTGATGAGAGCTACCACTCCCTCCCCCATCTACCACAGTCAAGGAAGACTCTTCGGGGATATGAGCGTTCTATCCAAAGAGTAGAACTGGGAGGTGTTAGATCTACTGGGCAGAAATCAAAAGCTGCCTGGGAGTAAGGGAGCTTTCTCCCCCTCCGTTCCTGCTCCCTGACCCCAACAAGCCCAGGATCAGAAGGCAGGAAGTATTGTTTCCCCATTTTGCTTGGCAGGTGATTCTTCTTGTGGTCACTGTGGACTCTTTAAAAATAGAATGTTGCCATCAAATAAAGCAAAAGCTTAACCTGACCTTGGACTGCTAACCGTTTTATTTGGAAATTTTTATAAAAATGGCATACTCTCAAATCCCACACACGCTTTGTTTGCCAAAGAGGCTTGTGATTTAGATGGGGTTCTGGGGGTTGGGGAGAAATCTCATACAGTGAAGTAAAGCAAGGGCCTGAGTTCAATTTTTTGTGTCACATGAAAAGCTGGATGTGGGGACATGCACTTACAATCATGTCGCCAGAGAGGTGCTACAGGAGGCAGTTCCAGGCCACCAAAGAGACCCTGCCTGAGGAAGAAAGAATAGCACCCAAGGTTGTCCTCTGGCTTCAACACACACACTCCCACATACGTGCATGTGTGCCTGCACATACATGAACACAAACACACTCTTATGCACATAAATGTGTACACACAAAATAGACCAAAGCAAATGTGCAAACCCCATCTCCTGATCTGAGGCCACCATCAGAGTTAGTGCTGACATCAGACCAAAGACACACATCTGGGGTGTAGGTACAGTCCTCATCTGGTCCAGCACAGGGCCATTCTCAATCTCATAGGTTTTTTCCATGCTCTCCTAGAATTCCTACTTGATTAAATCACAGCAATTTACGGTTGCATAAAGACTTGCCAAAATTCTTGCCCTGTGTAATTGGTACCCAGTGTGTCCATAACCTCTTCACTTAGAGACTCCTGAAGTCTGTTGAAAAGGAAAATTTTATGACCCTGTTGCTATAGACACAGCACAAAGGGTTGATAATTTGCAGAAGACTAAGTCATCACTCCAAATCACCCTGCACCAAGATCTGTCTCTCCAAAGGAACAGGGGAGAAATCAAGTGTGTAGGGTGCTTTTGGTTGTGGTCAAATTTGCATCTTAGGTTGATGCCCTCTTAACTAAACTGTCCTGTCAATTTCTAGCAATAACTGCAATTACCTGCCCTGGTGTGGCAGGTGTGTTTATAGATGAAAATATATACTGTAAGAACAGTCAATGTGCCAGGTGGTGGTGGCACAAGCCTTCATTCCCAGCACTCAGGAGGCAGAGGCAGGCAGATCTCTGTGAGGTGGAGGCCAGCCTGGTCTACAGAGCTAGTTCCAGGACAGCCAGGGAGGTTACACAGGGAAATCCTAACCAAAAATAGAAATCAATTCCTAGAATATCAAAATAGATCAAGTATGACACTCTGCATTAGCTTAACTGAGAGATAGAAACAGAACTGAGTGATATAGAAATGTTAGCACAGTAATTACCATGCCCAGGGTTGTACTGTCCTCTGATTTCCACACACACTAGAACACGCATGAACATATGTGGATACAAACACATTCTTGTGCATACATATGCACACACAAAAACTGATCAAATAAAATAAGCATGTGTGGTGTGAAAGTACATCTGATCTGGGGTCACTTTCACAGTCGCCTCAGGCATCAGCTTAGAAGATGTACAATCCACTCTACCAGGGAACTCCTACAGCTCATAAACATCTTCAGTAATGTGGCAGGATATAAGATCAACTCAAAAAAATCAGTAGCCCTCCTTTATGCAAAGAAGCTGAGAAAAAAAAATCAAAGAAATATCACCCTCCACAATAGCCACAAATAACATAAAATATCTTGGGGTAACACTAAACAAAGAAGTGAAAGACCTGTTCGACAAGAACTTTAAGTCTCTGAAGAAAGAAACTGAAGATGCCAGAAAATGGAAGGATCTCCCATGCTCTTAGATAGGTAGGATCAGCATAATAAAAATGGCAATCCTACCAAAAGCAATCTATAGATTCAATGCAATCCCCATAAAAATCCCAACACAATTCTTCATAGACATTCAAAGAACAATAATCAACTTCATATGGAAAAACAAAAAATCCAGGGTAGCCAAAACGATCCTGTACAATAAAGAACCTTCCAGAGGCATCGCCATCCCTGACATCAGGCTCTGTTACTGAGTGGCAGCACTGAGAACCACCGAGAACAGCTTGGTATTGGCTAAAACAGAGAGGTTGACTGACGGAATCGAGCTGAAAAGCCAGACATTAACCCACACACCTATGAACACCTGATTTTTGACAAAGAAGCTAAAATTATACAACAGAAAAGATAAAGCATCTTTAACAAACGATGCTGGCATAACTGGATGTCAACATGTAAAAGAATGCAGACAGACCCTTATCTATTCCCATGCACAAAACTTAAGTCCAAATGGATTAAAGACCTCAATATAAATCCGACCACACTGAACCTGGTAGAAGAGAAAGTGGGAAGTAGCCTTTAATGCATGGGCACAGGAGACCACTTCCTAAATATAATACCAGTAGCACAGACACTGAGAGCAGCAATAAATAAGTGGGACCTCCTGAAACTGAGAAGCTTCTGTAAAGCAAAGGACACAGTTAATAATACAAAAAGGCAGCCTGCTGAATGGGAAAAGATTTTCACCAACCCCACATCACACAGAGGACTGATCTTCAAAATATATAAAGAACTCAAGAAATGACACATCAAAATTCCAAATAATCCAATTAAAAATGGGGTACAGAACTAAAAAGAGAATTCTCAACAGAAGAATCTCAAATGGCTGAAAGACAATAAAGGAAATGTTCAACATCCTTAGCTATCAGGAAAATACAAATCCAAACAACTCTGAGATATCATCTTACACCTGTCAGAATGGATAAGATCAAAACCACCAATGACAGCTTATGCTGAAGAGGATGTGGAGTAAGAGGAGCACTCCTCCATTGCTGGTGGGAGTGCAAACTTGTACAACCACTCTGGAAATCAGTATGGTGGTTTCTCAGAAAATTAGGAATCAACCTACCTCAGGATCCAGCAATACCACTCTTTGGCATATACCAAAAGGATGCTCATCATACTACAAGGACATTTGTTCAGTTATGCTCATAGCAGCATTATTTGTCATAGACAGAATCTGGAAACAACCTAGATGCCCTGCAACTGAAGAATGGATAAAGAAAATCTGGTACATTTCACAATGGAGTACTACTCAGTGGTAAAAAAAAAAAAAAAAAAAAAAAAAAAAAAAAAAAACAATGACATCTTGAAATTTGCATGTAAATGGATGGAACCAGAAAAAAACATCCTGAGTGAGGTAACCTAGACCCAGAAAGATGAACATGGTATGTACTCACTCATAAGTGCTTACTAGCTATAAAGCAAAGGATAATGAACCTATAGTCCACAACCCTAGAGAAGGTAAGTAACAAGGTGAACCCTAAAAGAAGCATATATAGATGCTCCTGGGAAGGGGAAACAGACAAGATCTCCTGAGAAAATTGGGAGCATGGGGGTGGGGAGAGAGGAGAGGGGAGAATGGGAGGAGGAGGGGAGAATGAGGTGGGTGCAGAGAACTTGAGGGAACGTGAGGGTCGGGATGGGGGAAGGACGGAGGGAGAACAAGGAAAGAGTTATCTTGACTGAGGGAGCAATTGTGGGGCTAGCAAAAAACCTGGCACTACAGAAATTCTCAGGAATCCACAAGGATGACCCCAGCTAAGACCCCAAGCAATAGTGGAGAGGATGCCTGAACTGGCTTTGCCCCGAAGTCAGACTGAGGACTATCAATTGATGACTAACTGTTGATGGAAACAGAGGCAGAGACCTGCATCGGAGCACTGGACTGAGCTCCCAAAGTCCAGTGGAAGAATGGGAGGAATGAGAATATGAGCAAGACCATGATGGAGATACCCACTGCAACAGCTTCCTTGAACTAATGGGAGTACCAGCTCTGGCCAGACAGGAAGGAACCAGCACAGGACCAAACTGGACCCTCTGAATGTGGGTGACAGTTGTATGGCTGGGGCAGACTGTGGGGCCACTGGCAGTGGCAGCTAGATTTATCCCTACTGCTTGTAGTTGCTTTTTGTAACCCAATACCTTGCTCAGTCTAGATAAAGTAGGGAGGAACTTGGTCCTTAAAAAAAAAAAAAAAAAAATAAGGACAACCGTATCCTGGTACCCCAAGAGTAGATTAACCTGAGCTACCCTCAGATAGACTGTTCCTTTATGGCACTCCCTACCCAGGGCCTCTGCAATCAGAGCATCCTACCAGATGAAGATCCCCAAATGCTGTAGAATAATTATTTCTTTATCTAGTTTGCAAATTCCTCTCTCCCCTCAATATATAGTAGACCATTTCAGGAAATTAAATGATAAACATTTTTTAAATGACTTCCAGCTCAGTGCCAGCTGAATAAAGGCCAGCATTATGTCACATTGCCGCCAGGCCTGCGAAGCCATGACTGGGTAGCAGGTGAGTGAAGGTCTCCTTGCAGGAAGCTATGAGCTAAAAGGAGGGGAAGCTGTGGTCCAGGCTGGGGACCAGGAGGAGAAGCAGGAAGCCCCGTCAATCATCAGTCAGTCTAATGGCAAATGTTTAATCACCACATAGGGAAAGCAGGACACAGATTGCACTTAACACTGTGATCCTGGGAATATCCAACCACACATTCATGCAAAGTTCCATTCAGAAAAGGCGGACTGGCCGTGCAACTAGGCACCAGCCAGGAGCTACGATGCTGGGCCCTGCTAATAGCTGAGTAACCAGAAACCCACCTTTATCTTTCATTAGGCTGTTTTTTATGTATCTTGCAAGCTCTCTACTTTTTAAAATTAAAGGACCATTTCTTTTCTGGTATAAAACAGCTGTAGTATTCTAAATAACAAAAATACAAAACTATTTAAGCCATTCAGAGAAATAAGAGCACCCCCTTGATGCCTGAGGCTGACCACTAACTACTTCCTGTTGATGAACACCTGATCTCATATTTGATTTTTTTTTTCTCTCCAAAGTCAGGGGAAGTCTTAAATTCTTTAGACATTCATCGAAGTGTTTACAAATGAAATAGCTTGACGGCTAGGATACTGAAAGTTGGTGAATCTAGACGGTGGCTATTTGGAGGTTATTATACTTGTTTCTATTTTTGAGTAAGTTTGAGTATTTTTACACACCCATCTAAAAAATTTAAAAACCATGTTAAAATAAATAGGATGAGTTGGATGGGGAGTGTCAAGGTCTTAAGCATGAAGGAGGAATGAAAGGGCGGGTGGAGAGAAGTGGACAGGGGCCTACATAGAAGGAAGACTGAGAATCAGATTTTTCTTTCTTGATGTGGGGGTGTCTGTCTACTTACTTAGGTTGCCCTTAAATCTTGCCAAAGCCTTCTGAGTCCTGGGATTACAGACATATGTCACCATACTCAGAATGGATCTACTTTTGAAATATTTGGGGGGAACCTGGAGAGATGACCAGGCAGCAACAGAACATGCAGAAACAAGAGGGTTGGATTCAAATCCCCAGCAGTCTCGTAAAAGCTGGGCATGACTGTGTGCCGGCAAACCCGAGCACTGGGGGACATAGGCAGCGAATCTCACTCACAAAGCATTCTGGGACATTCTATGAATTCCATGTCCTACATCTTTTCATCTCTTAGGTGGAGGGTGGTCACGACTCCTCACTGTGGCTAACTCCTGTGTTCCTCACCCCTGCTTGGTATATCCTCATCCTCTCTCACATCTCTCTGTACACAGGCAGCTGACCAAACTCTCTTCAGTCACCCCAGTCTAAGGGACCATTTATTTCTGGAGGAGGCCCTGATAAGCACAAATGAACTACTGTAAAGAAAGAACCAGTCGCTCTTATGGAGATTTATCACAGTGTGTGTGCACTAGAAAGATAAAGATTTCAGTGGGGTGAGGGGATGGGATTTGATTCCCAATGGAGTTGGCAGCTCAAATCAATGACAGGACAGAGCAGACTATTCAGAAGCAGTAGATGGACAAAAATAAGACTAGACAATAAGACACCTAACGCATGGTTACTTAGCATCCACAGAAGATATTCAGTGATGGAGAGAGACGGGAGCCACAGCAAAGGCATGGGACCCTCAGAGAATCTAGAGTAGATCCGGAACCCAGTTAGGAAACATCATTCCTACTTAACAGACGAAGTGAGGACAGACATCACAGACTGTCCCGATTCACCTAGTAAACAATGGACAGGTATATTCTATAGAACTTGGCCGCACCCATCTCTGGGCTTGAAGGCGAGCTGCTGCTTTTCACCATTAGGCCCGGCATCCCAGGCTTAGCACCCCACTCTTGAACACAAGTGCAGACAGCCGAGAGGGAAATAATACCTGTTCATCAGGGAGCTAATTCTGCAAAGCTCACCACCTAATAGGCGCTCTCTACACGTAAATAGGATGCTCTAATCAGCAGGAAAGCAGGAGCTGCAATCTATTCCTCCTGGACCTAAACTATAATGGAGCTAAATTGAAGGTTTTACGATACTCAGAGCACTCCACTTGGAAGACTGCTGTCTTTCCAGGCAAGGTGTTTATTTCTAGAATGAGCTACCACACTCTCTGACATCTAGCCCCGGGGAACAGTGGGCACTAAATAAAGCAATGTCCAGAGCAGGCCTTCAATGCTTGTAGAGCCCAGAGAAGATGGGACAAGGCGGAGATGAGGAGAACAGACTTAGAAGCCAGGGAGACCTGGCAGTTCCAAGTCTTATGGCCTCGCCTTGCCTCAGACTTTCAACCTCTCCAAGGGTGTTCTTTCACCAGCAAAAGACAGGAACGACAGCCTCCATCTGCGGACTGGAAGGTTAAGTAGTATTAACATAGGTAGTCAATGGGCTTTAATTAAAACTAAGTTCATTTCTTGGTGTGCCTTTTTTTTTTTTTTTTTGCCCCAAAGAATATTCCCAGGGGAGAGCTCTCAAATGCCAGTTGTACAGTTGGAGCATGCACACTGCCTTCTGCTGACTACTCTGATAAGGATGAGGGAGCAGATCATTGAGGGTTGGCCACTGACGCCACACCAGGGTCGGCAGCTCCAGTATGTTCTATTGCCTTCTATGGATTTTCGGTTTCCCTCCATGTTCCTTCTTCTCCCTTATCTCCCCTCCCGCTCTCTCATAAAATATGTTACTATAAGTCTGAGGAGATGGGCTGAGGCTGTGCCAACACTTGCTGCACATGCGGGAGGGCAGGAGTTTGAACCCCAAGCATCACGTAGAAAGTTATGCATGGTTATATATGCGCGCGCAACTGGTGCAGAGGTGCGGATCAGAGCCAGGATGATGGGGGAGTTTGCTGGCTGCTAGCCTAGCTCCAGCTTCAGTGAGAAAGCCTATTTCAATGAGCAAAGCGAGAAGGGTAACAGAGGCTGTTACGGGCCTCTGAACACATACGCATGCGCACTGCATACACTGATGGCGGGGGGGGGGGGTGACGGGGGGCGGGGGGGCAAAACAGCCACTTCTCATGTTGTTCTAGGTTTTTCCTCGACACAGGCTATCTGCTACTGTCCTCTGAACACATATGCATGCGCACTACATACACAAATGGCAGTCCACAAAACAGCTACTTCTCATGTTGTTTGGTACAGTCTTTGTATACAACTCAGGTTTACCTAGGACTCATGGCCTCCTGCTTCAGTCTCCCGAGGGCTGAGACTACAGACACATACCGCCACGGCTGGCTTCATTACCGTTTTTTAATTGGTGTGCAACAACAGCTCATCTTTATGGAACACGGTGTGAAATTTCAATAC
Source organism: Chionomys nivalis (assembly GCF_950005125.1). Taxonomy (NCBI): domain Eukaryota; kingdom Metazoa; phylum Chordata; class Mammalia; order Rodentia; family Cricetidae; genus Chionomys; species Chionomys nivalis. The sequence goes on from NC_080108.1 coordinate 3,632,833, forward strand.
AGGAATACATCTTGTAACAGCTATATCTGGGCATTTAGCATAGACGTCACGTCACACCCATGTCATTTCCTTTGACAAGGGCACTAAAAACTCTTGTTAACTGCTCTGAAGTGTTTAATATCAATATGGCTAGCCATTGTGACCCTACGGTGTAATAGGATAAAGGTCCCTAGTCCTCCTAACTATAACTTTGTAAGCCTTTTCATTTAGCCAAATGAATCGATAACATGTTAAGAACATAGATTTTCACAGGAAAATTTGAATTTCCAGCTTTCCTTGAAGCAATGAAAGGTGTGATGTCCAAACGCTTACATGCTTTCTCCACGATAATGAGCAGGAGAAGACACTTGACAATGGCCTCTGGGGACTCTCCGGGGCCATTGTCCCTACCTACCCCACTCGCTCACCATCCCGACTCCCGAAATGGTTCTAGACTCCTCCTCACGTGGGCCGTCCTCCCCCAACTTCAAGGTAGAATGTGAAGTCAGAAAACGGGATGGGTGTGGTGACGATAGCTTTTGGAATCTGGCTGACCCCAGTTCAACTTGTGGTCCTGCCCCTTCTGGCTCTGTGGTACAGTTTGTCTTTGGGAATTCAGCTGCCTTTGGATCTCTTCCTCTCTCCCTGAAATGTGTGCCCATGTGTTTCTGACAAGCACTGAGAAAGGGCACATCCTCTCCACCTGGAGTAAGGTTCCAATACTTTCACAGTGTGTGCGAAGTATTTCAGTGTGTGGCCATGGCAGCAGACCTAAGCACGATAGACATTGCATAATGATTGGAGGAAAATTGAGTCAGGAGACCAAGGTTATAAAGAAACCTCTGAAACCTCCTTATGTTGCTTTTCTAAATGGGATTAATAACAACAGATCTTCTACATTATTTTAAACAGAGGCTGGTTCATCCATGATAGTTTTAAATAGTAGTGGCCTACATATGTTGTCTTTAGATACTCATCTTTGAAACGCTCCTCCATTGTCTCCTCCATTGTCTCAATGGCATACCTGTGACTTTCTATGCTTTGTGGCAAGTGTTACATAGCCTAAAGGAATGATTCTCACCGGTCATATTAATGCCCATGGTCATGGCTGTTTTCAGTTAGATTCGCCACCTTCTACCTTCCAATTCCATTGTGTTCCCAGAGATGAACGGTTATTTTGCCGATTGAGACAGAAAATTCTAGGAGTGACCAGCCCTTATTTTATCTTAGTGGCATCACCGAGGAGGTATTTTTCTAATGTCATCCATGAAACAGGAGCATGAGTAAGCAGCTCTGGCCACAGGAGCCACTTGCTAAGCCCACACATGGTTCCATAACTCCGTGGATCAGAGCCTGAGACTGCTGGGTACAGGAACACAACAGGAGATGGGACAGAACTGGTCCCCATGGTTCTAAACTACCTGTGTTTTCTCAACCCCATCGACCCTTGTCACCCTTCCTTAGATCTGAGCATTCCACGGGCCTCATAGTCCTTCCCGGATGGCAAGATCTGGGACAAGGGTTTGGGCTCCTCTCAGCATATCTCCCCGTCTCTCATGACCTTACCACTTTATTCTTGCAGCCTGGTGCCCCCTTCCCACACAGCCCAATTACCTCTGCAAGGAGCAATTTCAAAATTTACATAAACTGAACTCAAATCCTCACAGGTGTGGAAAGCTACAGTAAAATCAAAGTCAGGCTAACTTGTAGTAGGCAAAGAATTGTTATATGCTATTAATAGCCAAGGCTCCTATTAAATACCCATCACAACATGCCACTTTATCCACCAGCAACCCCTTAAAGTATTAGAACCCCATTGTTGCAGATGAGAAAGCAGAGGCTGGGATTACACTGAAGCCCCAAATCACACATTGGTCTATCAGTCCATGCCAGAGTGGGAGTTTAACTCTACTCAGTCTCACGTAACATGGAGCAGCCACCCAGTACGTCACCACAACCAGCATGTGCTTTCTCTTAAAACCCGTCTGCAGCTTGTCATCTTGTCATTCTCTTTTCTTAAGGGGACTGGATAGAGATCCTCCAAGTTACTCACCAGAATCATCTTCAACGACAACAGAGACACTTCTTGAAACATTCGTTGTTTTTAAGAGGAAAACAAGAACCATTGTCAACATCCTCCCAACAAGGGTATCTGCCTGATAATTACAATTCTCTGACTTCAGGATAAAGACGGGATTGCCATTCTGACTTTGGAGAAAATAGATGGAATTGTATGGACTCAGCAATAACAGATTGCTTTACAACTCCTGACACTAAAAACGGCAGCTACAAAGGGCTTTGGGCTGGGATGTTTCACCAACCAGGGCAGGACTACTCTGATGGGGGTACCTTTCTCCCCAATGAATTGAGACAGGGTGTTTCCCGCATCTTATGAATGTAGCTCATGAGGTTTGATGCAGCTTCCAGAGGAAGTAGTCACCCTCGGTGCCCTCAGAAACCTTCATAACTCAAACTCTTCTAAGTTCTAAAACCATGAGACTTCAATGTAAAGAAGATCCAAATGTTTAAATGTTATGCCAGAGACAGAAATCAAATACTCAAGAGGGGCTGAGCCCTGCAGCCTTTGGAGAAGCATTCTCTCTGCCAGGAACTCAGGACACAATGATGAACCTGTGACTCATGGGCGCTGTGCTTTGGAGTTTATACTCTGATGGGAAACAGGCAGTAGCAATGGATAACTGAGCAGATCAGTGATCTACCACAACACTGACAAGAACGCATAGAAAGCTTCTGGAGCATGGCAACAAGGAAGCTGCCCCCACATAGCAGGGTGTTTTGAGTGAAGGAAGGACTGGTGGGGGAGTACGATGTGTGGGTGGAGCTCAGGATAGACAGATAGATAGACAGACAGACAGATAGATAGATAGATAGATAGATAGATAGATAGATAGATAGACAGATAGATGATATATAGATAGATGATAGATAGATAGACAGATGATAGATAGATGATAGATAGATAGATAGATGATAGATAGATAGATAGATGATAGATAGATAGATAGATGATAGATAGAAAGAAAGATAGATAGATGATAGATAGATAGATGATAGATAGATAGATAGATGATAGATAGATGATAGATAGATAGATGATAGATAGATGATAGATGATAGATAGATAGATAGATGATAGATAGATAGATAGATAGATAGAAGATAGATAGATAGATGATAGATAGATAGATAGATAGATAGATGATAGATAGATAGATAGAAAGATAGATAGATGATAGATAGAAAGATAGATAGATAGATGATAGATAGATAGATGATAGATAGATAGATAGATAGATAGATAGATAGATAGATAGATAGATAGATAGGGAAACCTGGAGAGGAGCTTTTACCATGAGCCTCATGGTAAAATATAGACTAATAGAAATGGGTTAATTCAAGTTGTAAGAGCTAGCTAATAACAAGCCTGAGCTAATAGGCCAAGCAATTTATAATTAATACTAAGCCTCAGGATGTTATTTGGGAATAGCACAGATAGAGAGAAACCTGGGGAGGGGACAAGAATGAGGGGGGCTGGCAGCAGAACTGACTGGTGAGGATTGGATGTGTGTTAAGGACTTGGAAGCAGCTGAAGCAGAAGAGACCATTGTGAAATGTCACTGTGGTTGCAGAACAGAAGGTTGTGGTAGATGATGAAATCACACACAGATCTAGAGCCCAATTTCCACACCCCACTTTGCAGCCCCGCATGCAGAGGCCTTATGTTCAAAGACCCAGATCGGCTGCTGTGAGATCAGAGAAATTGGCAAACACTGCGCAGACTGGGGACACTCTTCTTGTCCTCTCTGAAAGGTGACTTTTACAATTTCTGCCCATGAGCCAGCAGCTAGAAAGGTCAAGAAAATGGGAAGGACAGCAAGGAACCAGAATTCAGGCAGGACAAAGAAAACAGGGACAGGATACAACCAGGGAGGTAAACAAAAAGCCGTATGTGTGTGCTTATAAGGCGTTTGTGACGGCTACAAAGGGAGCTGATGACTTGCGTGTGCTGAGGCCATTTCCTAGAGCCTTTCCCATGACCAGGCTGAAGATGCAGAAGGATATTCTACACGCCTTCAAGGAGAGAAAAGCCACGTAAAAGGACTCTAACTTATGGTAGGAGAGGGCAAGTTTGGGACACACTAAATACCATAGCATACATTCAAGCAAGGTTAGCGGTAGTGGCAGCAGCTATGAACGTGAGTGTTGAGTGAAAAGTGCCTTCTTACCACCCAAGGGATGGGTGTGATCCGTCCTATTTTATAGATGATGAACTTGACTTTGGGCAGATTGAGTAACCTGTCCCAAATCCTCACTGGTATTTGAGGGTATGAGGGAGAAAACTATCACTTCCCAGGGTTCAGTGGCCTAGAGCTCAGCCTTGAGTGCTGGGACTTAGGAGATGGGTTTGAGGGTCGGTGTGGGGTGGGCACTGGAGGCAGTGAGGTCAGCATGGGCATGAGAAAGGAGGTGGGAGGTCCACAGCTCTCAGAGCATTTCCAGTGAGTTCCGAGCCATAGCTTATGGTCTTTATCACAACTCGACTTTACCACTTGGGCTCCCAAAGAGCCATAGACAACATGGAAACAAACGTGTGTGGCTGTCTTCCAACAGACACTTATTTGTGGACACTAAAAATTTGAATTTCATACAGCTTTCACATGCTACAAAATATTCTTTTGATTTTATTTCCCTAAACATTTAAGACATAGGAACTATCCTTCGCACATGGGTCATATAAAAACAGATGTTGGGCCTGGATTTGGTCACTGGACTGAAGTTTGTATGAGTTCAGTCTAAGAAGGGCTGTCCAAGAGAGGGTTTATGCGAGCCTTACCATAAATTATTTAAAATTTCTGATACTCTCATTTGGAAATCACATGGTAAGTCTAGGAAGACAAGGTGGAGCTGTGTGTGATGTGGGATGCCCTTCTGTATGCTGTGGATATGTTTTATTACCATTGGTTAATAAAGAAGCTGATTTGTCCAAGAGCCAGACAGAATAGAGCCAGGCAGGAAATCCAAGAAAAGATACAGGGAAAAAGAGCCGGGTAGATGGAGGCAGCTGCTGGGGAAGCAGGGTGTGAGGTAACGAGCCTCGTGGTAAAATATAGAATAATAGAAATGGGTTAATTCAGTTGTAAGAGCTAGTTAATAATAAGCCTAAGGCCAACCAACTTGTAATTAGTATTAAGTCTCAGAGTGCTATCTGGGAACTGGTAGGCAGGAGAGAAACCTCCAATTACAAGTGTGAGCACCTATAAAAGTTTCACTATGCAGGAATGGGTGTGTCCTCTTCCCTTCACACCTCAAAGTGAGTATGCAAGATACTCCAGTCAAAGGCTGTCTGAGTGTCTCCCTATGAGCCAGCCAGGAGGAGGGCATTCGCCCAGCATGGTGCATGAATGTGGTGCCCGATGATTTTCATCACCACCCATCTCTACCCTGCCTCCACACTCTCTTTCTTTGGAAATATCTAAAAAAAATAGGTCTTTAGAACTTCTTCATACTTCATATTCTTCAAACCAAGAGCTAACACTTGGCAAGCCTTGCCTGGCACACACCTGTTGTTGATTAGGTAGCAAGGAAGAACCGCCATCATTTGATACAGGTGTTTGACTATATACATTTATGGACCTATCCTCTCTCTCTCTCTCTCTCTCTCTCTCTCTCACACACACACACACACACACACACACAGAGAGAGAGAGAGAGAGAGAGAGAGAGAGAGAGAGAATTATTTATTTGCTTATGTTTTTCTTGGCTATGTGGATTGGAGGCTTGGAAAAACCTGGTGTTAATCTAATATATCACTAACCTGCTTAAAACATCTACAATGGAGCAATTTATCATCATTTTGATTCAGATATTTGGAAGAATATAAAAAGGAGAACATGGAAACAAATATGACATTCCAGGGGCCTGCTATGATGGGGTGGGGTTTCTTCCCTAAAGCCTGCAAAAGGGGACAATTTGAATAAGGCCTGGCCTTCCCTGCGGAGGGCATATGGTTTCTCAGCATCAAGAGCCTAGCCTCCATGGGGTCTGATTAACAGCCATGATAATTGATGTCCATCTGTCTGTAACTAGATCTGAGTCAGGCAAGGGGGAGGTGGTAGTAGTTTAACTCAAGGTGTAGAAGCCAAGTCCTACCATTTCTGGCTACTGGGGCCCCTTCGGGAGGAAGGAAGAAGGCAGAAGTCCAGAGCTCACCCCAAGACTCAGGGTCCCCTGGGGCAGGCCGGGGCAGGCCAGGCCAGCCTCACCTCTGGCGCCCCAGCGAGAGTGGCCAAGGGCAGCCATGCAGTCTTTGTTGAGCCACTGTTTGCTCAATAGATCAGGGCCTCCAGGAATAGTTTTCTAAATTTAATGAGACGAGCCAGCAAAGGAAATCATCTGGCTCAAAAGCGGCCCCAAGCCTCAATTAGCAGGTATGATTTTGGGTAAATGGCTTGACCTCTCCGAGCTCCAGTATCCACAAGCCAGGATGGGAGACAGCGAGAGGTAAATACACAAGAAGATGAAGTAGCGGGTACAGCGCCCACGCTTGGCCAGCGTTCAGGCGTCTCTGGGACAGGCACAGGGCACAGTACAGAGATGAGCATGCTTACAGCCACATTCACCCTGCAGACAGTGCAAGCTGTGGTCAGGCTGCATGTCTGCGAACCCCAGTTCTTCCATTCACTAGCTAAGTACAGGAACACAGTCATTCTTTGGACTTACTCCTCATCTGCCAAACACTTCCGCTAACCGCGCCTGTACTGCTGCAAGGTACTGTGCGGAGCCAGCCAGTGAGCCAGTGAGCACAGTCCCTACAAAGGGCCGAGAACGGCAACTGCTATGTTGTGTTGGGTGAGCTAATTAGCCTAATTTCCAACCTAAAAAAATAGGGGTAGCAACACCTGTCTTGTGGAATTGTGTGGAGTTCAGGAATTCAAGAGCGACAGGAACCTGCAACTCGGTAAAATAGCAAATAAATATTAGTGCGCTCTCTCTCTCTCTCTCTCTCTCTCTCTCTCTCTCTCTCTCTCTCTCTCTCTCTCTCTCTCTCTCTCTCTCTCTCTCTCTCTCTGCCTTCCCAATTCCAGTAAGAAGACAGGTCTGGGGAGGGGCTTCTCATCTCTGAATGCATGTGAGTCCACCCTCACTTGTTTTTCTTTCCTTGTACAATCTTTTCCCCACCCTCCTGGCTCCTAATTTTCTCCAGTCTCTAGACAACAAAAGAACAGGCTAAGTTCTAGCTGTGAATGAAATCTTTCTTTCCTTTTTTTAAGGCAGAGCCAAGACTTAGTAGCAAGTCCACCACCGAATTACCAACCAGAATCAGAGGGTCCTGAAAGCCGCTTAAGAACCTGGGCAAGGGTTTGCAGCACTTAACTGACTGAAGCCTCTTCAATCGCAGCCTGTCACCCTGGAGTTAAGTAGCGGGTGAAATCAGCATGTGTAATTTTCATCTAGCAAGGTTCACAGAGGCACATTACGCTTCAGCATGATTAACACCTTCTTTCACTCAGGGCTTCCCCCCCCCCTTCTCATTTTCCTTTTCCGAGGACCAGTGATAGGGTTCAAAGAAGCAGCGAGGGACAGAGGTGAGCGCTTCAATAGAGCATGTGCTCAGCTTTAAGTGAAACTCGCATACAATTGATGGGCAGGAAGAAGATAGTTTCCTCATGCCCTCCTGCTAGATGTAGCAATTTATTATCAGCCTCCCCAGACTAAGAGGGGAGAGAACTGATGTGTAGAAACAGAAAGAGCTTCTGAAATACAAATTTACGGTCCACCCATCCTTCCCATCATCTATTCCTCCAATTATCAATCCTTCCACCCACCCATCAATCTATCCACCTATCTTCCTACCTATCCATCTGTCCATCTGCCCATCTGTCCACCCACCTACCCACCCACCCATCCATCCATCAATCTAGCCATCCATCCATCCATCCTTCCACCCATCCATCCATCCATCCTTCCACCCATCCATCCATCCTTCCATCATCCATTCACCCATTCATCTATCCACCCATTTACTCATCCACCCATCCATCAATCTATCCATCTATCCATCCATTCATCCATGCACCCTTCCTTCCACCTATCCATCCATCTGTCCATCCATGTGTCCATCCTTCCATCCTTCCACACACCCACCCATCATCTACGCATCCAATAATCTCTCCCCTTTTGACCAGGTTAACATAGATTCATCTTCAAACCTCTGCCAATTTCCTTCTAGAACCTTTGAAGAATGGATCAAAAATCCGCTAAGATCTCAGTCATGAGTAAATTTCACTTAGAGCACTAAGCACAGTAGAAAAATACTGTACTTATTTGAGTGATTACTAATTAATGGCTGCTAGGGCCCAGCTTTAACCCTGAACTGCCTACCTCCAAGACCAGCATCTTTCCGCTGAAAAATGTTCAAGCTGATCCTGGATCTCCAACTCATAGGCTATTCTAGACTTCACCACCTGCTTCTCTCTTTCTCTGTTTCCCCTTTCTTAAGGGAACCACATGTCATGGGTCGTAGCATCTGAGTTCCTACGCTATTTGGCTTTTCTAGGATTTGTTGTCAGCTAGGACTCACATGTGTAAGGATTGGTCCCCAAAGAGGGAAGGCAGCAAAGAGCAGAGATCACAGTGAACCCTAGAACCACTCCTGCTTGTTGCCTTGCTTTCACTGGGGCCTCTGCATGGCCTGAGGCAAACACTGCTGGTACCCAGTGCTCAGTCTTGACTCTTTCCTTCTGTCCACTGACTCTGAATTTCACAGGTGCCTCTGGGTCTGACAGCACAGACTGATGGACAGACAACAGCGACGGTGGACAGACTGCAGTGATGAAGGAGGCTGATCGACTTTAGTGCAGAGCCCTGGGGGACCTGCTAGTCATTAACCACTGCTTCTGTGATGTGAGGGATGAGCACCCCTGAAGTTCAGAAAAATTAAAAAGTGGAGAATTTAATTAAAGCCCTCCCCATCTAATTGCCTTCCTGTTGGCTACGGGGTCCTGTGAAACCATCATCCAGGCCAGTTTGGGACGCACAGGTTCGGGCCTTCTGCTGGAGGACATCATGTCACACATTCCTTTGCCTCCAGGAGTTACCAGGATAAAGCAAAGAAGAAAATTTCGTGCTTTGGTGGGCACAACACGTAAATCTCCAGAAACATAAATTCTAAGATTAAAAAGGGATGGGTGTGATAACTGTGGAATTAAAGGTGTTGCAATTTATGTACATACATATTTTTAGAGATACTTGTCTACCACTAACAAAAATTAATATTTAGAATTCACTAGATGCTCCTTCGAGAAGGTAAGAAAATTTAAGAGCCTCCATTGACAGACAAAGAATATAGAGAAGTCAATGACCAGAGACACTAAAGGCTACCAGGCAAACCGACTGTACTAAAAAAGACAGCAAAGATAAAGAAAACCCAGAAAGATATGGGTACAGCCATCAGACTGATGAAAATTCAAGACACTGCCCCTTGTTTTCAAGGCTCTGATAGTATAGAATATGGGGCGCACATGGGACCTTAGGAACGGCGATGGGTTGAGAGGTCACCTGACATGGTGTCATGTCATCCTGTCACCTGATTGCTGTATGTGATTTACTAAGCTACGCAACTTCTCTAAGCCTCAGTTCTAGTGTGTGTGTGTATGTGTGAGTATCTGAGTATGTGCCTGAGTGTGAGTGCATGAGTATGTGTGTGTGCATGTGTGTGAGTGTGTGAACATCCATTGAGTTGAGGTGAAACACCACGTCTCTTTGCATGCACAGACATGTAAATGGAATATGCACACGGACCCTCATCCACCAGCCAAGCTGTGTCCACATTAGGCACTCCATCGAGGGGAGCTTCGCAAAACCACTTCCAATGTGTCCGTTATCTTCATCACGAGCAGTTCACTCCCAACCTGAGCAAAGCGCCTTCTCTGATCGGATGTGAGGCTAGACATAGCAGCGCACACCTGTGGTCCCTGCTCAGGCAGCTAAGGAGGGAAGATCACTGAAATCAGGAGCTCCAGACCAGTCATGGCAAAAAAGGGAGGGAAAGGGTAAAGATAGATCCAGATTTCCAAAGCTAAGAGTGACTGGCTTTTATAGGCAGCATGGGGACAGTGGAATGCCTGAAGTCACCCATTTCAGGAAGGCATAAGACTCCCTAAGCTGCAAGCCACTTCTCATGTATTCTAATCTGATGTCACCCAAGTCACGGAGTCAGACACAGCCTTCATATGCGGATGCAGAAGCAGCTTCCAGAGGAGGGTGTTTTGCCCAAGGCCACGAGCAAGTGAGCCTTAGAAGCAGGACTCAGCCCTGTCACCAGGCCTATGCCACCAAACCACACTGCCCTACTTGCTGAGCAATGAGACCAGGAGTGGCTTGGAGGTCTCTTGGCAGAAAGAATAAAAATGTTGGTAACAGTCATGCTGCCTAGAAGCCTGGTAATTTCCAGGTGCTTCTATGGTATAACTCCATTGACTATTTAAAAAAAAAACAATGCTAACAACAACTTGGACTGGAAGCTGGAAGGGAGGCAGGATTTCTCCTAGGTGGTAGGTGGGAGTATCATGGGCTAGCTCCATGGCTCAGCCATGCAGAAAACACCACCTTACCATTGTAGGACACAGTTTCACTGCCAAGACCATCACTAGCTCTTTGAATCTTTGGCTCACTTGCAGCCCTGCAAGCTCTCGTACTTGCCATGTTCCAAAAGGAGAAAATCCACAGAGAGTGTGCCCTTCCCACAATATCCCTGAGCTCTGGTTTCTCTTCCCTAGCATCTTCCCTAGGGTGTGCTTTGACAGAAGCCTGGGCACTATGGCCCCCAAATCCCATAAATCCTTGAGGAAAGGCACCAGAGAAATAGAGTTGCTGTGGTGACTGACAAGGCATGAGACCTCTTGGGGACTGTCACTAACCCCTGTGATTTTCAGGAAAAAAAAGGGGGAGACTTTTTTTTTCCTTAGCTTAGGACTCCACTATCACCCTGATGCGGGGGCAAACGGTCCCTAACTGGCATTCAGAAGGTGAGCAAGTCAGCATTGGAAGCAGCTGCTGCCAGCCGAGGAAAAGCCCGAAACACCAGGACAGAGCCGAACGAGGAAAGGGCAAGTAAAGCTGGGAGCCTGCTCAGGGCTCCTGCCCTCCCTCTCCCCTTGCTGGGCAGCTGAGCATCACGCACTTCCATCAGGGTCACTGAAAGTTTGGCGCACACAGATGGACGCTTGTACCGTTCTTTCAGCTAGTGAGATATATTTTGAGTGGTGATTTTATTTTTATTTTTTCCAATCTCAGTCTCTAAAGGTCAATCCAATACATACTAGATGGACATCCCAGGGTTTGCAATATAGCCCGGACCCATGTGATGGGATCTGGAGAGCTGAACCATTTTCTTTTGCAGTAAAATGTAATAAGAAAATCTGCAAGAAGAGGAGGTTAAAATTATATGTTGAGGGTAGCGGATGGCCTCGCTGTGGCAAACCTTCATAGTCCTGGTTTCCACGCCAGAAGGAGAGCTCTGCCAGGCAAGAGTTCCTACTCTACCTGGCCTGAGTTTCTAGGTCTCACACTGGAGGGAGTATGGGGGGGGGGTGAGGTCTATCCCACAGCTGTGAGCTACCCTTATGGAAACCTCAGAACTGGTCCTTGTTCACAGCCAATAACGTAAGCAGAAAGGAGAGTAATAGACTCAGCAGAGCAGGCATGGACCCTGACCTGCAAAGACCAGCCTTAAAAACTGAGGAAGGGGGTTCTGGAAAGAGCATTCAGAGGTTTCGAGGACTGACCGACCACTCTAACAGAAGTCCTGGGTTTGATTCCCAGAACTCACATGGTGCCTCACAACTGTTTGTCACTCTGGTTCCGGGCTCCAATGCCCTCTCTGGGCCTCTCACGGCACCACCATGCACATGGTGCACAGACATACATGAAAGCAAAACACCAGGACACATTCTTTTTTCTTTTTTAACGAAGAAGGCCTGGAGAGATGGCTCAGAGGTTAGGAGTGCACACTGCTTTGCAGAGGACCTGAGTTCTGCTTCCAGTACGCATGTCAAGAGGCTCACAACCATGTGTCACATAAGCTCCAGGTGATCATACAGACTCTTCTGGCCTCCATGAGCATGGGCACTCATCGGGGGAATATCCACACATGGACACAGACACATACACATACACACACAGACTCACACACACAATATTTAAAAACAAAAATAAAAAAGAGTTGAAGAAGCCATTTGACTTTTATCTAAAATTCGGTTTCCTCTGTAAAATCGTGACAAAATGTTTGCTGGTATGGAAAGACATGGGGACGTTTGAAATGACAGGACTTGGCAGGGTGTGCAGCAGTTGCTCAATCCATCTGGGCTCCACATTGCGCCTTGACAGACTCACAACACTGTGTGAGGGAGAGGGATTGCAAAGCTAGGTATTACAAATATGGGCTGTCCATGGGTGGGTGGGGACTCACCGTGGAGATGATAAAGCATACCAGTGCAGTCTCCTCAGAGGTACAAGAGGTGACTGGATGTTTCGGACAAGAAGCTTTGCTGGGTTTGTTATTTTCAGCATAGGTTTTTCTTTTTGCATCATTAAAAACACACACAAAACAGAGGCATTAAATCCATAGAGATTGGTCTGTCGAGTTCAAGGCCATAAATCCGAGGCTAGCTCACTTCCTAGGAAGAAGCAGCTATTTAATAAATGCCTGGTATGCACGTCAGGGGATGAAGGATAAATGGGGCATAGATGAAAACATGGGTTGCCTGGGGGTAAGGGGAGTGACCAGAGAGCAGAAGACACCGAGAAGGGGAACAGATCATATACTATTGCTAAATTTTATACCTTCTCCAGTAGTACAAATCATCACTTCAAAATATGTGTTTTTGCTTATCTCAAAGGCCAAATATGGCAGAGGAGCTGATTCTTCAAATAGCTGTTTTATTAAAAAGCCTGGCATGGCACACGGTGCAGCTAAAAACCATCTTTTAAAGCCATTAAGTTAAAGGCACTTGGCCCCAAGCTCATGGACTTCTTCCTATAGGTCACTTCTAATTCCACCCTTTCCCCAGCACAGGAAAACAAGAATTCCTGGATTCAGAAGAGAGTACAGGACTACCCAAGGCTGGAGGAGGAAGGAAGGGGTGAAAGAGGGGCACACAGGAAAGCGAGGGGAGGGGCTGCTGGAGTCTGAATGTGTCAGCCAAGCTGGAGTGTTAAAAACATCACGATGCGGCAGTGTTGGGGGGTGTGGAGTTCATCAGAAAGAAAAACATCAAGTGAGGCCATTACTGCGCAGGCCATGGTTATAAAGGAGTTTCTTTTTGCTCTTACTTGTCCCTCCTCTTCTGCCTTCTGCCATGACACCATGGAAGGCCTTTGTCATGCACCTGTGCCTTCTTCTTGGAGCTCCCAGTCTTTAGAGCAGTGTCTCTCAACCTTCCTAACGCTGTGACCCTTTAATACAGTTCTCATGTTGGGGTGACTCCCAACCTAAAGTTCCTTTTGCTGCCATTTCACAATGGTCATGTGGCTGCTGAGGCATGGTTCCGTTCCTAAGACCATGGGAAATATGCATTTTCTAACCGTCAGGATCCACAGGCTGAGAACTGATGCTTCAGAGCAAAGAACCCACAGTTCTGTTTACATAAGCTATCCAGCCAAGTGGAGTCACGGAAAACAGACTAAGGCAGTGGAACAGAAGAAGCCAGCACTTCCTCCCAAACTCTACAAATGAGAAACAAGACGACAATTTCTGTGAATCGATTGTTAGAGCCAAAGGTCCCATGACAATATTCCAACATGAAGTTCAGGGAAGTAATGGACCTTGAGGATTGCGATTCTTCGGAGATGAATCTCTAATAAGTGACCACATTGGCCCCACCAAGCCATGAGCTTATTACTATGTAATTAATTGTGAGCCCAGAACTCCTCCAAGGATTCGGGGGATCTGGAGATGGCATGTGTGTCACAGTGTGGCAAAACCATTTGCACACGCCTCTCCACATAAAGTTGTGCCTCCTGGCACAGGAGTCTAGCAACTGAACCTAAGACAATCAGCATTTTACATGCTGCCCTGTTACTTAAAGCTGTCCTGTCAAATGGCCTCACCTGAGAACATAGTTACTAGAAAGCCCACTTCCTCACAGGCAGAAATTCATTTCCACCTTGCTTCCAAGTTCTCTGTGCTGTGGACGGCGGCAGAATACAACCTTTACGGTAAACGCCTTCTTTTTTCCTCTTGAATCGTGTCTTTAAGGCAAGTATTCAAAAATGACAGCGATGGACCACAGCTTTGTGGTCAGTGATAAATACGATGCTGATTTTGGCACAAACTCTCTCATCTTATTCTCTTGGTGGTTGGATGGGAAGAACGATGCCTGGTTAACGTCTAAAATAGCTCGAGATATGGAGTCATGCATGCTACAGAACTGTTTTAGCCGACTTCAAGAGTATGCCGTACCATGTAATGGCAGCTGAAAGCCTGGGATAATTAGCACGCGTGCACGCGCGCGCACGCGCGCGCACACACACACACACACACACACACACACACTCTCTCTTCATGGGAATCCTGCCCTGGCAGCAGCAGCAATGTGCACGCCTTGAGCTCATTTTCCTTACAAAGACTCTAATGCCACTTTGTCTTTTATCCCCCTGGGCATTAGTC